>NC_140971.1:22537778-22542089 GCF_056783735.1 Eptatretus burgeri
ATATATATATATATATATATATATATGCATATGCATATATATATATACACATATATATATATATATATACATATATATATATATGCATATATATATATATATATATACATATATATATATATATGCATATATATATATGCATATATATATATATGCATATACATATATATGCATATATATATATATATGTATATATATATATTACGCATATATATATATATATATATACGTATATATATATATGCATATATGCACATATATATATATGCATTAGTATTATATATATATGCACATATATATATACATACGATATACATATATATATATATATTATTATTACGCATATATATATATACGCATTACATATATATATTACATATATATATATATATACGCATTACATATATATATGCATT
This sequence comes from Eptatretus burgeri, assembly GCF_056783735.1. NCBI lineage: Eukaryota > Metazoa > Chordata > Myxini > Myxiniformes > Myxinidae > Eptatretus > Eptatretus burgeri. The sequence goes on from NC_140971.1 coordinate 22,538,195, forward strand.
TTAATATATATATATACATGCATATACACATATGCATATTATATATATATACGCATATATATTATTATATATATATATGCATACATATTATACATATTACATATACATATATACGCATTATACATATATATATACATATATATATATATATGTGCATATGTATGTAATACATACATATATACATAATAATATATTATATAATAATACATATATAAATATATATATGTATAATAATAATAATACTATGTATTATGTATTATATATATGCATGTATATATATATATATTATTATATATATATGTATTATATTATATATGCATATATATATGTATGCGTATATATATGTATATATATATATATAAATATATATGCACATATATATATATGCATATATATACTAAATGTATATATATATACGCATATATATATATATGCATATATATATGTACATATATATATATGATACATATATATATTATATGCATATTATACATATATATATGCATGTATATATATTACATGCATATATATATATATATATATGCATGTATTAATAATATTACGCACATATTAATATTACGCATATATAATGCGTGAAATATAAATACGCACATAATATATATACGCATATATACATACATATGTACATATGCATACATTATATATATGTATATATATATATATGTATATAATGCGTATATATAATAATGCATATATATATATACATATATATATATATGCATATATATGCATATATATAATGTATATATGTATAGTATATATATGATATGTATAAATGCATAATAATAATAATAATAATAATAATAATATATAATAATATAATAATAATATATATGCATGTATATATATATATATATGCATATATACATATGTAATATATATATGCATGTATGTAATATATGCATATATATATATATATATATGCATATATATATATATGCATGTATATATATATATATATATGCGTAATATGTAATAATAATAATGCATATATATATATGCATATATATATATATGCATATATATAAGTAGGGTAAGGAATACTGATTCTTGCCATTCACTTCGTCAACCCATGTAAATGAATGGGGATTTTCAGCGATTTATATTTTTTTTCCCTAAAAATAAATCAGCGCATATCCCAAAGGTATATTTATTTTTTGTCTCCCCTTTTAACTTATGGAGGTTGAACCTCATTGAATTGAACACCTGGGGGCTTGAACAGCTCACTCATTGAACCTACTAAAGATTTGTTCATTCTCAAATTCCTTCAATAGTTTAATTTTCTTTGCACAATAATCCCCATCTAAAATATTGACAAACAAAACATTTGAATCTTTACTAGTTTTTTAAGATACCCCTTTTGTGCCATTACGAAATGATAAACTTCTCTTAATGCTCTTGTTTGACCACCTCCTGAGCCACATATAATTTTGAGATTATAGTAAATTGTTTTTTCATTTTTCAATTGATAACCATCAAAGTTTTCAGTCCATTCAAGGATATTCATTTTTTTCTTTTACATCCTCTAACTTACTAGTTTTTAAATTAATTCGCTTATTTGTTTTATTTACCTTTTGTTTTAGTTATTTTTCAATAAGACTTATTTGATATTTTTCACATTCATTATGTTTTCCATTTATATACCAAGACTGAGATTTTCTCCACTCTTTGATTTGATTAATACTTGGTTTAACCATTTATATATTGTGAAAAAAGCAACGGCGGTAGCCCTTAAAAACCCTAACCCATCTTCCCATCGTTAAAACATAATCTATTTTATACACTCTATCATACAATATCCATATGGAACACAATCTATTCCATTATCTAAAATAAATCTCTTATCATCAAAGGCTCCTAATGCCTTTTTACCTTACTTCTTCACTATATATGTTATGTTTATAACTTCTTATTGTATTCATTTTCCTATATTCTTCTTTCTTATTCATCAAACAATTATAATAATTTCTAAAAGTTATTGATTTCTTTATTACATATTTCTTTATTCCCTTTAACCTCTTATCAATCTGTTCACCATAACTTATAAGCATATGCCTTTGCTCTCAATCCAATAAACTCACTCATTACTTTTCCACCCAACTTCATCCTTAAACTTACCAATAACCTTTTCATTTCTTTTTTGGAAAACAACTCACTCTTCTTGCTGGAAATTACTTGTATCATATACTCCAATATTTTTCTTCTTCATATCTTCATAAACATCACATCAGTTTTTATATCTAGGATAAAACGTATCAGTATCCATATATACAACAATGAAACATTTTCACCATGCTATTTTCTTTAAGTCCATTATAACAAATAATCCAATACATCAATATCTTTGATAAATCAAGAACTGCTGTTCCAATATAAATTGGTTTATCCATTACAATACTTTCCTTTTTCATATAGAATTGCAGAAAAGTTCTCTGAAAAAATCTCTTCTCTCTCTCAAAACTTGGTTTATTTTATCCAATCTCAGAAGCTTCTTTCCAAGATGTTGCCGAATCCTAATGTTTTGCCTGTTTCTCTTAACATTTTCCATAGTCTTTCCAAATACAGCATTATTCATTAATTCTATCACGAAAGTCCCCTTCAAATTTTACTTTTATTATTTTGCTCTCATATCTGTATTGAATTGAATATACTTTTTCACCCAAGCGACTTTGTTTAAATTTTAAAACTCTATGAATTTTAGCTACTCTCAATCCTTCTCTCAAGAAACTGTTTTAAGCTTCTCTGATGCAAAAACATATCCCTCTTTTATCATAGAATGTTGTTAATAACTTTTCTGTTGATTTACCTTTAATATTAAAACTTTTATGATAATCACTTCAACCATTCTTTTCTTTTGGAGTTTTCTTTCTCACATGCAAAGAAAGGAAGAGATCTTTATGCTTATTACATGAAGATCCTTTCAATTTTTTCCTCAAAATCAACTTCAAAATAATAACCTTCTTTCTTGATAATTTCAATTCCTCCTTGAGAAGAAATAACAATATTCATCAAAGCCTTTTCATAATTCTTTTCTTCCACCCAATTTCCTAATTTTTTTACCATAAGGTAGAGATTTGAGACATTGCCCATCCATACAGAATTATTAGCATCAAAATACATCAAAAACCAGTACTATCTTTTCCACTATCATAATTTGGGGAGATATTTATTATTTACTTTTAACATATCTTTTTGAGGCTGTCTTGTGATATTCCACCTCTCTTGGACTTCTCCAATCATCAAAAGCACTATCCACATCACTGAATTAAATCTATATCTTGTTTTGTCATTTTCAACATTGCACTCCAAGCCCAAACCAGGAGCTGTGGAAATAATTAGGCAGGATCTAATCCATAACAATTTTTATTATGACAGAGTGATCTAAAAAGCTTCAAACACATCAGCTAACAATAAAACATCTTGTTTTTAGATACTCATCATTGATATTCTCCAAGGTTCTTTATCTTAAATATTTTCCATATTTCAATGCGTAATTTTATATTCCTTATCACTTATCTCTTCTTCATAAAGGTTATTATAGTAACTTTCTTTTGAAGGAAGTTGTGTTTCTTTAAATCTCATAAATGAATCCATATAATCATAAGGATAAATTCCCTTACTTGTAAGAATTTTCTCTTTACTTTGAATTTCATTCCTTGTTTGAATTTCCTCTCTCGTAAGAATTCCTTCTTTAATCAGAATTTCATCTTTAATCTGAATTTCCTCTTTAGTTCGAATTTTCTTGCTAATTAGAATTTCATCCTTCAGTTAAAATTTCCTCTTTACTTTGAATTCTCTCCCAATCACCGATTTCCTCTTGGTGAGAAATTCCTCTTTTGGAAAGAATGAATTAAGATTTGGAAAAGAGTCCGTG
>NC_140971.1:22542589-22607589 GCF_056783735.1 Eptatretus burgeri
TGTGTGTGTGTGTGTGTGTGTGTGTGTGTGTGTGTGTGTGTGTGTGTGTGTGTGTGTGTGTGTGTGTGTGTGTGTGTGTACCTGGCGCCTTAGAGGGTTTGAGATTTGTATATTCATTGGAATTGGTTGTGTTTTCCCCACGCCCTAACTCACACCACCATCCCGTCGAATCGCCCCGGATCCCTCCTCTTGCCGAGTCTTATTATTATTTCTGTTAGAGAAATAAACATTATTAACTCAGTGAAAAGCAACTCGTGCCACCTTCCTCGTCCCGTTTGCGGTAGAGCGATTAAAACCGCCACCTTTGGGTTATAAGAAAATAAACCGCCTCCATCGTTTCGGCTCATTCTACGTTGGCGGGACTGTTCAAGTCCCGTGGACGTCACAATATTCACCTCAAAAGTACATTTGTACACATAAACTAAGTACCATTTGTACATATTTACCTCAGAAGCACATTTGAACACAAAAACTAAGTATCATTTGTACACATAAACCAAGTATCATTTGTACACATAAACTAAGTATCATTTGTACACATAAACTAAGTATCATTTGTACACATAAACTAAGTACCATTTGTACATATTTACCTCAGAAGCACATTTGATCACAAAAACTAAGTATCATTTGTACACATAAACTAAGTATCATTTGTACACATAAACTAAGTATCATTTGTACACACAAACTAAGTACCATTTGTACATATTTACCTCAGAAGTAAATTTGTACACATAAACTAAGTATCATTTGTACACATTTACCACAGAAGCACATTTGTACACATAAACTAAGTACTATTTGTGCATATTCACCTCAAAAGTACATTTGTACAGATAAACTAAGTACCATTTGTACATATTTACCTCAGAAGCACATTTGAACACAAAATCTAAGTATCATTTGTACACATAAACTAAGTACCATTTGTACATATTTACCTCAGAAGCACATTTGAACACAAAAACTAAGTATCATTTGTACACATAAACTAAGTATCATTTGTACACATAAACCAAGTATCATTTGTACACATAAACTAAGTATTATTTGTACACATAAACCAAGTATCATTTGTACACATAAACTAAGTATCATTTGTACACATTCAGCTCAGAAGTACATTTGTCCATGAAGTAAGTAAATTTATACATAAACTAAGTATCATTTGTACATATATACCTCAAAAGTACATTTGTACACAGAAACTATGTATCATTTGTACACATAAACCAAGTTTCATTTGTACACATAAACTAAGTATCATTTGTACATATTTACCTCAGAAGTACATTTGTACACATTCACCTCAGAAGTACACTTGTACACATAAACTAAGTATCATTTGTACGTATTCACCTCAGAAGTACATTTGTACGTATTCACCTCAGAAGTACATTTGTAAATATTGTTGCGGATTTCGCGCCCGCCGGCGTGCGATGGCCACGTAACTCGAATCGCGGCGCGTCGCCCACCGGACGGACAATCCAGTCGTGACCCTCTCGGACTAACGCCGGGAACCAGTCACGGGTGGACCTTTCGGTCTCACCGCGATCGAGCCAATCAGCCCCCGCGTGGGATAGGGTTGCTCGCCAAATTCGAACTACCTAAGTACCCACGCGGAGGGTAGACCGGGCGATCGCACCTCGCCGCAGGTCGACTTCGGACACGGGCCACTTAAGCGACCCGTTCCGTACTATCAGAATAACCGAGCGGTGTTATCGTCGACCTCGACGGTTCGATTAATTATCGGGCGTATTCAGCCCACTACCAACCCTTTACGTGAAGCAAGATGGGGATTCAATGGAGGAAAAGACGAAGCGAAGCGGGAGAACAGTTCAACAATAAAGCACGTTTATTCTCGGCACACGGGAAGCACACAAATACAATTCCACCAAATGCACACAAAAAAAGAAAACACAATTCCATTTACATAAAAAGCAAACATAAAAGTGAAAACACAGTGCAGAGCTAATTCCGACTACCGAGCACACGGCAACACTTATACAATTCTACTTCACAGACGGCGCCGACAACACATACCCAAAACCAAGGAAAAGAAATACCCTCAAGAATGAGGTAGGCCTGGGGCCGAGACCTGGTCGGGCCTACCCGTCTGGTGATGAGACGCGGAGCGGCGATGGCCCCGCAACCCGCGGGCCTCGTGGACAGTGCCTGGCAGGGGGGTGGGAACGGGGCCCCCTTGGTCGCACTATCTCAGCGCGGGGGGAACAGGAGGGGGTTGCTGATGCTCGGGGTATAGAGGATCTTTATTATCTGCGCGACGAGCGTCTCCACCTCGGCCAGGTCGCGCTGCCGGCCTCCCAGGGGTGCGCAGCTCCTTGCACGACGCGAGCACCCTTCGTCCGACTCGCCGCCTCTCCACAGCTCGTCCCCTCCGTTCCGACTCTCCTTCGCCTCGTTCCGACCTTTACGACTCCCTTCTTCCTCGTTCCGACTTCTTACTCCTCCCTTCTTCCTCGTTCCGACTTCTTACTACTCTTTTACTGACGAACACCGTCCTTTTATCCCCCCGTAACTTCGCCTTTGACCCCCTCCCTTTGACCTTTCAACTCGCTCCCCATTGGCCCGACAAAAAGTGGGCGTGAAGGCTTTTTGATCCACAAATTTGCATATAACGCTCGCCCTGGGGGCGGGGCCAATTCGCCCCTCGCTCATCGATTGGACGGCAAAAAGTGGGCGTGTGTCGTTTTGGATCCGTTTTTGAAGCAGAAAATCCGTGATTTTGTACACGCTGTTCAACGTGCGCCCTACACGAGTCCAGCATCGGTGCCCATGAGTGGCGCGAGATGACGGTGATGCGATGGTGGCGAGTTGTGACGGTAAAGGTCGTGGCGGTTGTGGTGAAGCGGCGTTGTGGTTGGTGGTTGTTGTTGTGGTTGTGATGGTGGCGATTGGTCCAAAATAAAGATAGTAAAAGAAAAACGGCTATCCTGAAGAGTCGCAGCACGTATAAATGACATGTATTCCCACTAGACAACGGGTTTGGGCCTAACTACACATGCACTTACCGAGATACCTCACCTAAGGGACCTGAATGGTGGTTTGCGAATCTGGTAACCACAACAATATCAACTTAGAATCATTTGTACATATTTATCTCAGAAGTACATTTGTACACATAAACTAAGTATCATTTGTACATATTTACCTCAGAAGTAAATTTTTACACATAAACTAAGTACATTTGTACACATAAACAAAGTACATTTGTACACATTCACCTCAGAAGTACATTTGTACATATTCACCTCAGAAGTACATTTGTACACATAAACGAATAATCAATTGTACACGTTCACCTCAGAAGTACATTTGTACACATAAACTAAGTATCATTTGTATGTATTCACCTCAGAAGTACATTTGTACGTATTCACCTCAGAAGTATATTTGTAAATATCAACTTTGAATCATTTGTACATATTTACCTCAGAAGTACATTTGTACACACTCACCTCAGAAGTACATTTGTACACATAAACTAAGTATCATTTGTACATATTTACCTCAGAAGTAAATTTTTACACATAAACTAAGTACATTTGTACATATTCACCTCAGAAGTACATTTGTACACATAAACGAATAATCAATTGTACACGTTCACCTCAGAAGTACATTTGTACACATAAACTAAGTATCATTTGTATGTATTCACCTCAGAAGTACATTTGTACGTATTCACCTCAGAAGTACATTTGTAAATATCAACTTAGAATCATTTGTACATATTTACCTCAGAAGTACATTTGTACACACTCACCTCAGAAGTACATTTGTACACATAAACTAAGTATCATTTGTACATATTTACCTCAGAAGTAAATTTTTACACATAAACTAAGTACATTTGTACATATTCACCTCAGAAGTACATTTGTACACATAAACGAAGAATCAATTGTACACGTTCACCTCAGAAGTACATTTGTACACTTCAACTAAGTATCATTTGTACACATTCACCTTGAAGTACATTTATACATAAAATAAGTTTCATTTTCATTATACATAAAATAAGTACACATAAACCAAGTTTCATTCGAACACATAAACTCAGTATCATTTGTATACATTCACCTCAGGTCAGGTATGGGAGCATGTGCCAGAACAGCGCGTCGCTGCGTCCACTTTCCGCCGGTACTCCAGGGGCCTCCGTCTGGCCATCCCCCAGGCAGATGCCAGGCGCATCCCCATCTCCTTGAGATGATGGTCAACCTGTTGCAACCATGAGGCACGTGGTCGGCCCACTGGCCTCCTCCACTCATGAGACTCCCTCACTGAGAGAATCTGGTGAGCAGGATCAGCGTCAGGAAAATGAGCCACATGCCCATACAGCCGCAACTGACGCTCACGGACTATGCAGGTAACAAATCTCATCCGAGTCTCTCTCAGCAACCGCTCGTTGGACACAAAATCCGACCAGCGATAGCCAAGGATTCTCCGAAGAGACCTGGTACCAAAGGAATTAAGTCTCCATCTCAGATCCTTGGTCAGAGTCCAAGTCTCGCACCCATAGAGCAAGACTGGAAGTACCAAGGACCTGAAGACTCAGACTTTCGTCCTCCCGCACAGGTACCGGCAGCGCCACACCCCATGATCCAGTGAATCCATGACTCCCCAGGCCCGACCCAGACGTCTATTGACCTCTGACTCGCAGCCAGCAGAGACATGAATATCACTGCCAAGGTAAGTGAATCTCTCCACGACCTCAACATCCTCACCACAAACAGAAACAGACAGGACAGCAGCATCCAAGATGTCACCGAAAGCCTGGATCTTAGTTTTGACCCAAGAAACCCGTAATCCCAACGGCTCCGACTCCTCATTCAGCACCTCGAGGGCCCCCAAAAGGATGTCTAATGTCTCCGCAAAGATGACTGCATCATCTGCAAAATCAAGGTCCGAGATCTTGACATTCCCAAACGATGCACTGCAACTTAATCTCTCCGACATCCTCCCTAAAATCCAGTCCATACAAGTGCTGAAAAGTGTGGGGGCAAGTACACATCCCTGACGAACTCCAGTAACAACTGGAAATAAGTCAGAGGTGGTACCACCACACTTCACAGCACTCTCAGTACCAGAGTAGAGTTCAGACATCAGATCGATCATTTTTGGTGGCACCCCACGAAGACCAAGAATCCTCCAGAGGACATCCCAATTCACTGAATCAAACGCTTTACATAGATCAACATAGGCTGCAAGCAGCCCCTGCCGAAACTCTCGTCTGCATTCGGTGAGGACAGGAAGTGCAAGGATAGGGTCAATCGTTGACCTCTTTGGTGTAAAGCCTGACTGCGCTGGACGCTGGTGCTCAAGCAGATGGTGGCGAACCCTATCAAGAATTATCCGAGCAAAGACCTTGCCCGGCACTGAGAGCAGCGTCACCCCTCGGTAGTTGTTGCAGTCTTGGCGATCACCCTTCCCTTTCCAGAGAAGGACAACAAGGCCCCTCTTCCAGTCAGTTGGGATGATGCCTGTGTTCCAGGCAGAGCACAAAACTGCATGCAACGACACGAGTGCAGCATTTCCACCAGCCTTGAGAAGTTCGGCATGGATGCCACAGATCCCTGGAGCTTTGCCCCGTTTCAACTGGTTCACCGCAGCCCGTGTTTCCACAAGCGAAGGTGGACCACAGTTGATTCGAGGGTCAGCAACAGGGATTGTAACACCCTTGACGTCCAACCCGACAGCTGGGGGATCAGCCCGGTACAACCGCTCAAAGTAACCAGCCCAGCGGGCCTTCACTTCAGACTCCTCTGTCAAGAGCCTACCACTCTCTGCTCGAACTGCAGTGCTCCGAGGGATGGGCTTGGATGAACGTAATGCGCGAATTCCCCTGTAAGTGGGACGAGAATCACCTGTCCACAGGTGATGCTCTACCCCCTCACAGATTCCTCGCACATAGGCCTCCTTGTCCACCCTCAGTGCACGTACAGTTTTACGCCTCAGCTCCCTGAACAGCTCAGCTCTGCCATTCAGCCTGGCCCTGCGACTCTGGTCAATGGTATCCAGTGTCCCTTGAGAGACAAAATTCTTCTTTGCCCTGCGGTGAGCTCCAAGGCATCCACCGGCAACATCAAGGACGGTGGTCTTGAAGGCGTTCCACAACTCTTCAGGACCCCCCAAAGCACCCAGACCCCCCAAGTGTCCACTCAGCCTGTTCGCAAACTCCTCAGCTACTCTCTCATCCCTGAGCTTGGCAACATCCAGCCTAGGCTGGGATGGTACCATTCTCCAGGACTTAAGTTGCAGCTTTAGAGTTGCTACAACAAGCCTGTGGTCAGTATTGAGGAACTGAGCACTCCGGTAGACCCTGCAGTTCTGGATCATCCTCCAACGACCGTCAATGAGGACATGGTCAATCTCCTTTGCCACACCGCCAGCGTTGGAATACCAAGTCCAGCGATGAGCTTGTGGGCGCTGAAACCATGAACCAGCCACCCTAAGTCCATGGACTTCTTGCAAAGTCAAGGAACTTAGTGCTATTCTGGTTCATAGTTCCTGACCCATGGGGACCAACACACATCTCATAACCATCCCTATCAGTTCCAGTCGATGCATTGAAATCCCCCAAGACTAGAAGTGCATCTCGTCTGGGGCACTGATCAACCACAGACTCGAGTGTGGCGTAGAATGTGTCTTTCACGGTGAGATCACTCGCCTCAGTCGGAGCATAAACAGAGACCAGGGAAATGAACCTAAGGAGTGACGAATCCTTAATCTCATAATACGCTCGTTGACCGGTGTTACCTCAATTATCATTGGGGTCAGCTTATTGGACACAGCTACAGCAACTCCTTGGGTATGGTAACCATCAGAGCGACCAGACCAATAGTAGGTGTTACCACCCACCATTATGTCGCCGCAATCCGGTCTCCGAACCTCAGAGAGAGCTGCAATCCTGATGTCCAAACGCTTGAGCTCAGATGATAACAGAGACAGGTGATCATCCTCTCTTAGGGATAGGACATTCCAGGCACCCACCCGAAGGGACCGCCTCAGGTTAACCCAAGGAGACCGCCGTTTGGTGGACGACACCTCAGCACCACTCCGACACACTCTCCCGCAATCTGACCCAGGGATGTTACCCCATGGTTTCACTCCTATCATCAAAGATTGGGGGTCCCGAAGGCTTTGCCCAATCCCGTCATCCGGTGAGCTGCCCTGCGAAGGGAAGCTGCACAGGAGGTACTCCCACGGAGTGGGTTTTCAGATTTTTTTTGCGTTTTTGCGTTTTGCGGAATGAAGGGTTTTACGGTGGCCGGAGTGCAAATCCTGCCACCAACCTCCTAAAAAGAAGTTACCAAACTGCAGGAGGACGTCCGCAGACACAGTTGGGCACTAGATATGGATGGCCGTTGGCTCACAAGGAGCTCCTCCGCCCTTTGTACACGTTCACCTCAGAAGTACATTTGTACACTTCAACTAAGTATCATTTGTACACATTCACCTTGAAGTACATTTATACATAAAATAAGTATCATTTGTACTCATAAACCAAGTTTCATTCGAACACATAAACTCAGTATCATTTGTATACATTCACCTCAGAAGTACATTTGTACACAGAAACTAAGTATGGTTTGCACATATTTACCTCAGAAGTACATTTGTACACACTCACCTCAGAAGTACATTTGTACACATAAACTAAGTATCATTTGTACCCGTTCACCTCAGAAGTACATTTGTACACATAAACTAAGTATGGTTTGTACATATTTACCTCAGAAGTACATTTGTACATAAACTCAGTACATTTGAACATATTCACCTCAGAAGTACATTTGTACACATAAACGAATAATCAATTGTACACGTTCACCTCAGAAGTACATTTGTACACATAAACTAAGTATCATTTGTATGTATTCACCTCAGAAGTACATTTGTAAACATCAACTTGGAATCATTTGTACATATTTACCTCAGAAGTACATTTGTACAAATTCACCTCAGAAGTACATTTGTACACATAAACTAAGTACATTTGTACACATAAACTAAGTATCATTTGTATGTATTCACCTCAGAAGTACATTTGTAAACATCAACTTAGAATCATTTGTACATATTTACCTCAGAAGTACATATTCACCTCAGAAGCACATTTGTACACATAAACTAAGTATCATTTGTACACATTCACCTTAGAAGTACATTTCTACATAAACTAAGTACCATTTGTACATATTTTCCTCAAAAGTACATTTGGACACATAAACTAAGTATCATTTGTACATATTTACCTCAGAAGTACATTTGTACAAATTCACCTCAGAAGTACATTTGTACACATAAACTAAGTATCGTTTGTACATATTCACCTCAGAAGCACATTTGTACACATAAACTAAGTATCATTTGTACACATTCACCTTAGAAGTACATTTCTACATAAACTAAGTACCATTTGTACATATTTTCCTCAAAAGTACATTTGGACACATAAACTAAGTATCATTTGTACACATAAACTAAGTACATTTGTGCATATAAACTAAGTATCATTTCTACACATAAACTAAGTATCATTTGTACACATAAACTAAGTATCATTTGTACATAAACTAAGTATCATTTGTACACATAAACCAAGTACATTTGTACACATAAACTAAGTATCATTTGTACACATAAACTAAGTATCATTTGTACACACTCACCTCAGTACACTGCTCTCTCCCAATTCCGTCTCCACGTGCTGCGCGACGGCAATGTCGTGTGCTGGAGGATTTATTTATTTGGCGGGTGGGGGGGTATACTTTGAAAGTCCCACTACTTGTTTACTTTTTTATTATCAATCAATTAATTACTTAATTATTATCGATTTATTAATTACTTATTTTTTCGATTTCTCATCTGGGCAATATTTGAGCGAGGAAGCTGATATGTGGACATGACTGTGAACAAGTTGGTCTCAAGGGGTACTTTTGATGTATCGCTTAATCAACTAAGTATTCATTTTTCGTTGAATTTGTTGCAGAATCAGATGAAACGGTGGTGGTTTGGATACGCCATAAGCATAAAGCAATTGATTGAGAAATCAATTAGTTTACGCTTATTTTATTTACGCAATTAATCAAAGATTGTACACCACTCCCTCCAAATTCCATGTCCACGTGTTGCACGGCAGCATCACCAGGCACCGAAGACAGCCCGGCAATGTTCTGTGCGGGAGGATATGTTATTTATTTGGTACGGGGGGCAGTGTACTTTGAATGTAGCTTTACTTGTTTTCATCAAGTTTGGTCACAATGCCATCAGCAGCTACTGAGAAGTTGGAAGTGTTTACGGATGGATGGACGGACAACACACCATCCCATAAGCCCACAGAAACTATGTTCCAGGTGAGCTAATAAAGTCCCATAATGGATAAACGACGATTCATCCACATGTGAGGGCATGGCTTTGTATTCGTAGGTGTATGTTATCCAGTAAAAAGACATGGCCTTTACTGAAGAGGTCAAAGTACGGGAGGGGGGCAAAGCCGGTCTTCGATCGAGTTTATGGGGCAAATATGTGTATGTAGTTTATAAACGTATGTGAGATATGTTGCATGAGTAGGCTCCAGAAGAAAAGTTTTATTGAACACCATGGAGCATTCCATGACCAATCTTTACAGTTTGTTCAGGTTTAAATTGTCACTTTTCTAATCCTGTTGAACACTGCTTCACAACTTATTTGCCATGATGGTCCTCAACGTGCCGCAGTACTTTTGTAATGAGGAAAATAAAGAACATGGAGCACGATCACTGGGTTTGTGATCCTTTCACTTAATCTGCAAAGGCATCAGTCGAGGAGCTTTCTCTGAAGACTCGAGAGGAATTTATCGACCTCAGGAGCGACCACACTCTCAAACTTAAGTTCAGTGAGATGCCTTTGAACTCATTTTGGCTGTAGATGAAAAAGGAGCATCCAACCATCTCTGATAGTACCATTGATGTATTGCTACCGTTTAACAACATACCTTTGTGAAGTGAGCTTCTCAACATTGACACTTATCAAGAACAACAAGAGGTCACGTCTAACGAGCCTGCATCAGGAAGTTTGTGTCACTTTCCAGCAGAGAGTCGACCATTAAGCTCCTCGGTTTCTCCAGACAGGCGCAAGTTTCTCACTCGTACCAAATGAAAGTTTGAGCCTTCAATTTCTCACTTGATTCCTTCTGGGAAGACTTTCAAACAAATTATTTGACTGCCCTGTGATCTTTAATGACATATAAAAGAGATGCGTTTTGAAAAAGACTAAAGTTTATGATCTCCTTCATTAATTGAATGGTGATGAGGATTGTCTTTCATAAAAAAATTTCAAATGAACTTGTATCATAGTTTGAAATATTTCATAAACCATTCAAATTTTTAAAAATGAATTACATTCGTTATGGTTTGCTCGTCTCGGTGGAAAAGGGTGAGTTTTACTCTTGCTTCCAATGGCACGGTAAAATTTGCTTCGCTGTTCCACGAGGATCGAGCAAACTCGAAAATGGCCCCCAAAATAAATAAATAAATAATTACGGCTTTGGAGAACAGTAAATGATACGAGATCTTTCACAAACGATGCAAGCAGAGAGAACGGCCAGTTTAATGTCTTCTTCAACGCAGGGTGTATGCTCCATCATGTATATCTTGTGATTACAGTACCAACATCTCAGTGTGTCGTCAGATCTAATGTTTACCGAACAATAGCACCATTGTGATCTCACATCCTCACTTTGCTCTGAAGTAGGTAAATGATGGAATGTAGTCGGATCCAATTTCCGAGTGCATGTTTACCGAGCCGTCGTACCATTGTGATCTCACATCCTCACTTTGGTCTGAAGTCAGTAAATGATGGAAACCTATCAAGTAAGACACTTTGTAATGAATCGTTTAAAATGGCGTTTAGGTTGTGCACACGAAGTTCATCATATAGTCTGCACCAGCAAATTAGACTCTTTTAGAAACAAAGGACATTTTGTTTTGAACAGAAACATTACGAGGAAAAGGCACAATGTCACAATAAAGAAAGCTCGAAGGCAGCGATGGTTTCGTCTGGGTACAAAACGAGTGGATATAAAGAGGTGCCTTGTAAGCTTGAAAAATGAAAAGTGTATGGAGCTTGTGACGGAATTTCAGATGTACAATGTGTATATATATATATATATATATATATATATATATATATATATATATATATATATATATATATATATATATATATATATATATATATATAATAATATAAAGGTGTACGGAAACAAGGCCAATGAATCAAGACATTCTTTCTTCTGAGGGGAGGAGTGGGAAGTGGGAGGGGGGAGGGTCATATTTCTGCCATCTTTGCAGACATTAAGCATACATGGCCTGGCCTTTAACTGGAAAGAAAGCCAAATTAATAAAGAGCAGATTTTGACGAATAACAAATGCCTGGACGTACTGTATGCTACGACAGACAGTAAAATCTTTCTGATGATGGATAAGAAGCTCAAGAGGAATAAAGAGCTCCTCTTTCTCACAAAAATCTAGTGGTGGTCTGCATCTGCGGACGGATAAAACAATGGATGAAAAAAATGAACAGAACGTTGTTAAAATATACTAAATGCCATGAGAAGCAAGGAGAAGCTGACAATTCGGCCATTAACCTTTCGATTAATGCTTCAAAAACAAAACAAAACAAAACAAAAAAACAACCTCGTCAAAGAAGAGTGCAGTCCCAGTTTTGGAAGAGCACAATTTGAGGAAACGTTTTTTAAACACATCAACTAGAACGGTGCTTGGTAGATCAGATACCTGCACCAGGCTGAACAGTTTATGTTTTGTATCCCACTGATAGTTTGAATCTGAATTCAGACCTTAACCAAAATCTAATCGGCTTGTTCTCGTCATCCATCCAACTCATGCACCAAGTTTCATCACAACTCCACCACAACTTTTTGAAATATCATGCTGTGTATCGTTTTTGGTCCCATCTCAATAGTGAAGAATCAATTATAAAATTTAGAAATTCTCGTGTCCAGAATCAGATCCTCACCAAAATCGAATCAATTCGTCGCCGTCACACACCCAACTTGTCCACCGAGTTTCTTCTGAAGCCGTACATAACTTTTTGAGACATCGTGCTATGTATAGTTTTTAGCCCTATCACTCACTCAATGGTGAAAAATCACTTAAAAAAAAATTCGGATGCAGATCCGGATCTTCACCAAAATCAAATCAATTCGTCCTTGTCACACACCCAACCTGTCCACCAACTTTCGTCCGAATCCGTCCACAACCTTTTGAGATATCGTGCTCACAGACAAACATACAGATAAACAGAGACAAGGGTGAAAACAACCTCCATCCACCTTCGGTGGTGGAGGTAACGAGCATCACACCATATTTAAAAACGTCACAGCAGTTTAGGGGTTGAGTCGTGATTAACTGCAGACTGATCACAAAACTACAAACATATTCACCATCATTCGGTTTGGAATATCAAAAGGAAACTGCCACCTTCGAGACGATATAAATAAATGCCTTGTAATCATCAATATCGTATTTAACACATTCATAGCGATATCTTGGATTTACGTGTTGCAAAGCATTGAAAACAAGTTGGAAGAAAAATATTTACTAACACTGCAAGGCAAAGAACAAAACAAAAAGAAGATGATTAACTTCCTTGGTGTAGTAATGGTTGGAGCGTCCACTCCGAGTCTTGGGAGGTCGGTGGTTCGAACCCCGGTCGAGTCATACCGAATAATTTAATAATGGTACATGCTGCTTCTTTGCTTGATGCTCAGAATTTAAAAACAAACAAACACAGATTGTGAATAAAAGTGCAGGATTGTTGGGCCGAACGGCCTCCTCCTGCAACAAAGTTCCTCGGAACGGAACTCATCCTAATACATAAAACATGTTGCGGCAAGCATCAAAGGTAAATTACAAATAAATGTGTGATGACAAAACTCGACACTCATGACTAATAACATGAAAAACCAAACAAAATGGTGAGCATTGTGATTCCAATTCTATTCAGGAAACATTACCAGCTGTAAGAGTTCGAGCTTTGGTGTTAAACCGTATTCAGAATCATTTTCTGATGAAGACAAGGACCTATAAAGTATAGACAGCAGCGAGACTAAAATTAAAAAGTCAGTTTATCCACCATTTTCTAAAAAGAAAAAGAAAAGAAGGTTTTCAGAATCTCCTCTCTGACGATGAAAGCTATCCACAAGGTCAATAAAAAGCAAAACAACATTGTGCAAATGCACCTGGAAAAAGTGGTCCAAGCTCCACAAATGAAAATCGAGATGTTCTAATACCCCATTTCCACGAGTGGGTTCGTGGCGGTCCGCAATTGCCTCTGCAACATCTCCAATCGCTGGATTTTGCTCCGGGAACTCATTGGGAATTCGAAAATGTGACTAAAAACATAAAGCCTCTCGGCATGAGAGTGGAAATTTGTGCACCGTGTGATGTCATTGCCGACGTCAGTGTGACGATGATGAGCCGTTGCCATCGCGTCGTACGTGTTCTTTCCATCCATCTTGTGGTCAGGTAACTAAATCGTCAATGGGAACAGCAAGCAACGTCCGTGTAGTCTGCCATTATAAAGTCCTTGCAAAAGTCTTTAAATGGTGTGTAACACACGCCTGCACAGACCGAACTCGTGCAAACAGCACGGTTACGTCACATGAGGTGTTGATCGAGACAACGGTTGGAAGAGACTTAAAACCCTGGAACCACAGTGAATTGTGCCAACCAACTAATGGGTTGACAAGGAACAATTGACATAAAGGAACAGGAAGTCTGTGTTTTTTTTCTCAGCCTAATGAGAAAGGGATACCAGTGGCCTGGGAATTGTATTCAACAGCAAAAAAACAAGAAGCCGAGTAAGTCGATATACAAGAATAATTATGTCAAATCAAACTATGAGTTTTGGAACAGGGAAGTTATATAAAACGATAAAGTATATAAAAAATACACCTTGATGTAAATAATTGACATTGCATGGCCGAAGTAGCCCTGTGTTCGTATATATATATGTATGTATGAAACTATGACGGTAACAGACTACAAAGACAGACATTTCCAGCCCTTCTCGTAAAGCCTATTCCAAGCTTATCAAATTTCTACTTACAAGTTCCTGATCCCAAAACCCATTGTGCATCGTGTCACACCGACAGTCCACCTGCGTTTTGAGGTTCGTCCCGGTGTTTTTGTTTCTTTCAGGTGTGCATTCGGCTGTGCCTTATGAGTGTATACGCCAGCAGGAATTCCTTCCCACACATATCGCACTTATAAGGCTTCTCTGCATGAATTCGTTTGTGGCGTGACAAGCCACTGGCATGCGTGAACCGTTCACCACAGAGGATGCACGCAAAAGGCTTGGGGCGCAACCCTGGGCCTGTGTGTAATGACGTCGTGAACGCCGGTCGAGATTTCTGCTTCGGCCTGGATCCCGATGGCAATGACCGCACTGCATGGATTGTCGATGGTGCCGCAAAGGTGCTGGATTGGCCTTGTTCTGAAAGCCCAGTTGTGTTGGGTGTCCATTCTGAAGTAGTGTCTGCTAGGAAGAAGGAAACGGCAAGATTGAGGGTTCGGATTAATAAATGACAAGATTGGGGTTAATATGAGAGAAAGGAAAATGGAAAATGAAGAGGTGGTAGCTCATCAAATCCAAACCCGTTTTGCAAAATGGGTACATGTTAAAAGTATATCTTATTGTGCTTATTTTGTAAACAAGCTCGAATGAGCTAAGATCCTCGTCCTCTTAATGACGACTTCATTGTGATGTATCAGGTTTGCGATGAATTATCTGTGCTAATGCCCGGCTCGATTCCCGCAAACAAAATTCAAACAGCTTGCCTAGTTTTGGAGATAATGGTATAGGCGATTTCCATTAGCGGCAATTTTATGACGTCAACTTTTTTCCTAGGAAGAATTTCCAAAATCTGAGATGGTTACTGCCTGCGTGTGGGCTTTCTGCATATACATGGCAAGTTTCACGAAGATCCGATGAAAACTCTGGGTTGTGAAACAAAAAATGTCAAAAAATAGGAATGACGTCACAAAAATTGATATGACGTCATAATGATGTATCATATGTGCGGAAATTCATCTCTGCTAATGCCCTGTTCGATTCCCTCAAACAGAATTCAAAAAGCTTGCCTCGTTTCGGAGATAATTTTTTAGGCGATTTCCATTAGCGGAGATATTTTGACGTCATAACTTTCAAAATCGGAGATGGTTACTGTCTGCGCAGGGTATTTTTACATATATATGCCAAGTTTCAGGAAGTTTCGATGAAAACTGTGGGCTGTGAAACAAAAAAGTCCACAAGAACAACAACGTGAGTAAGACTTCGAGATCCTCCACGAGGGTCTAAAAATATAGAGGTTAATTTGGATGGCCTGATCTTAGTTGGAAATATGATTGTTGCTTCGCCAGCCAAGTAAGGCCTGAGTCAGATGAAGTGAAAACAAACAATACGTGAAGGGCCCCATCTTCTACCCCAAATGTCCCCATTCCCAAGCACTACTGTTTTTTTTTTTTTTTACCCCAATTTCCCCTTTCTCTTCTTGCTGTTTCATTCAGCTTTAGTGAAACTTGTTCATTCCCATGTGTCTTTCTCCCCCTCCCCTTAATCTCTCTCTCACTTCCACTCCAGCGTTGGTGTTTACCTCCTTGCATTTTGTTCCCTTCAATTCTTCTCTAGCTCTTCCATCAGCCTCGATTACGTATACAATTTATTTATTTATTAATAAAGGGCTTACCAGTAGAGATCTCATGTCCCAGTCTTTCTCCTTCACGGTCCCAACCATTCCCCTCTGCTGCAGTCCATCCAGCCATTTCAGGTACCCAGCCAACCAGAGCATCAGGGAACCCAGTTTCCTGATCCAAATCTATGGACAAGAGATAATCAAGCGGCGCAAGTATTCAGAAAACACTCCTAGATCTCAGTAAATAACTCAGTCGAGCGGATACCTCCGCCAGGTTGAACAGTTTACATTTTGTATCCCACTGATAGGCCGGATCTGCATCCGGACATTGACCAACATTTAATTGTCTTATTCTTGTCACCGACCCAACTCATCCATCAAGTTTTGTCATAATCCATCAACAACTTTTTGAAAGACTGCATCATGCTATGTATCATTTTTGGTCCCATCTCTCAATGGTGAAGAATCCCTTCAGATTTAAAAAAAAAAAAAATAAAAAATAAAAAAAAAACTTATCGGATCCAGATCAGAATCTTGACCAAAATCAACTCAATTCGTCCTCGTCACACATCCAACCTGTCCATCAAGTTTCGTCCGAATCCGTCCATAATTTTTTGAGATATCATGCTTATATATTGTTTTTAGCCCGATCACTCAATGGTGAAGAATCACTTTAAAAATTCTCAGATCCAGATCTTCACCAAAGCCTAATCAAGTCGTCCTTTTTTACAAATACCAAACCAACGGACCCAAGTGCAATATCCTCTCCTCTGGCGAGGGTAAAAATTTAATAATTCTCATATCTGGATCCGGATCTGGATCTTCACTAAAATCGAATCAATTCGTCCTTGGTAGACACCCAACCTGTCCACTAAGTTTTGTCTGAATCCATCCGTAACCTTTAGAGATATCTGCTATATATATATATATATATATATATATATATATATATATATATATATATATATATATATATATATATATATATATATATATATATATATATATATATATATATATATATATATATATATATATATATATATATATATATATAGTTTTTGGCTCAAACACTCAATGGTGAAGAATCACGTAAAAAGTTCCCGGATCCGGATCTTCACCAAAGTCAAATCAATTTGTCCTCGTCACACATCACAATCTAATTGGCTTGTTCTTGTCACCTCCCCAGCTCATCCACCAAGTTTCGTCCGAATCTATCGACATCTTTTTGAAATATCGTGCTATATATAGTTTCTGGCCCGATATCTCAATGGTGAAGAATCAGTTTTAAAAATTAACGTATCCGGATCTGAATCTTCACCAAAATCGAATCAATTCATCCTTATCACACACCCAAACTGTCCACCAAATTTTGTGCAAATCCATCCATAACTTTTTGAGATATCCTACTCACAGACAAACAGAGAGGGGTGAAAAACATAACCTCCATCCACCTTTGGTGGCTGAGGTTAAAAAAGGTTTTGCCAGCTTTATAATCACAGCTCGTCTTGCGATGTGCAGACACTGGATTGTTCTTTGTAAATAGCATACTGCCCTGTAAATGAACCAAAACGAATCTCTTATCAAACAGGTTTAGAAAGCAAATGCAGGCCAAACACCCGGCACTCAATCCACAGCAGGTAATCTCACCTGACTCCGTTTTTATCATCGATTCGTGGTTTTCATCCTCAGGACATACAGCTGCCTTGCTGTCCTGCATATATCCTTCTGGCAAATGCAGGAGCAAATAAAAATTTACATCTTGCATGTCAAATGACACGGTAGAAAATGATAATTCAAGTTGTTAAGAATCACCTCACACGTTATTACAAAAATTCACAATAATAATGTAAAATGCTGCAGGGTAAGGAGCGAACTGCAGCTATAAGGCTACTTATGTCAATCTTCAAATTATCACTTTTAAACGGAAGTTATTTAAAATAATTATTTTCAAACACAGTGTGTTTTGTCATCAGACCAAGCAGAGCCCATCAACAAAAAGTAAAAAAAAATAAATAAAAAATAAACAAACTAGAGAGTTCATAGAACACCTTATCCCATGCTGTCGAGACAAACAAGGATGTGGGCGGAGTCGACTAGTGGCAAATTTGATTGGTCGGGATGACGGAAAATGCCTTCATATTTTGTCCAAGTACTGCTAAATGGAAGGGTTCTGAAAGTGTCAAAAATGTGATTTGCGTTTTCCAGTGTTCAAGTATATAATTCAATTGAAATAAAATAAAGATTGTAATGGTCGAAAAATAAATAAATAAATCAGAAGTTTACCACCATTGGTGAGGTGAACCCTCTTTGACACCACCATATTTAACATGTTACATTGGTTCTTCGTGCCTGTTTGTGTCCTTTGTGACGTCCTTAAAAACAGCAAGTTTCCAGTTTGGAATGATTTTCAATTTTGTTTGGTTTCCAGACGCGCAGAGTTAAAAAAAAAAAAAAAAAATTTAAAAAATAATTAAAATAATCTCACTCCTCTGCGCATATGTGATTGGGACGAATTCAGAGACAATGTACTGTTAAACTACAGGTATATTTTCTGATCCATGTTCAAAATAAAACATTCAATTGAAATCAAGTTGTACCTCGATCATAAACTGACATTTGTAGACACATGGACAGACGGACAGACAGACAGACAGAAGTGAACCAATTGCTTAAGCCAGATTTTCGCTTTGCGTGTGCAGGTAACAAACAAACAAATCACATCCTGTATCTCACCATGTCAGCTCTGACAATAATGGAAAACAGTGTGTGGAAGTTCCATTATCATTTAGTTTGTTGAGCTTGCTTTGACTTTCCATTTGTTGTCGTAATGCAATTGGCTCACAAATTAATAAGCTGCATTATATGAGTGGGGTTTGGCAGGATAGCTAACACCAGTGATTTTCAACCCTTCTGTCATTTACCCCCTCGGCTTGATGTATTTCGCCATTTACCCCCTTACTCCCCTGCAAAAAAATGCATAGCCGGCATAGAGGCACAGAAAACCAGAGTTTGTGTCAAAGCCACCCAATGCTCACCTGTTTATACATTTATCGTTTTTAAAAGACTAGTCTAATAATTAATATTTTTTATAAAGCATTGCAGTGAAGTCTGATCCAAATAATTTTAAAGCAATATATGTATTTGTGTATTGTAATCAGTAACAAGAGCGCAAGTGAGCAGAATATACGCCCGAACAAGTAGGTATATACAGAATTGTGCTACTACATGGAAAACAGCATCCTGGTTGCCATGGCAACCACTTTAGATGACGAACGTATGTCATGACACACCGTCTCCACAGTCTGTACCTACGTCCCAAATATGAAACATGAAAGTTGAAAACTTTGGGAGTTTGAGTGCGGACAGGAACGGACGGACGGACGGACAGGCAGACAGACGGACGGACGACCAGTATCACATAATACGCCCCGATATATTATATATATATATATATATATATATATATATATATATATATATATATATATATATATATATATATATATCGGGTGTATAAAAAAAAATAGTGTGATAGATAAAAACATTACAAAGGAAAAAATAACTTGCACCAAAAACTTTAACATTTTCACGCTGACGCTGAGGCTCACGCCAGGGGTATCGCGATAGCTCTCTGTTCTTTGAACAGGCGAGCTAAAAAGGAGATGGAGCAACTTTATTATTTAGGTTTTGCACCAAATAATCTTTCATAAAGGGGGGAAAAAACACACACAGTCCACTTATATCAAACGAGATCAAACAAAAATACCAGAAGCATTATCAGTGGGAACTTTGCTGATTCATTGAGTCAACCAGTTTATTTATTCGAGGAGCTGTTGATAACAACGCTACCCTCATGTCGTCATCGGCTTTCAGGCGGTTCCTTGCCTTCGTCTTCATTGCTACTAAAGTATAGAAACCTGATTCACATAGATATGTGGTGACAAAGGGAACAAGCACTTTGAAGGCTCGCTGAGTAAGAAGCAGGAATGAATCTGTGAGTTTCATCAAGAAATCAACACCAACTCTATCAAATTTCTTCCTTAAGGGCCCTGTCACACCTTGACGTTTTAGCCAGGGTATGGCAAGGTATCAAAATGTATGTAAAACACTGGCGTACGATGAACTATTGATGTTTTTTTCCAGTTTTGGATGTATTCATAACGAGTTGGACGTATGCATAACGTATTAGTAACATACACGGAACGTTTCGATAACATATAGATAACTTTGATCAACGAATGCTGAGCGTGTTGTTGGCGTTCACAACCTATGACCAACGATAGTCTAACTTATGCATAGCGCACGGCAGCGTATCGCCGACGATCACGTGGCGTAGGCTATTACTAGGCTGCCGCTCGACGATTCAAATCATAACCGCACTCGACATCGAAGTGTCAAGCTGCTGTCACACCTTAACGTTTTAGCCAGCGTATGCCGATGTATGAAAAATTTGCCGAATACGCTGACACACGATGAATACGTTATGGGTAAGTTTTGTATACGTTAATAGCACGCTGAAGCACGCTGGCATACGTCGACAAATTTTCAGCATGTTGAAAATTTTTCGACATACTCGGCGTATGACACGTTCCGCATACACTGGCCATAAGTTGTAGACATGTTACGCGATCGTTGACACACGTTACTTGTAAGTTACTCATAAGTCGAAACACGTCAAGGTAATGGTTAGTGTCAGTGTTCCAGACTCCCTGGTTTTTTTTTTGGTTTTTTTTTTTCTTCGGTATGACGGTGATGTTGACACTTCGATTTCTAGTGCGGTTATGATTTAAATCGTTGAGCGGCAGCCTATTAATTATATTATATTATAACCGCACTAGAAATCGAAGTGTCAACATCACCATCATACCGAAGAAAAAAATAAAAATAAAAAACACCAGGGTGTGTGTTACCCGAAAAAACCCTAACAAACGTGTGTCAACGATCGCGTAACGTGCCTACAACACGTTATTCGTAGGTTTGAAATAAGTTTCGGGTTCGCTAAACATTACCTCGACGTGTTTCGACTTATGAGTAACTTATAAGTAACGTGTGTCAACGATCGCGTAACGTGCCTACAACTTATGGCCAACATTATGCAGAACGTGAGTCATACGCTGGCATGCGTCGAAAAATTTCAAGCATTGAAAATTTGTCTAACAGCTCGGCGTACTACGAAAAAAAAGCCAGCGTACTACGACGTATGCCAGCGTGCTCTTAACGTATACAAACTTACCCATAACGTATTCGACGTGTGCCAGTGTTTTAGCCAAATTTTGCACAAGTCAGGCATACGTTGGCTAAATCGTCAAGATGTGACAGGGCCTTAAGATAGGTAAATATATCTGAGAGGTACCCTAAAGAGGCGATGAACTTTGAATCGGAAAACTTTTCCCACAGCTTTGAATCTCGGTCACGAAAAAAATCTCTACCTCAGTATGGAGCTCAAACACTCAGTTCAGAATAAGTCCACGTGAGAGCCACCTCACCTCAGTATGAAGCAAAAGAATGGAATGCTCAGAGCCCATCTCATCACAAAAAGCTTTAAACAAGTGGTGAGATTCAGTGCTCAGGCACGAATGAAATTAACAGCCTCAATAACTTTCTGAAAAACCATTTTCATATGTTCAGGAATGGTTTTCGCAGCTAATGCATATCTGTGATGAACACAATGCGTTGTTATCACATGGGGTGCCTTTTGTTTTTCAAGTGTAGTGAAGCCTGATCCAACTCTCATCATGGCTTGGGCTCCATCAGTACAAATTGAACCAACTATTTCCTATGTGAGATTGTTCCTTTCAAAGAAGTCTTCTATTTTCTGCATTATGTCAGCAGCCTTTGTGGTTTGTTGGAGAGTTTCACAGAAGAGAAATTCATCCTTCAGTTCTTTTCCACATATGTACCAGATAAAAACAAGCAGTTGTGAAAAATTAGCAACATCACAGGATTCATCAAGTTGCAAAGAAATTTTTGCTGGGTTAGATTTGATCGGTTCAAGAACTTGTTGACAAATATCTTGAGACATTTCACGAATACGTCGATGAATTGTGTCATTAGAAAGGGGAGTGTCTTGAATATTCTGTTTTGCTTCTTTCCCACATACATGTTCAACCATGTCTAAGGCACAAGGTTTAATCAACTTCTCGGCAATGTCGTGAGGTTTCTTTGCCTTTGCTATTTGCTGTGCTATGTGATAGGAAGCTTCAAGCATTGGTTTCTTGTTCGATACGAAGCCATGTTTGGCCAGTGTTCCTGCAGCCCTAAATCTGGCTCTCTTTTCCTCAAAAGGTAGCATGGTCATCAGATGCATGGGGAGGATGTGTAGCTTGCAGGTGCTGTTTTAGTATTGAAGGTTTAAATGATCCATTTCCAAGAACTTTGACCACAGCAGACAATGACGCTTATCCACGCCATCTTCACGCCAAAAAATCCCCTGCCATTACTCGTCCATGGGCCAGACCAGATATGGGTACCATCTCTGGTGACAAAGTCTCACTATGTTTTGTTGATAGTTTAGGACCTACAGATGAGGAATTGAGGTGATAGCAGTGTGAAATTGACAGCTTTCTGGTAGTTTTCACCTCTCAAACATCACCCTACCACTATATTTTGAAGACCAAAATTTGTGGGTCGGGGAAACTAAAATGACTGTTTCGCTCTGGATGGTTCAATCTTAACAATATACCACTCATAATGTCTGTCTATGTACCCTCTATATAAATCAAGAAGGTTTATGCAAAATATTTCATTATGTAGGTCACCAGAGGTCAAAAGGTCACCAATTTTAGGGGTTGCCCAAAATTGACCATAGGGCAAGTCATGTTGCTAGAATAAAGTAACAAATCACCCAATGCTGATGTAAACACTTGGAATGCATATTTTAGAGGTCTTCATTTAAGCCTGGTGTTAGCTTAGTGGTTAGGGTGGTGATTTGGGATCCAAGGGTCCTGGGTTTCAAGCCCCGTTGGCCGCTGAATTAAAAAAATACACCAGGAGGTTGGCTCAGCCTGTCATCCTTCCGAGGTCGGCAAAATGAGCACCAGTGTACTGGTAAGGGGGACACTGCATCAGCGGTATAGCCACGTCCCAACTAGTGATGAAACTAGCAGCCACAGGCTGCACTCGATAGAGAGAGAGAGGTCTTCAGATGATTCAAAGGGGACATTATTGAGTTGCTTTTGCAAAATTTTATTTCAGAGCAATTGATTTTGAACCATTTGTTGTAAATACCTAAAATCCAGGGTTTCGTGGGTAGGGGAAACCATAATGACTGTAGTTTTTGAGTTGATCGACCAAAATTGAAAATCTAATACTAAAATTGTATGTCTATGTACGCTCTATCATAATGACACTAGATAATGCAAATTATTTCAATATGAAGGTCATCAGAGGTCAACCAAAGGTCACAATTCTAGAGGTTGCAAAAATAGCCCAGAAGAACATGTATTTGACTAAAACAAGTAATGAATGAGGGAATGGTGTCTGAATAGTTATGGAATGCCTATTCCTGAGGCTGTGTGTGACGATTCTGATGTTTTTATTGACTCATTTTGGTTTATAAATGTGATATTGACATAAAATCTGCTTATGATTTCCAGGGTTTCAAATTAACGCATGCTCCTCTTAGTTTCGAGTTTACTCAATACAGGGGTGCAAATTCACATTTTTATCCACCGGCCAGCAGGGCCAGTGACTAGAAAAAGTTACCGGCCCAGCAGAATTTCTACCGGCCCGATAAAATAAAGACAAAAGTCACAAATTTGATATCAAACACTTTTAATATTGTTACGGATGTGGAAATTCACAATACACCATAAAGGACCTTAGATCAGTTATGACGATAAGTAATTGTGTAGTTAGATTTCCCCACCGTTGTTTAGAGGGAATTTCCGTGTTCACCGGGCTGCGATCCTTTGAGATAGCTGTTTTGCTTTATCTATCGTTATTTTGGATCAACCACACAACAACCACAACGCCAACCATGCCACCATTACAACAACCACCAACCACGCCGCCTCAACAACCACCGCGTTCTACCTCGGCATACGGTTGCCAGAGGCCTGGCCTTCAACGAGGGAAAGCAGGTGGCCCCCGCCTCCCTCCCCCGAACGAATGGAGTCGCCGCGGTGGATTTCACCCTGCAAGGGAAAAAGAAGAATACCGCGGCAGTGCGAGCGTCACCGATTTGGCGGGAAAAACCCTTCCTTATTGAAGTTTCCCGCATGTTCTAAAAGGAGGGGTGAGAGTTGAGAAGGGGTGGGGCTTGGTGGAAAAGAGGCGGAACGCGAGCGCAAGGGGCGGGGCTTGGTGAAGATAAGGGGCGGCACGCGAGCGCGAGCGAGTTGAGTTTGGAAAAAGAAAAGGAATGCGAGGGCGAGTTTTTTTCCGCGGAGGAGAAACGCGAGCGCGACAAGGTCTGAGGCGTGCCTGTGAGTGGACGCGAAGGCTCGCTCGCTGGACCTCGCTCGCCGGACCGTGCTGGCTGGGTCGCTCTGGATCGAGGGCACTTTGAGGGGGTCGGTGGTCGTGGCGGAGTTGTTCCAGATCGTGTGCAGAGCCGAATCGTGGAGGACACGAGCTTGGGGAGCTCACCACACGGTCACGTTCTTCCTTTTATTTCTTTGGGCTTTTATATGTGTGTTTGTGGTGCCAGTCTCCATAAGTAAAACAGTTTAAGTGCTCGTAAAGAATAACTAATAGTCAGTTGTAGTGCTTTTGCCTTGCTCGTGTCTTTGTCCCCGTCCCGTGCATGATTAATTTTCATTGCATTGCCTGTAAATTGCATGACTGCCCCTTGCTTGTGTGTTATAATAAATGTCCTTGTGTGAAATGTATCTAGTGCCCAACTGTGTCTGCGGACGTCCTCCTGCAGTTGGGTCATTTCTTATTAGGAGGTTGGTGGCAGGATTTGCACTCCGGCCACCGTAAAACCCTTCATTCCGCAAAACGCAAAAACGCAAAAAAATCTGAAAACCCACTCCGTGGGAGTACCTCCTGTGCAGCTTCCCTTCGCAGGGCAGCTCACCGGATGACGGGATTGGGGCAAAGCCTTCAGGACCCCCAATCTTTGATAGGAGGGAAACCACGGGGTAACATCCCTGGGTCAGATTGCGGGAGAGTGTGTCGGAGTGGTGCTGAGGTGTCGTCCACCAGACGGCGGTCTCCTTGGGTTAACCTGAGGCGGTCCCTTCGGTGGGTGCCTGGAATGTCCTATCCCTAAGAGAGGATGATCACCTGTCTCTGTTATCATCTGAGCTCAAGCGTTTGGACATCGGGATTGCAGCTCTCTCTGAGGTTCGGAGACCGGATTGCGGCGAGATAATGGTGGGTGGTTACACCTACTATTGGTCTGGTCGCTCTGATGGTTACCATACCCAAGGAGTTGCTGTAGCTGTGTCCAATAAGCTGACCCCAATGATAATTGAGGTAACACCGGTCAACGAGCGTATTATGAGATTAAGGATTCGTCACTCCTAAGGTGTCATTTCCCTGGTCTCTGTTTATGCTCCGACTGAGGCGAGTGATCTCACCGTGAAGGATGCATTCTACGCCACACTCGAGTCTGTGGTTGATCAGTGCCCCAGGCGAGATACACTTCTAGTCTTGGGGGATTTCAATGCATCGACTGGAACTGATAGGGACGGTTATGAGGTGTGTGTTGGTCCCCATGGGTCAGGAACTATGAACCAGAATAGCACTAAGTTCCTTGACTTTGCAAGAAGTCATGGACTTAGAGTGGCTGGTTCATGGTTTCAGTGCCCACAAGCTCATCGCTGGACTTGGTATTCCAACGCTGGCGGTGTGGCAAAGGAGATTGACCATGTCCTCATTGATGGTCGTTGAAGGATGATCCAGAACTGCAGGGTCTACCGGAGTGCTCAGTTCCTCAATACTGACCACAGGCTTGTTGTAGCAACTCTAAAGCTGCACCTTAAATCCTGGAGAATGGTACCACCCCAGCCGAGGCTGGATGTTGCCAAGCTCAGGGATGAGAGAGTAGCTGAGGAGTTTGCGAACAGGCTGAGTGGACACTTGGGGGTCTGGGTGCTTTGGGGGGTCCTGAAGAGTTGTGGAGCGCCTTCAAGACCACCGTCCTTGATGTTGCCGGTGGATGCCTTGGAGCTCACCGCAGGGCAAAGAAGAATTTTGTCTCTCAAGGGACACTGGATACCATTGACCAGAGTCGCAGGGCCAGGCTGAATGGCAGAGCTGAGCTGTTCAGGGAGCTGAGGCGTAAAACTGTACGTGCACTGAGGGTGGACAAGGAGGCCTATGTGCGAGGAATCTGTGAGGGGGTAGAGCATCACCTGTGGACAGGTGATTCTCGTCCCGCTTACAGGGGAATTCGCGCATTACGTTCATCCAAGCCCATCCCATCCCTCGGAGCACTACAGTTCGAGCAGAGAGTGGTAGGCTCTTGACAGAGGAATCTGAAGTGAAGGCCCGCTGGGCCGGTTACTTTGAGCAGTTGTACCAGGCTGATCCCCCAACTGTTGAGTTGGACGTCAAGGGTGTTACAATCCCTGTTGCTGACCCTCGAATCAACTGTGGTCCACCTACGCTTGCGGAAACACGGGCTGCGGTGAACCAGTTGAAACGGGGCAAAGCTCCAGGGATCTGTGGCATCCATGCCGAACTTCTCAAGGCTGGTGGAAATGCTGCACTCGTGTCGTTGCATGCAGTTTTGTGCTCTGCCTGGAACACAGGCATCATCCCAACTGACTGGAAGAGGGGCCTTGTTGTCCCTCTCTGGAAAGGGAAGGGTGATCGCCAAGACTGCAACAACTACCGAGGGTGACGCTGCTCTCAGTGCCGGGCAAGGTCTTTGCTCGGATAATTCTCGATAGGGTTCGCCACCATCTGCTTGAGCACCAGCGTCCAGAGCAGTCAGGCTTTACACCAAAGAGGTCAACGAGTGGCCGTATCCTTGCACTTCGTGTCCTCACCGAACGCAGACGAGAGTTTCGGCAGGGGCTGCTTGCAGCCTATGTTGATCTCTGTAAAGCGTTCGATTCAGTGAATCGGGATGTCCTCTGGAGGATTCTTGGTCTTCGTGGGGTGTCACCAAAACTGATCGATCTGATGTCTGAACTCTACTCTGGTACTGAGAGTGCTGTGAAGTGTGGTGGTACCATCTCTGACTTATTTCCAGTTGTTACTGGAGTTCGTCAGGGATGTGTACTTGCCCCACACCTTTCAGCACTTGTATGGACTGGATTCTAGGAAGGATGTCGGAGAGATCAAGTTGCGGTGCGTCATTTGGGAATGTCAAGATCTCGGATCTTGACTTTGCAGATGATGCAGTCATCTTTGCGGAGACTTTAGACATCCTCTTGGGGGCCCTTGAGGTGCTGAATGAGGAGTCGGAGCCGTTGGGATTACGGGTTTCTTGGGTCAAAACTAAGATCCAGGCTTTCGGTGACATCTTGGATGCTGCTGTCCTGTCTGTGTCTGTTTGTGGTGAGGATGTTGAGGTCGTGGAGAGATTCACTTACCTTGGCAGTGATATTCATGTCTCTGCTGGCTGCGAGTCAGAGGTCAATAGACGTCTGGGTCGGGCCTGGGGAGTCATGGATTCACTGGATCATGGGGTGTGGCACTGCCGGTACCTGTGTGGGAGGACGAAAGTCCGAGTCTTCAGGTCCTTGGTACTTCCAGTCTTGCTCTATGGGTGCGAGACTTGGACTCTGACCAAGGATCTGAGACGGAGACTTAATTCCTTTGGTACCAGGTCTCTTCGGAGAATCCT
Source organism: Eptatretus burgeri (assembly GCF_056783735.1). Lineage (NCBI taxonomy): Eukaryota > Metazoa > Chordata > Myxini > Myxiniformes > Myxinidae > Eptatretus > Eptatretus burgeri. Next base: position 22,570,063 of record NC_140971.1, read on the forward strand.
TGGCTATCGCTGGTCGGATTTTGTGTCCAACGAGCGGTTGCTGAGAGAGACTCGGATGAGATTTGTTACCTGCATAGTCCGTGAGCGTCAGTTGCGGCTGTATGGACATGTGGCTCGTTTTCCTGACGCTGATCCTGCTCACCAGATTCTCTCAGCGAGGGAGTCTCATGAGTGGAGGAGGCCAGTGGGTCGACCACGTGCCTCATGGTTGCAACAAGTTGACCATCATCTCAAGGAGATGGGGATGGGCCTGGCATCTGCCTGGGGGATGGCCAGACGGAGGCCCCTGGAGTACCGGCGGAAAGTGGACGCAGCGACGTGCTGTTCTGGCACATGCTCCCATACCTGACCTGACCTGTGAAATGTATCCCGTTCGTCGTCTTTTTCCCTTTTGAAAGTGCCATCTTGAATCGCGGAATAAATTGGGAGAAGGGTGTAAGCACCCGGTAAATAATCACGAAACGTCGAGGTCGACGATAACTCCGCTCGATTATCCCTGCAGCACGGAACGAGCCGCTTCAGCGGTTCGTGTCCGGAGTCGACCTGCGACGTGGCACAACTCCTCGGTACGCTACCCGCGCGGGTACTTAGGTATATCGACATTTGGCGATTCACCCTATTTCGCGCGGGTAGAATGCGGACCGAGTTGTGGTGAGGTTAAACCCCCACCCGTGGCTAGTTCCTTGGTGGTAGTTCCAAGAGGGTCACGACTGAATTGTCCGTTCCGGTGGGCGACGCGTCGTGATTGGAGTTACGTGGCCGATCGCACGCCGGGCGGGCCAGAATTCGTAACAATATACTCACATGAGTGAGTTTGATGAGTGAGGTTGGTTGGATTGAGTGAGTTTGATGAGTGAGGTTGGTTGGATGAGTGAGTTTAATGGAGGAGGTTTGCATTATGAGTGAGTTTGATGGAGGAGGTTGGATGGATGAGTGAGTTGGATGGATGGATGAGCGAGTTTGATGAGTGGGGTGGGGGTGGGGGGATGGCGCAGGGAGGAAGAGGTTGTGGGTGATGGGGGGACCTTTTTTGTGTGGGTGATAGGGGGGTAGGGGGGTTGTGAGTAGTGCTGGGGGGGGCATTTTTGTGGGTGATGGGGTGCTTAATGGACGATGGACAATGGTGGGGGTACTACTCGTCCACCCAACATCACATATAAACTCACTCATCCACCTAACCTCACCCATCAAAGTCACTCATTAACCCAAAAGCCTCATCAAACTCACTCATTCACCTAACCTCACCCATGAAACTCACTCATTCACCCAAATTCACTCATTTAACCAACCTGGGCATGAGAAAATGCGTCCAAACAGTCAAATCTCGCGTAATCACGCGTGATTTGGAACGAGATGAAAACAGACAAAATGGCCGCCGCAGAATTACCAGTGATTTCTACGGATTTCTGCGGACAAAAACAGTAGTTCTGGTTGAGAAAACTAGTAGAGAAGCTGGTACAAATTGTACAAAATAACAGAAATCACCGGTGATTCACCAGCCGGGCAGGTAAGGCAGTATTGCGTACCCTCCCAGCACAAAAGTTTGGCGCCATTAGCGACCGGGCGACCGTTAATTTGCACCCGTGCAATATATGGCAATATTCAGGCTTTTGTTTTAAGTTTCATCAGGAGAATTTGATCATCAATGTAATCCATCTTTTCACATCTTCTAGTTGACATACGATCAAACAATGCAGGTAAGATTGCAAGGACAACTTCCAAGATCGAAGACAGGCTGCATTTTGTAACCTTCCATGTCATAATATAAACAGAAAGGTGCAAGTAACAATATCAATTCAATTAATTAATTAAACATGTGTTGTTATCTGTGCATTGTACCATTTAGGTCCAGGAAGAGGGAGTAATCATTATTTGTTGTGCATTCAGTTTTAAATTGGACAACTTTTCCATGTTATCAATTCCTTCTTTCGTGGTGTCTTTTAAATGGTTTCATGGTACGTTTCACCTTTAGTTTTCTTTGTAACGTTCCACCAATTGTAGCCCAAGATTTAAGCTTACAATTCCTAGAAATATTTAAAAGAAATTTATAATAACCCAACACTATTTGCATTGGGTAGTAAGTTTTTGCTTTGCTTATCACAGATTCTTCATTGAGAATGACCCAACAGTCACAACATCAAAAAAGCAATGGACGCTGGCCCCACCTTACCACCGAAGAGAGCTCGACTGGACCCCTCCACTGTCGTTTGTCTTCTAAACTGTGATGAAAAAGACCCTGGCGCCAAATTCACATCGCCACAAGACCCAGTGTCATGGGAAATGCTTTTGAATGCTGCAACTATTAGAAAATGTATCCCAGTCTTGGACTTAGGAAAGGACCTTCCTGCTGGGGAAATTCCCCCAATACGGTATCATCGCCGATGTCGGAGTCTTTTTACAATGAAAAGAGACCTGGACGCAAGAGTGAAAAAAGAAGCCACGAAGGAAGAATCTGCTGCGGACATTTTTTTGAGGCAGCTGCCGAGAAAAAGCGTTAGTACGGGCAGAGTACATGATGCCACGTGGATATTCTGTCTGAAAGTTAAGTATCCTAAAGGACAAAATACAAGAGAACGATTAGTGCAATGTCGAGAGCTGCGCGCTGACCAAACAGTATGGGATGCTGCTTCACGAAAAAAAGGACACTAGAATTCTAGCCCTCCTTGATGGAGAACTAGTGGCAGCAGAAGCTCATTACCACCGCACATGCTATCGTTTTTACACAAAGGAGGATCATGAATTGTCTCAAGGGGGTAGGCAAGACATTGACGATCCTGAGACTAAGGATGTTAATGCATTAGAGCAGGCAGAAATTGAATTGTTTTCTTACATTCAAAATGACTTCATCCTTCACCCAGATATCATTCCAATGACACATCTAACATCCAAATTAGCTACTCGTCTTCTTGCTCATGGCATCAAATAAGTGAAACCATCAACAAAGAAACACTTGCGCAGAAAGCTAGAACAAGAGTTTAGCGAAACTCTCCGGTTTGTAAATGATACAAACCGTAAACTTCTGGTTTATCCAGCAAGCCTGAAAACTGAGCAGCTTGCAAAGGAACACTTTTCCATGAGAGAGAAATACAACATCTTCTCGTCCCAGGAGGAAGACAATGTCTTGACAAAAGCAGCCTTACAACTTCGGAAAATTATCAGAGCACAGGAGATAAGTCAGGAGTGGCCTCCGGATACTGAAATAAAGAACTGTTGTGTTCCCGAGCCTGTTAAAAGTTTCTTCAGCACACTACTAACCGGAGATATAGGCAATAACTCAAATTCAGAGAGGGAAGAGAGACTGGCAAATTCATTTGGACAAGACCTCGTGTTTATGTTTAATATTACGAATGGCAGGGCAAAACCACCGAAGCATGTTCTCTTATCTTTCGCGGTAAAATCATTGACAGGAAATGTCGAGTTAATTGAGACATTAAATCGTTTAGGACACGGTGTATCACATTCAAAACTTGAGGAAATAGACACGACTCTTAGTCTGCAAAAGTTGTCATGTGGTGAAGACACCCCACTACCATTTGACATTCATCCAGGTGTCTTTACAACATTAGCTTGGGATAACATTGATCGTCTTGAGGAAACATTGAGTGGAGGGGGGGGGGGGACATCACACAGGGTAAATGGCATAGCTGTTCAAAGAAAACCAATTGGGCCACTCCCGGATAGATGCACTCCCATAGTTGAGAAATCAGAGGCGAAGCATTACATCAGAGACAGATAGATACAATACCATTGTATATTGCTGGTAAGTGAGTTGGTCCACATTTGATTTTTACTACTGAACATGATACAACAGCTGCTGTAAATAGCGCCACACTAAAAAAATATAGCTTGGGTCTTGGCACGTCTCTCTGCCACTAATTCTCAGGATGTGAGCAGTTGGACCGGATTTAACATAAAAATCCGAGACAACATTGTTGTAGTTCAGGATACCACATCATACCTCCCAACCGTTAATGCACCAGCCACAGGGTTGTTTACGGTAAATGAGGTACTGAATCAATCACTCAAAATCATGGAATCCGTGGAACTATCTGAAATTGTTTGTGTGTTTGACCAGGCACTATATGCCAAAGCTTTGGAGATAGTTTATAAGCATCAAGAAAGATTTGGTTGCATAGTTCTCAGAATGAGTGTTTTTCACACATTGTGCACAATGTTGGCTATTCTAGGGAAACGATTTGGAGAGGCAGGTTTAAGGGACTTAAGTGTAGAGTCTGGAGTTATTGCTGATGGTTCCATTGGCGGTGTATTGGATGGCAGAAAGTACAACCACGCTATTCGAATGCACAAACTCATGTACGAAGCATTGATGAGAATTGTGTGGAATGAGAAGTTAAAGTGAAGCTTTAACTGTTCTCAAAGACTTTGCCAGTGATGTATCCCATGAGACACTAGATGGTGCCATGTCTAATGCTTCATGCATTCGCATTATTCACCTTTTCCAACAGTACCGCACCTTCCTCAAGAATAACAATGGCAGCCTATCAGCATTTTGGATATCTTATCTAGATGTGGTCGAGGTTGTGCTGGGTTTGTTGCGGGCAACAAGAGAAGGGGATTGGCTTTTGCACCTGGCCTCGATCAGAGACATGATCCCATGGTGTTTCGTGTATGACCGTTTAAACTACGCCAGATATTTGACATTCTACGATGCGCAAATGTCGTCGTTGGATATTCATCATCCTGAAATGTATAAATACTTCATGAGCGGAGGATTTTCTGTTCAAATAGGAGCTGATAACCCGTTTGGCAAAATACCAGTGGACCAAACAATTGAAGAAACAATAATTAAGGATACCCAGAAGTCAGGTGGCACAAGAGGCTTCAGCTGAAACCCAGGTGCAATTCGCCATTATTACGTAAATGCTGAATACTACAGCATGTTTCTTCATTGCCTAAGAGCAATGCTAGGAACTCGTTCCTCCACTTCGTGCCATCCGGATTTGCAGAAAAAGAGAATTGAAAAAGACGAGTCAGCCGTCCAATCACTCACTGATCTTATTCAGAATTCTTTCATAAATCCCTCCAGATCAGAAGAGGACTCTCGTGAACATTTCTACCGGCCCATTGGCCCCAGCAGATGTTGAGAAGGACCTTTTCACTGCTCAAAGCATTGGCGAAAAGGCATACCAGAAGTTCAAGACTGATCGTCTTGAAAAGGAGGCACCGGATGCTGTAGATTTCCATGCAACTATTAAGAAGCAAAAGCGAAAGACATTTGCAAATGTTTGTACAAAAAAAGTGCAATGCAAAGGGAAAGAGGTCATCCTACGAGCAGATCGCAATCTTTTTGCCAGATGATTGTTATCGCACAAGGTCGTGAGCTGGACATGCAGGAGGTTCTGTCTCATCCATTAGGCCCATTGCCATGGGTGTTGGCAAATCAAGATGGGTCACTAAGGAAGACTGAAAAAGCAGCACTAATGAAGAAAATTGGGGAAAGCGTACCTCCTGTAGAAACCCTACCACAGAACTCAGCATGCATCGATAAGTTATCGATGGCATCAGCGTTGTGCAGAAGTTAAATGTAAAAAATAGTACATTTGCTGAGGTTTCAACATCTGTCCTGAAAGTTTTCTTGAGGGAAGGTGCGATGAGTTGATGAATAGATGTTGTATTTGATGTGTATAAGGAAAGCTCCATCAAGAACGCAGAACGGCTCAAAAGGGGATCAGGCAGCGGCATCAAATTCAGCAGCTTTGCGCCAGGACACAAAATTAAAAAAAATGGAGGAACTTCTTATCAGAAGCTGACAATAAGACAAAACTTATTGAGTTTCTGGTTGCAGATTGGAAAACTGAAAACAAGAGGAGCCCGATTAAAGACAAAGTTCTTCTCATGACATGTGGCATAAGATGCGACAATATATTGATCGGTGGTAGTTGTGAAATGGGTGAACTTGAGTCCTCTCAAGAAGAGGCAGACACATGGTTAATACTTCATGCGAAGCATGCCACCGACACTTGAGATCAAACTGTAATTGTTATTTCTGAGGACACAGTATTTGTGCTACTACTTTCCTTTGCAAAGGACATTCCGGCTGCCTTGTACCAAAAGAGGGGAACAAAGACACGTACTCAATTTGTGGACATTTCCCTACTCAGGTTATCCCTTGGAGATGAACTATGTGGTGCACTTCTCGGCTTTCATGCTTACACTGGATGTGACACTGCAAGTTCTTTCGTTGAGTGAGGCAAAACAGGACCACCGGACAAAATGGGATCAAACAGTGAATTCCAATGTGCCTTCTTCAACCTTGGAAGTGCATGGGAGATATCAGATCAAATGTTTGATACCTTGCAACATTTCACACGTCTCATGTATGCATCATCCACAAAAACTGTACAGGTAAATCAACTCCGATACGAGGTGTTCTTTGTCAAAAGAGGGGAAATAGAGTCAAACCTTCTTCTACCTTGTAAAGATAGTCGAACAAAGCATGCCCTCCGTGCCAATTACCAGGCAGGAATTTGGAAGCGAAGCCTAGAGACAAAATCAGTAATTCCTGATTCAGAGGGAAATAGATGGGTGAAAGATGATAGCAGTTCAATTGCCATTGACTGGATGGCCGGAACTCCGGCACCTGAAGCTGTGTTGGAAATGATGGCCTGTCAGTGCAAACGAGTTTGCAAAAAGGGAGAGTGTGACTGCATAGACAATGGGTTGAAATGTACGCCGATGTGTAAATTACAAACTTGCGAAAACCAGCGAAATGAGGATGATGAACTGGAGATGACAGTTGATATTGAATCAGATTGTGATGATGATGATGATGATGATGATGATGATGAAGATTGAGAACTCAAAATACTGAGGTTACTTTCCAAGACCTCAACATTACCTAAAGACATCTAAAATATAATTTCTAGAAGTTGATATTACTTTTTGTTCATTTTTACTACTTTGTTTTAGTAGAATAAGTTGTGCTGAAGACGATTTTGGCAGCCTCTAAAATTTGTGACCTATTGACCCCTGGTGGCCTAAATATGGACATAATTTTCATAATCTAGTGTGATTATGATAGAGGGTACATAGACATACAATTTGAGTGGTAGATTATCAAATTTGCCCTATCCACTCCAAAGCTACAGTCATTATGGTTTCCCCTACCCCCAAAACCCTGGATTTTAGGCATTTACAAGAAACGGTTCAAAATCAATTGCTCTGAAATAAAATTTTGCAAAAGAAACTCAATAATGTCCCCTTAGAATCACCTGAAGACCTCTAAAATATGCATTCCAAGTGTTTAAATCACCATTGGGTGATTTGTCACTTTATTCAAGCAATATGACTTGCCCTATGGTCAATTTTGGGCAACCCCTAAAATTGGTGACCTTTTGACCTCTGGTGACCTACATAATGAAATATTTTGCATAAACCATCTTGATTTAGATAGAGGGTACCCAGACAGACATTATGAGTCATATATTGTTAAGATTGACCCATCCAGAGCGAAACTACAGTCATTTTAGTTTCCCCTACCCCTAAATTTTGTGCTTCAAAATATAGCAGTAGGGTGATGTTTGAGAGGTGAAAACTACCAGAAAGCTGCCAATTCCACACTGCTATCACCTCAATTCCTCATCTGTAGGTCCCAAAGTATCAAAAAAACATAGTGAGCCTTTGCCACCAGAGATGGTACCGATGGGTCAAATTTTCAAGTTTGGCCCATGGACAATACCCCCTTGAGAATCTTTCCCTTGAGAAGAAAGAAGAAAATTTTTACCCCTGGTTGAGAATCACTGGCTTAGACGAATGTACACTTGTATTTGAGTTATTGAGCCTGGGTTTGAATCTCAAGCCAGCTATAAACTGTCATCCTGGTGTTTCGGTTGTGGGGTGATGTATCCGTGTGCCATCCATCGAAGGTAAGTTAAGCTAGAGGACTTGTCTGCCAGCACTGAGGGTGTTGGTGGACATTGAAGATCCAATGCAGCCTTTCACAAAGAGCAAGTGAGTTACCACCGGTACAAGGAACAAACTACAATTTTTTTCCCTGACTGACTGCTTGGAAGGCAATGACAAACCACCCAGCATAACCTTTGCCAAGCGACTGCTTCGCAGCACTGACACGCTGTAAAAGAGTACATAATGATGAGTGTCAGTTCATGCTTGCATATGGAATTTAAAAGTCATTGTCATTAGTTATATAATTGTTTGTGATCCTTTAGATGTTGGTGAAAAAAAAAAGAACCAAATGAGGTACTGGTAGTCCAAAAAACAAGACCAACTCTTTGCAAAAGTAACATCAATCTCAATCCAACAGCTTGCAATATTGTTATTGAGGAATGAGCCCCGGCAACTAAAAACTGCAGCTGGGATTAATTATAAGCGCACATCTTGTGGATGCATATCGGTTTTAATTAATAATTCTTTTTCCAAACAACAAAAAAATTGGAACATTGTCAGGCATCCTTTGTATGACCATCGATTGTCTTACACCTGTACAATGAAGCAATGTTACTCAACGAACCAAAATCTTTTGCTGTAATGCGTTCGTTGATTTTGGTGACAAGTTTTCTTTGCAAGTATAATTGAAGAGTTCATCAAACACCTTACCCCACACTGTCTTGAGAAACAAAGACAAGGGGCAGAGTCCACCAGCAGCAAATTTGATTAGTCGTGATGAAGTAAAATGCTGTAATATTTTGTCCAAGTACTGGTAAACAGAAGGGTTTTGAAAGTGCCAATATGGCGATTTGTGTTCTCCAGTGTTCAAATATATTGTTACGGCTGTGGAAATTCGCATTACACCATGAAGGGCCCGAGGTGAGATATCTCTTAGTACATGTGTAGTTAGCCCCAAATCCGTTGTATTTATGAGGGAAATTATGTGATTCATTCGGGCTGCGACGCTTTGAGATAGCCGTTTTTCTGTTCTATCTTTATTTTGAACCAACCACGTCTCAACCGCCATCACACAACAACCACCTTAACCACCACGCCAGCCATCGTCACCAACTACAACCACGCTCCAACCCTCAGACAACAACAATAACAACAACAACGCCAACAGCCACGACCTTTACCTTCACAACTCAATCCCGCAAACATCGCATCACCGTCATTCCCAAACGGCACCATAACCATCAAACCACCACCGATAAACCCTCCACCACCCTCACCTCTCTCCTTCTACGGCCATTCCCGCACCACCTGTGAACACTGAGCGTCGGGCTGTCTTGGGTTCGTTACGCGATACGCACCAAGCCGCGAGGCAAATAGCGGCCTTTCTGAGGAAAATTTGGATCACAAACGCTACACGCCCACTTTCCTCCGTCCAATTAGCAAGCGCGGAGCGGCTTGGCCCCGCCTCCAGGCGCGTCTGTGTGAAATCGATATATGCAAATTCTAGGATCAGGGGAGGTTCACGCACACTTTTCCTCCGTCCAAATGGCGAGCGTGGCTCCGCCCCCGAGGTCATCGTGATACGGATATTTGCATATTGTTTTCTCCTGCCGGCCAATAAAACGACGAGCGCAAGGCGAATTGTGGCAGAGTGTAGCAGTGTGAGTCGAGTCATCAGTGTGGCATCGAGTTGGGTTCTGCAGTCGGCTGAGGAGAGTTGCGGGAAGAGGCAAAGGAGCTCGGGTCCGAGGCGAGAAGGACGGCGGTCAGCGACGAGGTCGCAGTGAGAGATCACTTGTCGCGGGACCCAAGCCAGCCAGCCATTCTCCTCCCCCAGGGCATCAACAATTCCCCCTTTCCCCATGCTGAGATAGTGCAAAAAGGGGGCCCCATTCCCACCCCACTCCAAACGTCGTGCCAACGAAACCCGCCAAGGAGCACGGAGTCGGGGCACAGCCACATCTGCGGCTCCTCCACAACACATATTGGCCTCCAGGCCAGGTAGGTCATGCCTGGTGTATCTGGATGACGTCCTGGTACATGCTAAAACATTCACCCAGGAGATAGCCAATTTGGACCAGGTGTTTGGGCTCCTCAGGCAGGCAGGGCTAAAGTTGAGCCCAGAGAAATGCACTTTGTTCATGACAGAGGTGGCCTATCTCGGACACGTGATAGGCCGCGAGGGAGTGAAGACCGACCCCGGCAAAATTACAGTGGTGGAAGAGTGGCCCGTACCTACAACTGTCAAACAGGTACGGGGCTTTTTGGGACTTTGCTCCAACTACCGGCGCTTCGTGGCAAACTTTGCGGAGATAGTCAGGCCTCTTCACCGGTTGACGTAGAAGGGGTTGAGATTTAATTGGACAGGGGAGTGCCAGGAGGCCTTCCTCAAATGAAAGGGGTGTTTGACATCCACACCCGTGTTAGCGTACCCCACCGATGACGGAATGTATACCCTGGACACGGATGCAAGCCAGGAAGGATTGGGAGCAGTCTTGTCTCAGACACAGGGGGCGTGGAAAGAGTGATCGCGTATTACAGTCGGGCCATGAGTAGACCCGAACGAAATTATTGCGTAACTCGCAAGGAGCTTTTGGCTATGCTGTCTGCGGTGAGCCATTTCCACCCGTACTTGTATGGGAGGAAATTTTTGGTTCGAACTGACCATTACTCCTTGCAATGGCTCTTACGGTTCAAGGAACCGGAAGGCCAGATTGCAAGGTGGTTGGAAAAGTTGCAGCAGTACGATTTCAGTGTGGTCCATAGAGCCGGTAAGGCTCATGGGAATGCCGATGCGCTCTCTCGATGCCCCTGTCTGGGAGAAAACTGCAGATATTGCACGAGACATGAGGAGAGGGACCAATTGGCAGACACCTACCCGAAACTCCCAGTCTGTGCGGCCCGGGTGGTAGGCCCAACTTTGCCACTAACCGCGGGCGAGGAATTTGGTGGATTGGCATGGAGCACGGCCCAGTGGGAAGACCACGTGATAGGGCTAGTGTACAAATGGGTCCAGGAAAACAGAAGGCCCAGTGGGGAGGAGATCGCCCCATTCGGAGCGCGAACAAAAGCATACTGGGCTCAGTGGAAGACCCTAGAAATGAGGGACAACATCTTATAACGCAAGTGGGTGGAGATTCCTTCCAAACAAACTTCTTGGCTGGTGATAGTCCCTGATGGGTTTAAGACCCAAATTTTGAAACAGGTGCATGGTACCCGCGCCGGCGGCCATTTGGGCAGGACCAAAACAAAATCTCGGGTCCACCGGCGGTTCTATTGGGTTAACATGGGGCGCGATGTACAGAACTGGTGTCGAGCATGCGACGCCTGTACTGTGAAAAAGGGACCGCCACAGAGGATGAGGGCCCCACTCCAACTACATCAGGTTGGGGTTCCCCTTGAGCGAGTGGCCATGGACATTTTGGGACCACTGCCCCCCACTCGCCAGGGTAAAAAGTACAACCTCGTAATTATGGACTATTTCACCAAAAGGCCGGAGGCCTTTGCCCTCCCCAACCAGGAAGCAGGGGTCGTGCAAAGGCCTTCGTAGAAGGATTTACATGCCGGTATGGGATTCCGCAGGAGCTGCACACGGATCAGGGACGAAATTTTGAGAGCGAATTACTAAAAGAGGTGTGCAGGCTCCTGGAAATTCGAAAGACACGGACAACGCCCCTGAGATCACAGTCTGATGGCATGGTGGAGAGGTTCAACAGGACCCTGGTCCAACAGTTGGCCCTCTTCACCACCACCAACCAGGAGGACTGGGACGAACATCTCCCATACCTCCTGATGGCCTATCGCGCGTCCCAGCACGGGTCTACCGCGTGTAGTCCGGCACTGTTGATGTATGGACGGGAGCTGAGAAGCCCCGTCGATTTATTGTGCGGTCCGACGCCTGAGCGGCTTGATAGGCCCCCGGGGGAGGGCTATGCCCGTCGGTTGGAGGAAGGCATGGAGAAGGTCCATGCCTTCGCAAGTCACCAGCTCCAACAGGCGGGCATAAAGATGAAGCGCAGGTACGACTACCGGAGCCAGGTGAGCAAATACCCACAGGGGGCGAAGATTTGGTTCTTTAACCCCTGGCGGAAGAAGGGCAGATGCCCGAAGCTCACCTCACCTTGGCAGGGCCCGGGGGTCATCCTGGCGCAAATCAGTGACTTGGTCCTAAAAATTAAAATGGGACCACGGGCCCTTCCACGTCCATCGTCCACGCGGACCGCCTGAGACCTTACAAGGGCGACCTTACGCCCTCATGGATATGTCTTGCCGGAGGAGTCGGTGCTGGAACAGCCGCTCCCGCAGAGGCGCAAGGCTCACAGAGCCTTGCAACGAGTTCACGAGCCCAGTTGGGAGGGATGAAGTCCCCCCTGCGAATAAGGATTTGAAGACAGAGACAGACTTTGGATGTGTAGAAGGGACGTAGTTTAGCTACGTAGTGTTAAATGGAATGTGCTGTAGTTTAAGGGACGACATGGGAGCACGAGGTAGTTAGGGGAGGTAGTTAGAAGGATGGCAGAGTTCAGCGGTGTGTGTGTTGAAGAGTTGTGAGGTGAGTACATGATGAGTGAGTGAGGCCAGCGGGTCTGTGTGAATGGAGCGAATGGGGAATGCATGGTGCGATGAGTGATTGGGGGGAGGCGTGACTCCCGCCCATGGGACCCCGGGGTCAGTGTAAAGTGAGTTAGCTGGGTTAGTTAAATTGACAAAATGGAAGTCGTTTTGCTGTTGGTGGGAGTGAAGGCTGGATACCCATTTGGAGGGGTGCAGGAGCCCTGTTGACGGGTTGGGAGCATGGCTGCGAAAGGTGAGTATCGCTGAGTGGGTACCCCGGGCACCAGGCAAGTCGGCCAAGGGCCCATGGGGGGCTGGGATAGCGTAGTGGGCCCGGGGCGCCGTTAGCCGCGTGGGCAGTGTTGTGGGCACGGGTGACCCTCGGAAAGGGGCCCGGGAAGCCATCCTGCCACGTGAGCGTTTCAGGAGAGTCGCCATGGAGGGCACTCCCCAGTGTTTAGGGAGCTGGTAGGCTCGGAGGCAGTGTAGTGCCCGGGGGTGCCATAGCTGGAGAATCGGCAGAGGGTCGTGCCTGCCAAGGGGAGCTACGCATCCCAGCCATGAGACCGTGTGAGGGCACGGGAAGAAAATTGGGGGGGGGGGCGAGGCCCAAAATTGTGAGGACACCAACACAGGCGACGGGAATCTGGGTTGTACGAACCAATAGTTTAAGCGCGAGGCGCTTGCTGAAAGCCCCGGGGTAGTTTAAGAGATAATGGTTAGGGTAGATTAGGAGATGTACCCCTCCGCACCATCCATCCCTTCGCTCTCGTTGTGGCCCGCTGGATCCACTTTGGGTTAGATTGCTGAAGTCTGGGGAGGCCATCCTGAGGCTTCATTGGGCCTCGACACAGGACGCTAGCTCTCCCTTGTTCTCCTCCGGGAAGGGAATGTAGGGGTTGGGAGTAGGCTTGGTGACGAGATAGGTTAGCCGAACAAGGACAGTAAAGGGGGTTAGGGGACGATTTATAGTGGGTAAGTAAAAATAAAAACAAAAAAAAAATAAGTTGGGGCAAAATTGGTTTTGACAAATTAAGTGAGTGGGAATAGACAGTGACAGGCAAAGGCGATAGGTGGGAGGGAGACAGTAGGCAGGTCCGAGCCCGCCTTCTGAGTGGCCAGCACCACCGCACTCCCTCCATCAAACTGCACTGCAAGGCAAAGGCCGGCCAACTTCATCGGCAGCTGTTGTTTTGCTGCGAGGCCTGTACCAGCCGGATCGTCTGCAGCTGCTGTGCTTCAAGGCCTGTGCCGGTCGGATCGTCCGCCGGCTGTGTTCGCCTGCAGCGGCCCTGTTCTGCCGGCTTTGTATGCCTGCTGCTTTTGCCATGCCATGCCCACTGCCCACATCATCAGTTTGCCCCTGTTCAATTTTGCTTTGCCTCCCCTTGTTCATTGCCATGCGCGCCAGGATCGTCGCAACAGTTTGCAAGCTGCAGGGACTGCCATGTAGGCAGCCGCACAAGGAGACTGCATTTGTGCAGCCCATGCGCCGTTGTTCGCTGCGCCCATTTAAAAGGGGGAGGCCGTGGACTGCGTATGAGCAGCCGGCCACATTCCCTGTCACCTGCATTGGTTCATGAGCCAGAGACTGCATGCGAGCAGCCTGGCTCCCTGCTAACTGCTTTTCTCTTTGCAGAATCCATTGATCCTGGGCCATGGTTTAGTGTAAAATTTGTAAGTTAAGATGTACTGTACATATGAGTGCGCCCCCGGCATGTCTGTCTAGCACCGGCAATTTTATTTAAGTTGTCCGTATGAGTGGGTTTGTTTAGTTAGTTACTCAGCCCTCAGGTTATTTATTTTGGGGACACGAATACCATGAATGTCGCACTCAGGGATCCGAAGGTAAAACGTACTCAGGGAGACCTACACATGATGGCACACGAGAATTTGACGACTCGGGACGAGTCTGTACAAAGGGGAGGGGTTAGTGTAACGGCTGTGGAAATTCGCATTACACCATGAAGGGCCCGTAGGTGAGATATCTCAAAGTACATGCGTAGTTAGCCCCAAATCCGTTGTCTCGAGGGTTTTGTGATTCATTCGGGCTGCGACGCTTTGAGATAGCCGTTTTTCTGTTCTATCTTTATTTTGAACCAACCACGTCTCAACTGCCATCACACAACAACCACCTTAATCACCACGCCAGGCATCATCACCAACGACAACCATGCTCCAACCCTCAGACAACAACAACGCCAACAGCTACGACCTTTACCTTCACAACTCAATCCCGCAAACATCGCATCACCGTCATTCCCAAACGGCACCATAACCATCAAACCACCACCGATAAACCCTCCACCACCCTCACCTCTCTCCTTCTACGGCCATTTCCGCACCACCTGTGAACACTGAGCGTCGGGTTGTCTTGGGCTCGTTCCGCGATACGTACCAAGCCGCGAGCGCAAATAGCGGCCTTTCCGAGGAAAATTCGGATCACAAACGCAACACACCCAGTTTCCTCCGTCCAATTAGCAAGCGTGGAGCGGCTTGGCCCCGCCTCCAGGCGCGTCTGTGTGAATTCGATACTTGTAAATTCTAGGATCAGGGGAGGTTCACACCCACTTTTGCTCTGTCCAATTGGCGAGCATGGCTCCGCCCCCGAGGTCATCCTGATCCGGATATTTGCATATTGTTTTCTCCTGCCGGCCTATAAAACGGCGAGCGCAAGGCGAATCGTGGCAGAGTGTGGCAGTGGCAGAGTGCGGTAGTAGCAGAGTGTGGCAGTAGCAGTGCATGTACGCAGGGCAGAGTGAGTCGAGTCATCGGTGTGGCATCGAGTGGGGTTCTGCAGTTGGCTGAGGAGAGTTGCGGGAAGAGGCAAAGGAGCTCGGGTCCGAGGCGAGAAGGACGGCGGTCGGCGACGAGGTCGCGGTGTGAGATTGCTCGTCGCGGGATCCAAGCCAGCCAGCCATTCTCCTCCCCCAGGGCATCAACAATTCCCCCTTTCCCCTGTGCTGAGATAGTGCAAAAAGGGGGTCCCGTTTCCACTCCACTCCAAACGCCGTGCCAACGAAACCCGCCAAGGAGCAAGGAGTCGGGGCACAGCCACGCGGCCACATCTGCGGCTCGTCCGCCAACGAGTCACGAGGACGTGGATAGGAACCCCCCCCCCCCGGTCTCGCGGACCTGGCCGCTCCTCCAGGTCACGCACACATATTGGCCTCCAGGCCTGTCTGCCCCCTTGTCTATGAGGGTGGCTTCTTTCCTTTGCTTTTGAGTAAATGTGTGTTGGCGCAGTCTGTAAAGTAGAACTGTATAAATGTTGCCGGGTGTACGTGTATTCGGTCGTAACTCTGCGTCATTGTTTCTTTTGTTTTAACTGCTATATGTGCATTTTGACTGTTTGGCTGTATATGTGTGCTTTCCGTGTGTCGCGTAATAAATGTGCTTTGTGTGAACTGTTTTCCCGTTTCGCTTCGTCTTTTCTTTATTGACCCTCCATCCTGCTTCACGTAAAGGGTTCGTAGTGGGCTTAATACGCCCGGTAATTAATCTGAACCGTCCAGGTCGGCGATAACACCGCTTGGTTATCCCGACAGCACGGAACGGGCTGCCCAAGCGGCTCGTGTCCGGAGTCGACCTGCGGCGAGGTGAGATCGCCCGGTCGACCATTTGCGCAGGTACTTAGGTAGATCGAATTTGGCGAGCGACCCTATCCTGTGCGGGTGGGCAATTGGCACGATCGTGGTGAGGTTAAACCCCCACCCGTGACGAGCTCCCGGCGTTGGTCTGAGAGGGTCACGACTGAATTGTCCGTTCCGGTGGGCGAGGCGGCCGCCATTCGAGTCGAGCAGCTGATCGCACGCCGGCGGGCGCGAATTCGCAACAATATACTTCAACTGAAATAAAATTAAGGCTTTAAAGGTTGTACACAAAAATTTTTTTTTCCAGAAGTTCACCACCATTGACGCAGCTTCTTTTACACCACCCTATCTAACACATTACATTAGTTCTTCATGACTGTTTTTTGTGTCGTTTATAATGTCCTTAAAAACAGTAAGTTTCCTGTTTAGAACGATTTTCAATTTTCTTTGACTGCCAGACAGAAGTACTAAAAAACATATATATATATAAATATACATACATCTATCTATAATTCCAGCAGAGTGTGTGTGTGTGTGTGTGTGTGTGTGTGTGTGTGTGTGTGTGTGTGTGTGTGTGTGTGTGTGTGTGTGTGTGTGTGTGTGTGTGTGTGTGTGTGTGTGTGTGTGTGGGAGAGAGAGAGAGAGAGAGAGAGAGAGAGAGAGAGAGAGAGAGAGAGAGAGAGAGAGAGAGAGAGAGAGAGAGAGAGAGAGAGAGAGAGAGAGAGAGAGAGAGAGAGAGAGAGAGAGAGAGAGAGAGAGAGAGAGAGAGAGAGAGAGAGAGAGAGAGAGAGAGAGAGAGAGAGAGAGAGAGAGAGAGAGAGAGAGAGAGAGAGAGAGAGAGAGAGAGAGAGAGAGAGAGAGAGAGAGAGAGAGAGAGAGAGAGAGAGAGAGAGAGAGAGAGAGAGAGAGAGAGAGAGAGAGAGAGAGAGAGAGAGAGAGAGAGAGAGAGAGAGAGAGAGAGAGAGAGAGAGAGAGAGAGAGAGAGAGAGAGAGAGAGAGAGAGAGAGAGAGAGAGAGAGAGAGAGAGAGAGAGAGAGAGAGAGAGAGAGAGAGAGAGAGAGAGAGAGAGAGAGAGAGAGAGAGAGAGAGAGAGAGAGAGAGAGAGAGAGAGAGAGAGAGAGAGAGAGAGAGAGAGAGAGAGAGAGAGAGAGAGAGAGAGAGAGAGAGACCGCTGTTTCTCAACAACCACTGGTCCGATCTAATTGAAACTTGCCAGCTATATTGTTGGGGACCTGAGTATGTGCCTTTTCAAGGTTTGATACTAATCGGACAAGTGCTTCCCAAGTTATGGCAATTTATTTACTAACCAATGACAGGACACGTTGCTGCGTAGGCGTGGCCAATGTGCCATTTCGTTTCCAATTACAGGACACATTGCTGCGTAGGCGTGGACGTTGGGGAAGAGATCCTCAGCCGCGTTCCCAATTACGGGTTACAACGTACGGATTTCCGGATAGTGATACTGTATTCTAATAATTTCTGGATTTCTTATGCGCACATACAGATAAACACATTGTCCCAATCCAGTCGTCGTTTACGAGAGCGAAGGAACGGCCTGTGTGGTTGTTTAAATTACTAGTGCATGCCCGTAGATGCGTGGCCGTATGTGCAACCCCCCCCCCGCAAAAAAACTCAAACCACATGCCAGAAACAACAACCACACAAGCCGTTCCTTCGCTCTCGCGTGGCCGTACGTGCCTGTACATACAAAAAAAACTTTTAAAAAAAACTTTCAAACCGCGTGCCAGAAACAACAACCACACAGGCCGTTCCTTCGCTCTCGCGTGCCCATATGTGCGTGGCAAAAAATGCAAAAAAACTAACTTTCAAACAACTACACAGGCCATTCCTTCGCTCTCATAAACGACGACTGGATTAGGGCATTGTGTTTATCTATAAATGCAGATAAGAAATCGAGAAATTATTTGAATACAGTAAGTCATCACTATCCAAAAGTAGTGCGTGCCCGTACGGAATGTTCACATCATTCCACGAATTATCGCTTGCATTGAAGTTACAACTGCTGTGATACTTACACACAGAGTTAATTAAAATCAAGTTTACCTCCCTGTCTTTGCTTGCCATGACATTCGTTGCCATTTACCATTGGCACTCCTACCCCACGGTAACTAAGGCACCGATCGATCCCCATCGTAACCAGCACGGCACGTGATGTCATCGTCGGCCGGCCGTGCACCAGCCGACGCAGCCACGCCAACGCAGCACGTGTCCTATCATTGGTTGGTAAATAAATGGCCATAACTTGGGAATCACTTGTCCGGTTAATATCAAAACTTGAAAAGGCACATACTCATGTCCCCAGCAATATATCTGGCGAGTTTCAATTAGATCGGACCAATGGTTGTTGGGAAACAGCGGTCACAGACACACACACACACACACACAGGCAGACACACAGACACAAACACACACACAAAGATTGCTGGAATTATAGATAGATGAAATGAGGTCAATGAGATGACAAATGAAGGGGTTGAATGCAGACTGCAGAGCAATGAGTAAGGAAACCCGTCGTTGTGAATCGTTTTTACCACCAAATTGAGATGTATTTCGTTGGTAAGCATGTCGAGTCGAGCTGAATTCCTTAACACTTCCAAAGGCCACAGCGTTTTGACAATTGGAAACAAAAAAAAGTTGTGCACTTTTTTTGATAAATTATTTTTGGAACAATTTTTCTTCAATAAATAATAATAATAATAATCGTCTCCATGGACATTGTACACACCTTTATCTCGTTAGCACCTCTTCATAAACAACATTGCTGAGGAAACGGCGCTTCTTTGTTTCCTCGTCGAGGGCAAGAATACGGAGGCTTTTAATGGCCAATTATTCAATTTGCGCCAACGTATTTTGCCTTTTCGCAATGAAAAACACGAAGAGAAGGAGAAGGAGGAGGAGAAGGAGGAGGAGGAGGAGGAGGAGGAGGAGGAGGAGGAGGAGGGGGAGAAGGAGGAGAAGGAAAAACCCGTAATGGCGAACGCGGCTGAGTTTCTCTTCCCCATCGACCACGGCTACGCAGCAATGCTTCCTGTCATTGGTTGATAAAAAATTGCCGCAGCAACGGTTCCTGTCATTGGTTGGTAAATAAATGGCCATAACTTGGGAAGCACTTCTCTGATTAATATCAAACCTTGAAAAGGCACATCCTCAGGTCCCCAGCAATATATCTGGCAAGTATCAATTAGATCGGACCAGCGGTTGTCGAGAAACAGCGGTCACACACACACACACACACACACACACACACACACACACACACACACACACACACACACACACACACACACACACACACACACACACACACACACACACACACACACACACACATACACAGCTGGAATTATAGATAGATTATTTTTATTTTTTTTTGCACGTACGTTTTTTCCCTTTTTTTCTCTCTTCTCTTTGTGTTTTTCCTTGTGATGACATTGTGAAAAGGCAAAATACGTTGGCGCTAATTGAATAATTGGCCATTAAAACGAAATTACGAATGATCGTAACCGATATGCGAACTTCCGGATAGTGATGACTAACTGTATTCGAATAATTTCTCGATTTCTTATGCGCATTTATAGATAAACACAATGCCCCAATCCAGTCGTCGTTTACAAGAGCGAAGGAACGGCCTGTGTGGTTGTTGTTTCTGGCACGTGGTTTGAAAGTTTTTATTTTTTGCATGCACTAGTATATATAATTCCAGCAGTGTGTGTGTGTGTGTGTGTGTGTGTGTGTGTGTGTGTGTGTGTGTGTGTGTGTGTGTGTGTGTGTGTGTGTGTGTGTGTGTGTGTGTGTGTGTGTGTGTGTGTGTGTGTGTGTGTGTGTGTGTGACTGCTGTTTCTCGACAACCACTGGTCCGATTGAATTGAAACTTGCCAGTTATATTGCTGGGGACCTCAGTATGTGCCTTTTTAAGGTTTGATGTTAATCAGACAAGTGATTCCCAAGTTATGGCCATTTATTTACCAAACCAATGACAGGACACATTGCTGCATAAGCGTGGCCGATGGGGAAAGGGTGCCTTAGTTACTGTGGCGTAGGAGTGGCAATGGTCAATGGCAGCGAATGTCATAGCAAGCAAAGACAGGGAGGTAAACTTGATTTTAATTAACTCTGTGTATGTAAGTATCACAGCACTTGTTACTTCAATGCAAGCGATAATTATTCATGGAATGCATGTGAACATTCCGTAGGGGCACGCACCACTTCCGGATAGTGATGACTTACTGTATTCTAATGATTTCTCAATTTCTTATGCGCATTTATAGATAAACACAATGCCTCAATCCAGTCGTCGTTTACGAGAGCGAAGGAACTCGTTTATATGACAAGAAAGAGCGTTTATACGGACTGTGTGGTTGTTTGAAAGTTTTTTTTTTTTTGGTTTGCACGTACAGCCACGCATGTAAGGGCACGCACGTATGGCCACGCGAGAGCGAAGGAACGGCCTGTGTGGTTGTTGTTTCTGGTATATATATATATATATATATATATATATATATATATATATATATATATATATATATATATATATATATATATCCTGCTCCTCTGTGCACATGTGCAATCAGGACAAATTCAGAGCCAAGGAACTGCTATACTGCAGGTTCTTTTTCCAATTAGTGTTGAAAATGTAACATCCAATTGAAATAAATTTGTTCCTCTGTCATAAACTGACGTTTGTAGACAGACAGACAGACAGAATTAGTGAACCAATTCATGAATCCTGCTTTTTGCTTCGTGTTTGTGGCATAAAAATAAAAAGAGTGAGCATTAAATCCTTTTGCTTTAAACAAACACTCTTGATTATTAAAAGTGGTGATAGACAAAAAGCAAGTTGTTAATCTGCCTGAAGATCACTACGCTGAAGGGTGTTGGAAGATTTAAATCCCTCTGGTGTCCTGCCTAAAGGCAGGTTCATTGCTACCAAAGTAGCCACATGGCAAGGATTACACTAGGTGTTTGCCTTGGCCTTCCAAGCAGAAGTCAGAACAGAAATTTATCGAGGGTGTTGGAAATGACATGCCTACTCTTTGCAATAGACACCGTGGGATCTCTAATGTCCACTTACTAATGCCAGCTGAAGGGACATAAAGCTTAATGTCTATCCGAGTGGCGGCACGCATTGTGATGCTGTGATGCAACGTCCGGCCTGCAGAACACCAATCAGACAGTTTGTGGTCGGATCAGGAGCCAAACACAGGCTTGACAGCTCAAAAGTTCGCTACTTCTGTACCATCCTGTGGGATATCCTGTTGATAAGCTTGGTCAATAATATTATCATAAGTCGATCATAATAATCGTAATTATACACTACCATCAATGAACTCTTCATTATTATCCCAGTTACGGTTCTCTTCATTTTCCGCACATGCAGCAAGAGCATCGGCTGGCCCCTCTCTGCCATCAACCATCACCCCATCTTCCATGATCTCCTCACCTAGAGGATGGTGGCACACGTTCACATAATCATGCAGGATACATACATGCCTTTTGCCAAACCAATGCCACCACCTTCCCCTTTTATAGTAGTTTGTTTTTCCAATGAAGGTAACAAATGACAGGTGATGTCTTATTTTATGCAGGAATCAATTAACAAATCATTCTATGCTCACTAATGGATAGATGAAGCTACCTGCTTATATGTTAAACATCAGACACACCATCTGTATTTTTCAAACTATATTCCTTGGAGCAAAGTGCACTTATGCCAGGAAAGTGCTGGTCATTAGGCCTCAGTGTGGCCTATTTAGCTCGAATCAGCAATCCTTTAATTATCTTCTTTCGTATGCAGCACAGGGCTGTGGGATAACATCATGGTTGAACACACGGCTGTGCCACTGATGCAATGCCTTCTATAGGTTATTCCAGCAGATGGGACTCCCATTTAATGTCCATCTGAGGGGCAACACACACACACACACACACACACACACACACACACACACACACACACACACACACACACACACACACACACACACACACACACACACACACACACACACACACACCACCCTGCCTATGAAAAACCTGGATGACAGTTTATAGCTGGGTCGGAATTCAAACCCAGGTTAGACAGCTTAGAGGCGAGTGTGCGTACCTCGACGCCATATTGTCAGCTCTAATCCTTCAATTATGTACTGCCTATCTATTTTGGCTGCACCATAACATGCATTAATTAAATGAAAAAAAATCTCAAAAAGGAAAGAATATACAGTCTTCATTGCTATGAGGCTCTATGTATGTATGGCTAGTACAAACAATGAACAGGTACAGGACAACTTGCATTCTCCTGAGAGAGGGAGATAACTGCCACTCTATAAAAGGCCAATTGGACCACATTTAGAATACTACGTTTATAATGAGGTCTCCTTCTGATAAAAAAGACAAAGAGGCAAGAGAGGGTCCAGTTCAAGGTGATGAGGGGTCATTCTACCTCAGTTCACCCAAGGGTTGCAACCCAACCCCCTCAGATTTGGCTAATTTTTTTGCATGTATGTTACATATGATAGTCTATGTTCACACACAAAATTTTAGCTAAATCGGACTAGGGGTTGACGAGATATGACCTTGAGAACTTTTGACCTTTTCGACTAATGTCGCGTTTCCACCAAAATTCAAATCCTCATATCTCAGCAACCACTTGCTCTATCTCGATTATTTTGGTGTTGTTGGAAAGGTTATTGTCCATAGAATGCAAATCCAGCATCGGTTCGTCAATCTGGTTAAGTTAGGGGTGGATTATTTGTTGACCTGACATTTGACCTTGACGACATCGGGACCTTGACCTGGCCTTGCATGAAAATGAAAGTTCATACTGTCTACTATAACATATCAAAAAACTGGAGAGAGAGAGTATTTTTTGTTCTCGAGATATTTTCGGCCAAAGTTGCAAAGGTCGTAAAAATGCAACCAATACCAAGGTTGGTTTGGGTGCATTTTTACGACCTTTGCAACAGCAAGTGGTTGCTGAGATATGAGGATTTAAATTTTGGTGGAAACGCGACATTAGTCGAAAAGGTCAAAAGTTCTCAAGGTCATATCTCGTCAACCCCTAGTCCGATTTAGCTAAAATTTTGTGTGTGAACATAGACTATCATATGTAACATACATGCAAAAAATTAGCCAAATCTGAGGGGGTCGGGTTACAACCCTTGGGTGAACTGAGGTAGAATGACCCTGAGGGCAGTTCCAGGTTTACTTCAGTCAAAGGAGGGAGCGACCACTCTCAATGAACATGTAATACTGTAGATTTTAAATGTTGCATTATCCTGCCATTGATCATTCGGAATTCTGCCTTCTGAAAAAACCTGGGCATAACGGGGGGGGGGGGGCAGAACAGTAAATAACTATTTAAATCCTGGTCAATGAAAACATCAACTTATGGTTCAGAGCAACTTATGGAAGGAAACTTTTAGACCAACTGCAGCACAGTACTCGGGTTTCGATTGGCCGTCAAGGCCAACAAGTGTGAAAGAGCAACTTCTGGCAAGAAGATTTTGACCAACACGGTCACCAAGAATGATGTCCTGCACTGGAGATGTACGCGTCCAAAATCATTCGAAACCGAAAGCATACGAGAGCTTCAACATAGAAGAGACAGGTTTGCGTGCAAAGCTAGACGATACCTTAAAAAGTGAAGCAAGTTTCCTTGCACATCAGACAAACAGTTGCCCAAATCACATTTGAAGCACCCTTGTAATTAAATTATAAATCTCAAGAAGATCTCCCACCAATGTGTACATTATACGACACGATTGGTGAGTGCCATCCACTAAATTGAAAATTCGAGTCATCACAGCTGTGAACAGTCTCTCAACATTCCTTTACCAACTCAAGCTTATGGCTCATGATGCAACGAACCCACCAGGTGGGAAATCCTGTGGGGAGGGCGAACGCTCTTCGGCGTCCAGAGTTGGTTGAAGACGAGAAAAGGTCGTCGCAGAATGAAGAAGCTCCTGTCCAAGGCTAGTCAGCATTTCTACAATGGCTTGCAGCAAAGAGCATGCCAGAGTTTGGGTCCAGCCCTGATCACAACTCCCTCCCTTGCCATTACAATCCTGATCATGGACCTCAAAATCCCTTCCTCTTTTGCTTCTCTTCATCTGTGTGCACCTTTCTTCCTCCCTCTTAAACATGGTCTCTCTTTTCTCTCCTTCAAAAGTGTTAAGAATTGAGTTACTGGGGTAAATGTGGTCCTTCTCAGGGGAGCATGGTGCTGGTTGCGATGGTGGGGTCACCATCTTGACGAGGCGCCGAAGTGCAACATATGATGCAAATGGGAGAAACCGACGAGCAGCATCCAAGAACTCAGCGCGTACAGACGGTTCCTCGGCACAGGCGCGCAAATCAGCCAAATCTCGGATGCCCAAGTACCGTGCCACGGCTTGGCCGAAACGTGGGGTCATCCCTTGTTGGGACAGCCACACTGAGAAAGCGTGCGTCGGCTGTACAACCTCACTCTGACCGTGGCTCGGTAACTGGAACATAAAGTGTCGCGGCTGGGGCCGGGGTCTCGGCCGAAGGTGATGCTTCTGCCGGGGCTGAGATTGCTGCAAAGTGTGAATAAGCTGGGGTTGGTACTCTTGTCCAAGTGGAAGCAGTGGAGTTTCAGGAAGCAGAGTAGTGGCCATTTGTGGTGGAAAGCTCCTACTGGATCGAGATCTTGCTGGGCGGGGGCTGGCGATAGAGATGCTGCAGGATGGGGGATGTAGATCGAGATCTTGCTGGGTGGGCTGGAGATCAAGATCCTGCTGGGTGGGGGCTTGGGATAGAGATGCTGCAGGATGGGGGGGGGTTGGAGATCGAGATCCTGCTGGGTGGGGGATGTAGATCGAGATCTTGCTGGGTGGGCTGGAGATCAAGATCCTGCTGGGTGGGGGCTTGGGATAGAGATGCTGCAGGATGGGGGGGGGTTGGAGATCGAGATCCTGCTGGGTGGGGGCTTGGGATAGAGATGCTGCAGGATGGGGGGGGGGCTGGAGATCGAGATCCTGCTGGGTGGGGGCTGGGGAGAGAGATGCTGCAGGATTGGGGGGTTGGAGATTGAGATCTTGCTGGGTGGAGGGAGGTTGGGCTGGATATTGAGAGATTGCTGGATGTGGGGGCTGGGGGTCGAGATCCTGCTGGATGTGGAGGCACGATATCAAGATACTTTGGGGCAGGGGACAGAGATCGAGACTCTGAGGAAGACAGGGATCGAAACAAGAGACGAAAGTAAAGGAAAATTGAATATAATTACTCAGAACTACAGCAGAATGCGAGACGATAACTGCGGCAGTGAGAGGATGGGAACACAAGTACCGGAGAGGAAACACGCCCGACCTGAGGAAAGCACCGCAAGAAATATAACGGGCACGGACTGGGGCACGGACTGGGGCACGGACTGGGGCACGGACTGGGGCACGGACTGGGGCACGGACTGGGGCACGGACTGGGGCACGGACAGGGGCACGGACAGGGGCACGGACAGGGGCACGGACAGGGGCACGGACAGGGGCACGGACTGGGGCACGGACTGGGGCACGGACTGGGGCACGGACTGGGGCACGGACAGGGGCACGGACAGGGGCACGGACAGGGGCACGGACAGGGGCACGGACTGGGGCACGGACTGGGGCACGGACTGGGACACGGACTGGGACACGGACTGGGACACGGACTGGGACACGGACTGGGACACGGACTGGGACACGGACTGGGACACGGACTGGGACACGGCTTGAGGAGACAAACGAGTCGATTTCCTGGACCGTTGATATGGAATTGTCGGTGAATCGAGGAAGAGGTAAATGTGGAGGCGAAGGAGGTAAAACCGGAAGAGCGTAAAAGGGAAAGATGCGGAAAGTGAGATGGAGAATGAGGACGACAGAACGGATTGGTAGATATTTTTTCGAGCGGGTCACACTCCGTCTCACGTCTTCGAGAATGGACGTTGTGGAGCGGAGAAGAGCACTGACTCTGGTAAAATGGAAAACATTAAGTTTGTTTCGAAACGAGAATCATTTGGGAAACGTCGACGCGCTGAGCCCCACAACCACCACACGCTTTGGGAAGCACCAATCACAGGTCGAGGTCGACTCAAGGCCCCGCCTCTTCAAACGTGTTGTTGTTGTTATTTTATAATGTGTTCCTTCGTCACCACTTTTTAATACAGGTGCCCTGTTTACATTAAAAAAATATCATATTATCATTGAGGAACTGACGTCCCAATCTTAATTCATGGATATGAATAGTTCGAAGTTGGAGTGGTTGAAGGTGTGTTCGAAGTTGGAGTGGTTGAAGGTGAGTTCGAAGTTGGAGTGGTTGAAGGTGTGTTCGAAGTTGGAGTGGTTGAAGGTGTGTTCGAAGTTGGAGTGGTTGAAGGTGAGTTCGAAGTTGGAGTGGTTGAAGGTGTGTTCGAAGTTGGAGTGGTTGAAGGTGTGTTCGAAGTTGGAGTGGTTGAAGGTGTGTTCGAAGTTGGAGTGGTTGAAGGTGTGTTCGAAGTTGGAGTGGTTGAAGGTGTGTTCGAAGATGGAGTGGTTGAAGGTGTGTTCGAAGTTGGTGTGGTTGAAGGTGTGTTCGAAGTTGTAGTGGTTGACGGTGTGTTCGAAGTTGGAGTGGTTGAAGGTGTGTTCGAAGTTGGAGTGGTTGAAGGTGAGTTCGAAGTTGGAGTGGTTGAAGGTGAGTTCGAAGTTGGAGTGGTTGAAGGTGTGTTCGAAGTTGGAGTGGTTGAAGGTGAGTTCGAAGTTGGAGTGGTTGAAGGTGTGTTCGAAGTTGGAGTGGTTGAAGGTGTGTTCGAAGTTGGAGTGGTTGAAGGTGTGTTCGAAGTTGGAGTGGTTGAAGGTGTGTTCGAAGTTGGAGTGGTTGAAGGTGTGTTCGAAGTTGGAGTGGTTGAAGGTGTGTTGTCGAAGTTGGAGTGGTTGAAGGTGAGTTCGAAGTTGGAGTGGTTGAAGGTGTGTTCGAAGTTGGAGTGGTTGAAGGTGAGTTCGAAGTTGGAGTGGTTGAAGGTGTGTTCGAAGTTGGAGTGGTTGAAGGTGTGTTCGAAGTTGGAGTGGTTGAAGGTGTGTTCGAAGTTGGAGTGGTTGAAGGTGTGTTGTCGAAGTTGGAGTGGTTGAAGGTGTGTTGTCGAAGTTGGGGTGGTTGAAGGTGTGTTCGAAGTTGGAGTGGTTGAAGGTGAGTTCGAAGTTGGAGTGGTTGAAGGTGTGTTCGAAGTTGGAGTGGTTGAAGGTGTGTTCGAAGTTGGAGTGGTTGAAGGTGTGTTCGAAGTTGGAGTGGTTGAAGGTGTGTTGTCGAAGTTGGAGTGGTTGAAGGTGAGTTCGAAGTTGGAGTGGTTGAAGGTGTGTTCGAAGTTGGAGTGGTTGAAGGTGTGTTCGAAGTTGGAGTGGTTGAAGGTGTGTTCGAAGTTGGAGTGGTTGAAGGTGTGTTCGAAGTTGGAGTGGTTGAAGGTGTGTTCGAAGTTGGAGTGGTTGAAGGTGTGTTCGAAGTTGGAGTGGTTGAAGGTGTGTTCGAAGTTGGAGTGGTTGAAGGTGAGTTCGAAGTTGGAGTGGTTGAAGGTGTGTTCGAAGTTGGAGTGGTTGAAGGTGTGTTCGAAGTTGGAGTGGTTGAAGGTGTGTTCGAAGTTGGAGTGGTTGAAGGTGTGTTCGAAGTTGGAGTGGTTGAAGGTGAGTTCGAAGTTGGAGTGGTTGAAGGTGTGTTCGAAGTTGGAGTGGTTGAAGGTGTGTTCGAAGTTGGAGTGGTTGAAGGTGAGTTCGAAGTTGGAGTGGTTGAAGGTGTGTTCGAAGTTGGAGTGGTTGAAGGTGTGTTCGAAGTTGGAGTGGTTGAAGGTGTGTTCGAAGTTGGAGTGGTTGAAGGTGTGTTCGAAGTTGGAGTGGTTGAAGGTGTGTTCGAAGTTGGAGTGGTTGAAGGTGTGTTCGAAGTTGGAGTGGTTGAAGGTGAGTTCGAAGTTGGAGTGGTTGAAGGTGTGTTCGAAGTTGGAGTGGTTGAAGGTGAGTTCGAAGTTGGAGTGGTTGAAGGTGAGTTCCAAGTTGGAGTGGTTGAAGGTGTGTTCGAAGTTGGAGTGGTTGAAGGTGAGTTCGAAGTTGGAGTGGTTGAAGGTGTGTTCGAAGTTGGAGTGGTTGAAGGTGTGTTCGAAGTTGGCGTGGTTGAAGGTGAGTTCGAAGTTGGAGTGGTTGAAGGTGAGTTCGAAGTTGGAGTGGTTGAAGGTGAGTTCGAAGTTGGAGTGGTTGAAGGTGAGTTCGAAGTTGGAGTGGTTGAAGGTGTGTTCGAAGTTGGAGTGGTTGAAGGTGTGTTCGAAGTTGGAGTGGTTGAAGGTGTGTTCGAAGTTGGAGTGGTTGAAGGTGAGTTCGAAGTTGGAGTGGTTGAAGGTGTGTTCGAAGTTGGAGTGGTTGAAGGTGTGTTCGAAGTTGGAGTGGTTGAAGGTGAGTACGAAGTTGGAGAGGTTGAAGGTGAGTTCGAAGTTGGAGTGGTTGAAGGTGTGTTGTCGAAGTTGGAGTGGTTGTAGGTGTGTTGTCGAAGTTGGAGGGGTTGAAGGTGTGTTGTAGAAGTTGGAGTGGTTGAAGGTGAGGTCGAAGATGGAGTGGTTGAAGGTGTGTTCGATGTTGGAGTGTTTGAAGGTGTGTTCGAAGTTGGAGTGGTTGAAGGTGAGTTCGAAGTTGGAGTGGTTGAAGGTGTGTGCGAAGTTGGAGTGGTTGAAGGTGAGTTCGAAGTTGGAGTGGTTGAAGGTGTGTTTGAAGTTGGAGTGGTTGAAGGTGTGTTCGAAGTTGGAGTGGTTGAAGGTGTGTTCTGGTTGAAGGTGTGTTGTCGAAGTTGGAGTGGTTGAAGGTGTGTTGTCGAAGTTGGAGTGGTTGAAGGTGAGTTCGAAGTTGGAGTGGTTGAAGGTGTGTTCGAAGTTGGAGTGGTTGAAGGTGTGTTCGAAGTTGGAGTGGTTGAAGGTGTGTTCGAATTTGGAGTGGTTGAAGGTGTGTTCGAAGTTGGAGTGGTTGAAGGTGAGTTCGAAGTTGGAGTGGTTGAAGGTGAGTTCGAAGTTGGAGTGGTTGAAGGTGTGTTCGAAGTTGGAGTGGTTGAAGGTGTGTTCGAAGTTGGAGTGGTTGAAGGGGAGTTCGAAGTTGGAGTGGTTGAAGGTGTGTTCGAAGTTGGAGTGGATGAAGGTGAGTGCGAAGGTGGAGTGGTTGAAGGTGAGTTCGAAGTTGGAGTGGTTGAAGGTGTGTTCGAAGTTGGAGTGGTTGAAGGTGTGTTCGAAGTTGGAGTGGTTGAAGGTGTGTTGGAAGTTGGAGTGGTTGAAGGTGAGTTCGAAGTTGGAGTGGTTGAAGGTGTGTTCGAAGTTGGAGTGGTTGAAGGTGTGTTCGAAGTTGGAGTGGTTGAAGGTGAGTTCGAAGTTGGAGTGGTTGAAGGTGAGTTCGAAGTTGGAGTGGTTGAAGGTGTGTTGTCGAAGTTGGAGTGGTTGAAGGTGTGTTGTCGAAGTTGGAGTGGTTGAAGGTGTGTTGTCGAAGTTGGAGTGGTTGAAGGCGAGTTCGAAGTTGGAGTGGTTGAAGGTGTGCTCGAAGTTGGAGTGGGTGAAGGTGTGTTCGTAGTTGGAGTGGTTGAAGGTGTGTTCGAAGTTGGAGTGGTTGATGGTGTGTTCGAAGTTGGAGTGCCTGAAGGTGTGTTCGGAGTTGGAGTGGTTGAAGGTGACTTCGAAGTTGGAGTGGTTGAAGGTGTGTTCGAAGTTGGAGTGGTTGAAGGTGTGTTCGAAGTTGGAGTGGTTGAAGGTGAGTTCGAAGTTGGAGTGGTTGAAGGTGTGTTCGAAGTTGGAGTGGTTGAAGGTGTGTTCGAAGTTGGAGTGGTTGAAGGTGTGTTCGAAGTTGGAGTGGTTGAAGGTGTGTTCGAAGTTGGAGTGGTTGAAGGTGTGTTCGAAGTTGGAGTGGTTGAAGGTGGGTTCGAAGTTGGAGTGGTTGAAGGTGAGTTCGAAGTTGGAGTGGTTGAAGGTGTGTTCGAAGTTGGAGTGGTTGAAGGTGAGTTCGAAGTTGGAGTGGTTGAAGGTGAGTTCGTAGTTGGAGTGGTTGAAGGTGTGTTCGAAGTTGGAGTGGTTGAAGGTGAGTTCGAAGTTGGAGTGGTTGAAGGTGTGTTCGAAGTTGGAGTGGTTGAAGGTGTGTTCGAAGTTGGAGTGGTTGAAGGTGAGTTCGAAGTTGGAGTGGTTGAAGGTGTGTTCGAAGTTGGAGTGGTTGAAGGTGAGTTCGAAGTTGGAGTGGTTGAAGGTGAGTTCGAGGTTGGAGTGGTTGAAGGTGTGTTCGAAGTTGGAGTGGTTGAAGGGGTGTTCGAAGTTGGAGTGGTTGAAGGTGTGTTCGAAGTTGGAGTGGTTGAAGGTGAGTTCGAAGTTGGAGTGGTTGAAGGTGTGTTCGAAGTTGGAGTGGTTGAAGGTGTGTTTGAAGTTGGAGTGGTTGAAGGTGAGTTCGAAGTTGGAGTGGTTGAAGGTGAGTTCGAAGTTGGAGTGGTTGAAGGTGTGTTGTCGAAGTTGGAGTGGTTGAAGGTGTGTTGTCGTAGTTGGAGTGGGTGGAGGTGTGTTGGCGAAGTTGGAGCGGGTGAAGGTGAGTTCGAAGTTGGAGTGGCTGAAGGTGGGTTCGAAGGTGGAGTGGTTGAAGGTGTGTTCGAAGTTGGAGTGGTTGAAGGTGTGTTCGAAGTTGGAGTGGTTGAAGGTGTGTGGGAAGTTGGAGTGGTTCAATGTGAGTTCGAAGTTGGAGTGGTTGAAGGTGTGTTCGAAGTTGGAGTGGTTGAAGGTGTGTTCGAAGTTGGAGTGGTTGAAGGTGTGTTCTGGTTGAAGGTGTGTTGTCGAAGTTGGAGTGGTTGAAGGTGTGTTGTCGAAGTTGGAGTGGTTGAAGGTGAGTTCGAAGTTGGAGTGGTTGAAGGTGTGTTCGAAGTTGGAGTGGTTGAAGGTGTGTTCGAAGTTGGAGTGGTTGAAGGTGTGTTCGAAGTTGGAGTGGTTGAAGGTGTGTTCGAAGTTGGAGTGGTTGAAGGTGAGTTCGAAGTTGGAGTGGTTGAAGGTGAGTTCGAAGTTGGAGTGGTTGAAGGTGTGTTCGAAGTTGGAGTGGTTGAAGGTGTGTTCGAAGTTGGAGTGGTTGAAGGTGAGTTCGAAGTTGGAGTGGTTGAAGGTGTGTTCGAAGTTGGAGTGGTTGAAGGTGAGTTCGAAGTTGGAGTGGTTGAAGGTGAGTTCGAAGTTGGAGTGGTTGAAGGTGTGTTCGAAGTTGGAGTGGTTGAAGGTGTGTTCGAAGTTGGAGTGGTTGAAGGTGTGTTCGAAGTTGGAGTGGTTGAAGGTGAGTTCGAAGTTGGAGTGGTTGAAGGTGTGTTCGAAGTTGGAGTGGTTGAAGGTGTGTTCGAAGTTGGAGTGGTTGAAGGTGAGTTCGAAGTTGGAGTGGTTGAAGGTGAGTTCGAAGTTGGAGTGGTTGAAGGTGTGTTGTCGAAGTTGGAGTGGTTGAAGGTGTGTTGTCGAAGTTGGAGTGGTTGAAGGTGTGTTGTCGAAGTTGGAGTGGTTGAAGGTGAGTTCGAAGTTGGAGTGGTTGAAGGTGTGTTCGAAGTTGGAGTGGTTGAAGGTGTGTTCGAAGTTGGAGTGGTTGAAGGTGTGTTCGAAGTTGGAGTGGTTGAAGGTGTGTTCGAAGTTGGAGTGGTTGAAGGTGAGTTCGAAGTTGGAGTGGTTGAAGGTGTGTTCGAAGTTGGAGTGGTTGAAGGTGTGTTCGAAGTTGGAGTGGTTGAAGGTGTGTTCTGGTTGAAGGTGTGTTGTCGAAGTTGGAGTGGCTGAAGGTGTGTTGTCGAACTTCGAGTGCTTGCAGGGGAGTTCGAAGTTGGCGTGGTTGAAGGTGTGTTCGAAGTTGGAGTGGTTGAAGGTGTGTTCGAAGTTGGAGTGGGTGAAGGTGTGTTCGAAGTTGGAGTGGTTGAAGGTGTGTTCGAAGTTGGAGTGGTTGAAGGTGAGTTCGAAGTTGGAGTGGTTGAAGGTGTGTTCGAAGTTGGAGTGGTTGAAGGTGTGTTCGAAGTTGGAGTGGTTGAAGGTGTGTTCGAAGTTGGAGTGGTTGAAGGTGTGTTCGAAGTTGGAGTGGTTGAAGGTGAGTTCGAAGTTGGAGTGGTTGAAGGTGTGTTCGGAGTTGGAGTGGTTGAAGGTGTGTTCGAAGTTGGAGTGGTTGAAGGTGTGTTCGAAGTTGGAGTGGTTGAAGGTGTGTTGTCGAAGTTGGAGTGGTTGAAGGTGTGTTGTCGAAGTTGGAGTGGTTGAAGGTGAGTTCGAAGTTGGAGTGGTTGAAGGTGTGTTCGAAGTTGGAGTGGTTGAAGGTGTGTTCGAAGTTGGAGTGGTTGAAGGTGTGTTCGAAGTTGGAGTGGTTGAAGGTGTGTTCGAAGTTGGAGTGGTTGAAGGTGTGTTCGAAGTTGGAGTGGTTGAAGGTGAGTTCGAAGTTGGAGTGGTTGAAGGTGTGTTCGAAGTTGGAGTGGTTGAAGGTGTGTTCGAAGTTGGAGTGGTTGAAGGTGTGTTCGAAGTTGGAGTGGTTGAAGGTGTGTTCGAAGTTGGAGTGGTTGAAGGTGTGTTCGAAGTTGGAGTGGTTGAAGGTGTGTTCGAAGTTGGAGTGGTTGAAGGTGTGTTCGAAGTTGGAGTGGTTGAAGGTGTGTTCGAAGTTGGAGTGGTTGAAGGTGTGTTCGAAGTTGGAGTGGTTGAAGGTGTGTTCGAAGTTGGAGTGGTTGAAGGTGTGTTCGAAGTTGGAGTGGTTGAAGGTGTGTTCGAAGTTGGAGTGGTTGAAGGTGTGTTCGAAGTTGGAGTGGTTGAAGGTGTGTTCGAAGTTGGAGTGGTTGAAGGTGAGTTCGAAGTTGGAGTGGTTGAAGGTGTGTTCGAAGTTGGAGTGGTTGAAGGTGTGTTCGAAGTTGGAGTGGTTGAAGGTGTGTTCAGTTACAAGTTCTTGTGGAGCGCTCGCCAAGTGGCTTCGGCATCCAAACAAGCACTCAATTCGCGAGCCGTGAACGAACGGCTGGCTTGGAAAGCGCTAGCGAGCTGCTTGGTAAGTCAACACACCCCTCATAATGGGAATGTGCACGTAAATAAACAACAACAACAACAACAACAACAACAACAACAACAACCTTTGACCTGTGGTTTGGGAAACCCAAACACCAGACCTTCCACGGAGCAACAGCGCAAGTTTCTTACAGTTTGTTGGCAAAGTTCAAAACTCAGGTAAGTCCATCAAGGTGTATTAATATGACCGGAATTGTGATCTTTCCACAAGTCACTTTAGTCGAATGCTGCTACCGACACCACCATGGCCAACATGCAGCGAGCAAAATGTAATGATGAACTTCCCTGATAACCATTTCGTTTCGACAAACATGTCATCATCCGATATTTATATAAAAATATGTATATACAGTATATATATATACATATATATGTGTGTACAGTATCTCACAAACGCGAGTACACCCTAAACAAAAATGTACATATTTTGTTGTAACTTTTTACTGAGATGTATAATAAAAACAAGACTCAAAGAAATGATGGAGTCGACATTCTGTCATACATGTACAGGCCCAAACCATTTATTACGTGGAAACAATGTGGCATACTGGGCATATCTGTGAAAAGGGGGGGGGGGGTGACAACAAAAGTGAGTACCCCCTATGTACTTTCTCACATTCAATCATTATTGTTTTTAGTACTTTGTATGTCCACCATTGTTTTTTAGCACAGCAGCTATTCTACTCTGTATGGAGTTGACCAGAGTTCCTCATGTCTTTGCTGGGATCCTGTTCCACTCCTCTGCAATGACTTCTCGAAGTTGCGTGATGTTGGACACCTTTGTCCCCCAACCTGACATTTCAGGATGCCCCACAGGTGTTCTATTGGGTTGAGATCAGGTGACATTCTTGGCCACTCCAACACATTGACCTTCGACTTCTTCAGAAAGGCAGTTGTCTGCTTGGAACGATGCTTCGGATCGTTATCGTGCTGAAATCCAGCTCCTCTACCAAGTTTTCGCACGGAGGGTAACATCTTCTCCTTCAGGATGTCACAGTGCATCGTAAAATCCATGTTTCCCTCGATGAACTTGAGCTCTCCAGTACCGGCAGGACTCATGCATCCCCAAACCATGACACTACCACCACCATGCTTGACAGTAGGGATAACACACTTGTCTTGGTACTGTCCCCCAGGTCACCGCCAGACACGCTGCACTCCATCAGATCCAAACAAATTGATCTTCGTTTCATCAGACCAGAGGACATGTTGCCAGTAGTCCAGGGGCTTGGATTGATGTGCTTCAGCAAACTGTTTGCGAGCTTTCTTGTGGCTCTGCTTCAGGAGAGGCTTACGCCTTGGACGACGCCCATGCAACCCGATACGATGGAGTGTGCGACGTATGGTTTTCGCACTAAAAGACTGGCCAGAAGCTGTAGAAAGGTCTTCAGCAATCTTGGTGGCACTTTATCTTCTGTCTTGGAGGAATAGATTCTGAACTTGGCAAACAGTACGTGCGGCGAGCGCACCTCATTGTTGTACGCTTCTTGGAGAACCTCTGGATGACCTTGGCTATGGTGTTGGGGCTTACTTCCAGAAGAAGCACTGATCTTCTTGTATCCTTGGCCATCTTTATGTAGGGCAACAATTCGATGTTTGACATCTTTAGAGAGCTTTTTCCCATGAGGAGCCATGCAGCTTTCTTTACGGCGATTGGTGCAGTATTTCCTATGCAATTATTTCTTCAGCAAGCAGAGAGACAATTACTGCATTGAGTACACTTCTTCACTCTTAACATTCCAGGGAGGTTGCAGGTCTATGGACATTGTGTGTATTGTTTGGAGCATATTTGTACCTTTAACGCACTTTGACTTAAATATGCAGAAAATGATGAAAATGGAAGCTGTTTTATCATGCTTGACTTGCTTCTTGTGCAGAAAATAGCAGGGGTGTACTCACTTTTGTTGCCTCCTCTTTCAAAAATATTCATAATATGCCACATTGTTTTTATGGAATGACAGTTTTGTGCCTGCATACATATTGCATAATGTCGACTCTGTCATCAACTCTTAAGGTTTTGCTTTGAGCACACACAGCTGCTTAAAAAGTTACACTGAATTATTTACATATTTGTGAGGGGTGTACTCACTTTTGTGAGATACTGTACATACACAAATACATATATATTTTTTCTATACATACATATATATATATATATATATATGACTAAAATTCTCATCTTGAACATATGAGGCGCCACGAGGAGGAGTAATGTCAGGGCCACATCGGCCATTTTGGAGTTAATGCCATATAGCACAATTTTAACCCTTCCCATATCATCCGAGCCTATCATCATCATATCATTAAAAAATGTCGCTGACATCACTCCTCCTCGCCGGACGTCATATGTATGTATGTATGTTCCCGAAATACAGCTAAAACGGTGCACGATAGCGCAAAAATTTTCGGCCCATCTTACTCATCATTCTCCTGCAGTGTGCAGCATCAAGTTTTGTTTAAATCGGGCAACGAAAAATTTACTTAAAAATCCATTCCCGATTCAGTCAAGTACTCCAGGATTATTTGATCAATGCAAACAACCTCAGCGTATAATTCGTTGGAGCTATCTTTTTTTTTTATGATTTTTTTTTATCAACTCAGCTGTCTCAATACTGTAGTCGATAGTAGAAAAATCGTGCAAATTATGATACAAGCATCAAATTTGACATTTCTGTTCTGCGGGGCTTTCTGATCAAATCTGCCCGAATTGGCCATTTGAAAATCCAAATTTTGAAAAATTTGAAAAAAATAAAAAAATTCAAAAAAATTTGAAGTCACAGCTGGCTGAAATTCTTGAAGCGCAAGTGAACATCCCAGACAGAGAACCAAGGGGAGATGCAGTCATCATTGATGGCTCAGCACTTATCAATGCCCTACCTTCACGCACTTCAAAGATATTTGATGACTATGCTAAAGAAGACATCATCCCAAAGGTGGAATCCTATGGTGCCAGGTACGAGAGGGTGGACGTAGCGTTTGACGTGTACAAGAAGTCAAGTGTGAAGTCCGAGGCAAGGTCGAAAATGTGGCAAGAAATCAGGAGAAGAGTGACAGGAACCAGTAAGACTCCAAGTAACTGGAGAAGCTTTCTTCGAGATGACAGCAACAAGACTGAGCTGTTTCACTTCCTTGCAGAAAAGATGTGTGAAGCACAGACGACAAGCACAGTCATTGTCACAAAAAGAGAAGATGCCATAAGCAACACAAGGAAGTTGCTGGATGCTGTGTCTCCATTTTGTCATGAAGAAGCTGTCACTCGAATATTTGTACACGCCAGGGATGCAACGATGGATGGTAGCAAGTCCATTATCATTAAGGCTAATGACACGGACGTACTAGTCATAGCAATATCTGTACTGCCATCCTTACAGGAACTAGGTCTTGAGAACATGTGGATTGCCTTTGGCCAAGGAGCCAAGGAGCGATGGATTCCAGTCCATCAGAGGTAGTTTCTGCAATAGGGCCTGAGAAAGCTCGAGGGATCCCAAACTTCCATGCGTTCACTGGATGTGATGTCGTGTCTGCCTTCCGCGGTAAAGGGAAGAAAACTGCATGGCAGACTTGAACGTCTTTGATGATGTTTCTGAAACATTCACCAATCTCAGCCAGCATCCAACATTGATTCGTGATCTTGACTTTTTTGAAGTTTTTTTTTTTTTCAAATTTTTCAAAATTTGGATTTTCAAATGTCCAATCGGGCAGATTTGATTAGAATCCCCTGGAGAACAAATGTGCCAAATTTGATGCTTGTATCATCATTTGCACGATTCCTCTCAAAAATTGCCGTTATCTGCCCCACGACAATGGGAACCCAACGGGTTCACGGGTCGTCTCGTGTGTGTGTGTGTGTGTGTGTGTGTGTGTGTGTGTGTGTGTGTGTGTGTGTGTGTGTGTGTGTGTGTGTGTGTGTGTGTGTGTGTGTATGTGTATGTGTATGTGTATGTGTATGTGTATGTGTATGTGTATGTGTATGTGTATATGTATATGTATATATATATATATATATGTATATATATATATATATATATATATATATATTGTTACGGTTGTGGAAATTTACAGAACACCATTCAGGTTCCCCGAAGATCAATTATGTCGATAAGTGTGTGTCCAGATTAGATTTCCCCACCAATGTCTAAAGGGATTTATTCGTGTGCCGGGCTGTGAATCTTGAGGTCGTATTATTCTTTTCTTTCTTTATTTTAAACATCTCCTCACCACCTTCTCCACAACCGCCAACAACTCTTCAACGACACCACTACACCCATGCCACCTCCACCACCATAACGACATCTCAACAACCACGCCATCCCCACCACAGCGCCAACCACACTGCAGCAACGACATCTCAAAAACCTCATCAATCTCCACAACACACCAGCCCTCCTCTACAAACAAAAGCAACGGTTAAGAATAACCCAATACTCCGAAGAGAGAACAACTCAACAACTCCTGCCCCCATATCCCTCAGAACGGGTAAACAGAAGTGAC
>NC_140971.1:22612589-22655089 GCF_056783735.1 Eptatretus burgeri
AGGATAGTTTGCTGTCACAATTCAAGGTTGTTCTTTTCTTCATAAAGTTCTTGCTTTTAAAGTCATCACAAACACTTACGTTTGGTTATTTGTAAATATTTTATTAAAAGTAAAGGAGACCAATAAGCAGTTGCATCAGATGTAGACAGCAAAATCGGGCACATTGAAAGATTATCTGTAAGAATATTCCGACACGTGCACGCAGTATTTGGTTTGGAATGTTATGATCAAGACAATCCAAACAAGAACCATTTTCCATAATACAGAGGAGGTACATTTTGCATCGGTCTGCTGGAAATGGTAGATTTCAATTGATAATAGGAAAGGCAAGTACATAAATAAACAATGTATTGTACAAACCTGCAGACGATCCTGATCAGAGCTTGCCATGTAATCATTCAACTCATCTTTTCAAACAAGAGGATACTCAAGATCAACCCAAAAAACAGAAATGCACATAGTTTACAGCATTCATTTGTGTACACTGGGATGGATTGGCTTGTATGAAAATAGTGAGAAAGTTAAACAATGTCTTGGCTCATAAAATAGAAGATGTACAAATAGGCTGAGAAAGAAGTTACAAACTAAAATCAAACTTGTGAGATGTTCAAACATGAACAAATGTATTTAAGCAAGACTGGTCCAGCCTTATCCGAAATGATAGAGCAGTGCATTCAGGCCTTCGTTTTAATGATGGGGTTTCAATTTGTCTAAAAGAATGGTCGTGGCTTTGACATTGGTCCAAAGAAACAATTTTGCTTCTTTGGCATTATAATCAGATTAGCATGCAGTCAATTGACTGAAGCTAATCTTATAAAGCCCAGAGTGATATTGCGATTACTAACAGTGTGGTTGGTAAATGTTTTGTAAACACATTTACCTGATATTATAAGCAATGGTGCCACCAAGAAAAGGCAGGTGCAATGTGCACACAGATGCTCGTTGTGCAACTGAGGCCCAACGCTCACCGATTAAAAAAAAACAAACAAAAAAAATACACCGGAGTTGAGGCCATACTGAACCAAGAAGTTCTTGATAGATATCATCATCTTTTTGTAACATCTTATTCAATTAAGAAAGCAACTAATCCTACAATCATTCGAAAATTCATCATCGACCACTTTCTCGACATCTGACAGAAAGGAATTGCCAAAACAATTTGTGTTACCAATAAATAACCACAATTCAGGAATGATATTACAGTCCGTTTAGCAAAAAATTATGCACAATCAGGTGACGATGAGTGACAAACAGGTGCGATATGGAAACATTAAATAATCGGCATGCATCTGTTCAACATTTCCCATAAACCCTGCCAGCTGACTGTACCCTGCAGTATGGATGACG
Source organism: Eptatretus burgeri (assembly GCF_056783735.1). Taxonomy (NCBI): domain Eukaryota; kingdom Metazoa; phylum Chordata; class Myxini; order Myxiniformes; family Myxinidae; genus Eptatretus; species Eptatretus burgeri. Next base: position 22,613,937 of record NC_140971.1, read on the forward strand.
TAAGAATAAATAAATAAAATTTTGGCAGATTGTGCCAGAAGAAAACTCGTTTTTTAAACCTCTCAAATAATGTAAATAATGACTGCAAGTATTAATGCATGAATGAGGTACATAATAAAGATACAAGAATGACCAAACAAAACCACACGCCGGTCTCGACAAGAGCAGAGTCCAGCTGCTCAATGAGCCGAGAGAAATAATTAATCCAGCAAATGCTTCATCCCCAAATACCCCAAACAAATTGATGACAGTTCTCATGTATGAGGTAATCCCTTCTGGATAAGGATGCTGGATAGCAATGTCAAGATACAATTCTCAGATTCTGAGCTGTCCTTCTTGAAGGAACAGTATGAATCATGTCCCTCCCGATTAAGAACACCTGTATAAAGGTGTGGGCTCTACATAAGATCATCCAACGTATAAACAAAGGGAATCTGCAATAAAACCACAGATCCTGACATTATGTCTAAAATAAAATATATAGATATATATTTGGGGTGTGGGTGGGAAGGGTGTGAGATTAGCAAATCACAGATTGGCAAATCCAACACCTAATGCTGGTACGACACAAACACTTCCAAACTGAAGATAGTAACTAATTAGAAGAGGAAATTAAATAACTAGATGTACAAGCTCATAAAGAAAACTAGTTGCAGTAAAAAGGACAACGGCACTCAGTCGAGTGCATACCTCCTGGCCGAGGCAGAACAGTTTACGTTTTGTATCTCACTGATAGGCTGAATAAGCATCCGGACCATTCGTCTATGTCACACCCCAAAATTGAATCAGCTTGTTATTGTCACCTCCCCAACTCATCCACCAAGTTTTGTCATAATCTGTCCATAACTTTTTGAAATGTCATGTAATGTATCGCTGTGAAGCCGCTGTCACACCTTGACGATTTAGCCAGCGTATGCCGATTTATGAAAAATTTGTCTAAAACGCTGGCACACGTCAAATTCGTTATGGGTACGTTTTGTATACGTTAAGAGCACGCTGAAAAACACTGCCATAAGTCATAGTACGCTGGCTTTAAACGTTGTACTTTTGGGTTGTCCTCAAATTTTTGCATGCTTGAAATTTTACGACGTATGCCGGCGTATAACTCACACGTTCCGCTACGCTGGCCATAAGTTGTAGGCACGTTATGCTATCGTTGACACACGTCAGCACACGTTACTTGTAAGTTATTCATAAGTCGAAACACGTCGAGGTAATGTTTAGCGTACCCGAAACTTATTTCTAACCGATGAGTAACGTTTTGTAAACACGCTACACGAACGTTGTTCACACTTTGCAACATGTTACTTGAAAAAGAGGTAGACGTATTTTACGTCTTCAGGACGACAACAGAACTTAATGAACGCGTTTCTAACTTACAGACACCGTATAATGGCGTATTGGCAGCGATTAGGGGAATTGGTATATAAAAAGCGGCTTCGCAGGAGGAACCCGTCTTTTTTTTAGACTTCGTGGTGAGTACATGTCCATGTCATTCCGAGAGATGGAGGATACAGCAATGCTGAGACGACAATACCTCCCTGTCCTCGAACATCAACATGACCTCATCGAGGTGACACTGCACCAGTTGCGTGCCAATAGAGCCGGGAGAAGAAGATGTGAACGTAGGAGAAGGAACTGGGTGAGACCATGGATCGGGAGGCGACGCCTTTTACGGTATATATGACCAGCTCATGGTGGAACTCCGGAACGAAGACCATGCATCCTTCAGCAACTTCCTGCGAATGCCCCCAGCGATGTTCGACGAGCTGCCAGCCAGAGTGGGTCCAAGGATAACCAAGCATTATTATTAAATCATTTCAATAGTCCAGTGGAAGCAATTCAACTCGCTCAATAGAAACGATTTCAATTGCCGAGCACCAGTGTCCAAAAACAATGGGCGAGTGACAGGCATTTATTAAAAGTGAAGTTGCAGCCTATGAATAGAAAACCTCACGTAATCGTCGACGATACGCTGCCACGCTATGCAAACGTTAGACTATCGTTGGGCGTAGGTTGTGGACGCCTAAAACACGCTAATCAATCGTTGGTATAACTTATGTATAAGTTATCAAAGCGTTCTGTGTTCATTACAAGTACATTATGCATTTGTCCAAGTCGTTTTGAATACTTTTAAAACTGAAACAAAAAAATAGTTCATCGTGGGAATGAGAAAAAAAAATTAGCCGAATCGAACAATGGTGCAAAGTCTCCTATCCTTAAATAGTCTCCTATTCGTGGACGCAACGAGGATCCATCATCACCCACACCCTCCCCATCACGCTCACCTACTACGACTGACATGGACATACTACTACTACCAATACTACTACTACTACTACTACTACTACTACTACTACTACTACTACTACTACTGACATGCTCACCTACTACTACTACTACTACTACTACTACTACTGATACTACTGACATTGACATATACTCAACATGGAGTCTGGAACACTGACGGGTTCCTCTTGTGAAGCCCATTTGTATATACCAATTCCCCTCAACGCTGCCAATACGCCATCATACGGTAGATGTAAGTTAGAAACGCGTTCATTAAGTTCTGTGGTCGTCCGGAAGACGTCAATCAAATTTGTCTACATACGACAATGTGCGTTTGAGACACGTTACACATAGGTTCAAAGCACGCTACTCAGGTTCAAAGCACGTTACTCATAGGTTAAAAATTAAGTTTCGGGTATGCTAAACATTACCTCGACGTGTTTCCACTTATGAGTAACTTACAAGTACCATGTGTCCGACGTGTGTCAACGATCACGGAGCGTGCAGAGAACTTATGCCAGCGTATGCGGAACTTGTGAGCCATACGTCGAGTACGTTGTAAAATTTTCAGCATGCTTCAAATTTCACGACGTACTAGACATACCACGGAATATGACAGCGTACTTCATCATTTTTCAGCGTGCTCCTAACGTATACACAACCTACCCATACCGTATTCGACGTGTGCCAGCGTTTTACACACATTTTTCATAGGTCGGCATACGCTGGCTAAATCGTCAAGGTGTGACTGCGATGTTGACACTTCCAATTTTCAGGCGGTTATGATTTAAATCGGCGTGCGGCAGCTTTTTAACAGGCTACACCACGAGTTCGCCGGCGATACGTGCAGCGCGCTTTGCCTAAGTTAAACTATCGTTGGGCATAGGTTGTGAACGCCGACAACAGGCTAAGCATTCGTTGGTATAAGTTATCTATAAGACAACGAAACGTTCTGTGCCCGATATTAATATGTTATGCATACGACCAACACGTTATGAATACGTCCAAAACTTTTATTTTAAAAACCTCAAAACTTCAGCGTGCGCCAACGTTTTACATACATTTTTATACGTTGCCATTGCTGGCTAAAACGTCAAGGTGTGACAGCGCCTTTAGGTCTATCTCTCAATGGTGAAGAATCATTTAATTTTTTTTTATATCATTCTCGTATCCAGATCCGGATCTTCACCAAAATCAAATCAATTTGGCTTTATCACACAAACTAGCTTTCACCAAGTTTTGTCCGAATCCGTTCATAACTTTTTGAGATATCATGCTCACAAACAAACAGACTGACGGACAGACAAGGATGAAAACATAACCTCTGTCTCCCTTCGGTGGTGGAGGTAATGAACCACCAAGCAGTGTTTATCCGGGACTGTGCAGGCATTGGGGAACTGGTGTTGTCCTCCCAAGGAAGGGAAGGTGGGCATTACACAACTACAATATGCAGATTGGGAGACCTAACATCGTTTTCATCGACACCCCGGAGGCTAACAGCTTTCAATGAAGACCATTTGATGGTCGAACCGTCGGACCTTAGACATTCCTCTTGGGAGGCGATGTTTTAATTAACCTCCGCCATCGAAGATCGGAGGTTATTGTTCTCACCCCTTTCTGTTTGTTTGTTTGTTTGTGAACAGTATTACGGAAAAACTCCTCAACGGATTTGGACGAAACTTGGTGGGGGGATTAGGTATGGTCCAAGGATCATGCCATTAAATTTTGGATTAGCTCTGAGATTAGATTAGATCCAAAATCCAATATGGCCGCTATGGCGGCCATTTTGAAAAAATATTTGAAACTTTTTTTTTTGCATTTCTGCATGTTTTAAGTGATTTCCAACCCCCCCCCCAAAAAAAAAAAATTGTTAGAGAGAAAAAAAAAATTTTGCAACTTTTTTTTTCAACAAAATTTCGATTTTTTTTTTTTTTTTTTGCATTTATACATGTTATACGTGATTTCCAACAAAAAACATGCCAAAATTATAATTGCGGCTGATTTTGGAACTTCAGGTGGATATACCCACGTAAAATCAATTTCTGTCTCAAGGAATCTAGTTATGACGAATGAATTGAGCATGTAAAAGTTAAAAGTAAAAGGGAAAGTTGCAAACTATAACTCTGTGAGCACTGTTGATGTCAAATTGAATGAATAGGATATCAGGTTCACTTGAGTGACCTAGCAGTATTGGCGGCGGAGGTTTTGCACTCTGCAGAGTGCTTCCCCTCTCGTTGTTGCTGCTTTCATTTTTGAATACCAAATTTACAGTCTATTACAAGAGAGGGGATAGGGGATACACAGAGATAAAATGCAGGATTTTCAAAGTGATGTAATCTGCCCCAGAATACTTTGCGAGCATGTGTAGAAACCATGCGCAACAGCGGCAATCAGGATATGCCAACGTACATCACACATGCGAGATAAGGATTATCAGCTAAAGTTGTTCATAAAGCTTCTAAAATAAGTCAAAAATACTTGGAGAAGTACTCTTAGAGAAAGGGGTCTGCCGCTAAAGTAATAAAGAGTTGGAGAATCTTCTGAGCTCACAGGCAGGGCTGAGATCTTACAGCTGCCCATACTTCAGATTCCTGACAATGTGGACCGGTACAAGGCCGGAATAACTGTGAACGGGCATGCTCTACCCTAACCCTCGATCATCGCTGCTCGTGAATGGACAATGGACCTTGGGGGAGTATCTCCTGTGAACATGGCAGATTTGTGAACATCCTGTGAACATCCATGGATATTTCTTGTATTTCCTATATTCTTGTGAGTCTGATTTGCATCCAGGAGCAGAACAATTATGGTTAACCATTTTGAAATTACCACTCCTTCATCTTAATGCTGAAAATTATGTTACAAAGACGAACGTTAACATTCATAAGTCATTTTGAAAGTCCCGTATTGGTGAAAGCGTAAAGCAAGGATGAAAGCTATTCTTCGTTAACCATTGCAGACAAGTTCAGGTATGATGTTATTTTATGGAAGCAGGTCAACAGAACTGATCAAAAATGAAAATAAAAGAAAAGATGCCACATTGTGGAATGGCACTCCACATCTAACTATACCACTATATTAAATTTACATTTGTACCAGAGGAAAAGCAGCTGTGAAGTGAAGATCAACCATTTGCAAATGATCTTCCAGACAGCCCAATGATCCAATGACTGGATATAACTGTGCCAGTATGTCACCAATTGTAAAGTACAGAGTCCTGACTCTATTTCCAGAACCTCAGACTTGGAGTCATGAAAGACCCATTTGAGCACCTCGTAAAATAAGATAAATTAAAATTTGAACAATCATACAAAACAACCTCGTAAGTTAATACAGCATGCTGGAAATTAACATAAATTAATCGTTTTTTTGTACAACCTTCTACTCTTCTCTCAGATTGATGAGGAAGAAGCAACAGGGAGAGTCTGACAAGAGCAGAACAAGGAGAAAAACAATATTGCAGGTAATGTTGGTAGTTGCTTTGTCTAGTGGGGTGTGCTAAATGGTAATGAAGAGCCCAAAGAAAATACAGTACATCGATGGAAGGTGGATGGAAGAATACAGTACATTGATGGAAGGTGGATGGAAGAGAATGGTGAAGATGCAAGTTATGAAGTGGCTCCATTTGTTCCGCCATTTCCCAATGATGAAAGTGTTGCGTGTAAGCGGAAATGGATCCGAGACTCCATGGAGTAGTTCTTGTAACCGTTTCTGGAAGTGACAAATGCAAGAGCTGAGAAAAAGGTGATGAATTTAGGGAGATGACTGAGCATTTAAATGATACCAATTGCTTCCGATCTTTCAAAAAATGTATTGCTACATTACCCGACAACATAGTCTCTCTCTCTCACCACTGAAATTTGTGTTCGAGGTTGGACATTACCTGGCGAGGAGCAGATGCTTGCGTGCTTCTTCAATGTTTCCCTCAATCTCATGGAGGGAAGCAAGCTCAAAAAGGGCACACGGCAACAGGTAATGATCATAGCGTATCTGTGACTCACTGTATCAAAAGAAATAGGACATGGACACAGACACCCAAATCATTTTAGAGTAAAAAAAAAATCAAAAAAAATATCAAGAAACACCACTCAAAAAGGTCATAAAAGTTTACAAACCTGAGCACTACAAGTGGAGACACTACTAGTACTACCAGAAGTCTGATTCTTCTTTTGTTGTATGCAGAACAAGGCTGCAGGGTAACATCATTGGCTGAGGGCATGGCTGTGGTCAGTGCCGTATCGAAAGAGTCTGGCCATCTTTTGTTCTCTCCATGGAACACTGATTGACCGATCGCCGGTCACGTGGTTTCAAGGCACCATGTTGCCCCTGATTTGAACAGATCTGACTGCTCAAGGAATGCAAGGAAGGCTGTCTCACCCATTGCTCGGACAAAGGAATGAAACTCTTCATCACTGGAAAGCGTTACTTTGGAGAGGTCGAAGGCCAGCTGAAAGAGAAGAACTTATTCGTGAAACTCGTTGAAGAAGATGATGACATGACTCTCGATGTTCCTATTCCATCCTGCCATGATATGAAGGATAAACTCCTCCAAAAGTTCTACACTGTGAGGCAACACATCTTTACATGGAAGTAACAAGACATTCAAAAGCGGAGAATACAGGACTCAAAATCTGGAGGCGAACTCGGCAGGAAGTGTGGCTTTGCATGTCATCATGATAAAAAAACTCAAATGATCTCTTTCTACTGTTGAGTTTGACTGTGTTCACGTCAAGCACCATGATTCCGGACCACCATCCTATTGCCATTGTCAGTGTTCGAATTCTTGATATCCATCTAAAGTATCATTTGCCATATCTGACCGGTCGACATCATGTGATGCCATTCATCCCATCTACGATGCCCTGCAAATGTGTACTACAAATGACAATGTTGGTTTGAAAATCCCGGTTTTCATTCTCCGTGTTTTGTCGCAAGTGTCATGTATTTTCTCGTTCCTTCATACGTTTGATTTAAATTGCGGTGCAAACTCAAGGCCCTAGGATCTTAAGCCAGCCACCTTAACCGTTAAGCCAACGCCAAGCATATTGTATCCTTAAATGTCCATTTCCCCATCTTTTTTGTCCAATAAAAATATATTCCAATAAAATTGTCATTTTCTTGATACTTTTTCGTTCAAATCCCTGAATCAATCGATCGATCAATTATTTAGGTTTATTGAGAATGTCAAACACTGGACAAGGCAGTCCAAAGACTGATATTTGTCAAGTTTACAATCATCAAACAGTGTTTCATAAAACTGAGAAATATATCTATATAAATAGTATTCATAAAATTACATTAATACAAATATGCAACAAAATATATATATGGAATAAAAATGCAAATTAGCAAGAAATAAGGACACATTTTAGATTACAACAAAAGTTATTACATGAAGGACCAATGGAAATAAATAAATAATAGAAAAAAATGGGGAAATGGACATTTAAGGATACAATAAGCTTGGCGTTGGCTTAACGGTTAAGGTGGCTGGCTTAAGATCCTAGGGCCTTGAGTTCAAGTCCCTGTCGTTCCACTGAATTAACACCAGGTGGGTCGAGTCAGCCTCTCATCCCTTCCGAGGTTGGCAAAATGAGTACCTGCTTACTCGTAACATCAGCGGCACAGCTGTGCCCCCAGAAAATAATGCAGCCAGCGGACACAGGCTGCATAAGAAAAATAACAATAAATAAATAGGAAGCAACCTTGTGACTCATCATGTAATTCATTGTAAATACCGTACATGCAAATCATAGAATTCAGCATGGCAGTCATGGTTGGAATCATCAATTGTTTATATCTTTGTGTTCTACAGAAGGGCCAATATTTAACATGAGATGTACACGACATGGCCAAAAGTATGCAGACATCCCTTCTCATTAGTGGATTTGACTATTTCAGCCACACCCATTGCTGGCAGGTGTATAAAATCAAGCATATAGCCATGCAATCTCAGGTCAGGTCAGGTCAGGTATGGGAGCATGTGCCAGAACAGCACGTCGCTGCGTCCACTTTCCGCCGGTACTCCAGGGGCCTCCGTCTGGCCATCCCCCAGGCAGATGCCAGGCCCATCCCCATCTCCTTGAGATGATGGTCAACCTGTTGCAACCATGAGGCACGTGGTCGACCCACTGGTCTCCTCCACTCATGAGACTCCCTCGCTGAGAGAATCTAGTGAGCAGGATCAGAGTCAGGAAAACGAGCCACATGTCCATACAGCCGCAACTGACGCTCACGGACTATGCAGGTAACAAATCTCATCCGAGTCTCTCTCAGCAACCGCTCGTTGGACACAAAATCCGACCAGCGATAGCCAAGGATTCTCCGAAGAGACCTGGTACCAAAGGAATTAAGTCTCCGTCTCAGATCCTTGGTCAGAGTCCAAGTCTCGCACCCATAGAGCAAGACTGGAAGTACCAAGGACCTGAGGACTCGGACTTTCGTCCTCCCGCACAGGTACCGGCAGTGCCACACCCCATGATCCAGTGAATCCATGACTCCCCAGGCCCGACCCAGACGTCTATTGACCTCTGACTCGCAGCCAGCAGAGACATGAATATCACTGCCAAGGTAAGTGAATCTCTCCACGACCTCAACATCCTCACCACAAACAGACACAGACAGGACAGCAGCATCCAAGATGTCACCGAAAGCCTGGATCTTAGTTTTGACCCAAGAAACCCGTAATCCCAACGGCTCCGACTCCTCATTCAGCACCTCGAGGGCCCCCAAGAGGATGTCTAAAGTCTCCGCAAAGATGACTGCATCATCTGCAAAGTCAAGGTCCGAGATCTTGATATTCCCAAATGACGCACCGCAACTTGATCTCTCCGACATCCTCCCTAGAATCCAGTCCATACAAGTGCTGAAAAGTGTGGGGGCAAGTACACATCCCTGACGAACTCCAGTAACAACTGGAAATAAGTCAGAGATGGTACCACCACACTTCACAGCACTCTCAGTACCAGAGTAGAATTCAGACATCAGATCGATCAGTTTTGGTGGCACCCCACGAAGACCAAGAATCCTCCAGAAGACATCCCGATTCACTGAATCGAACGCTTTACAGAGATCAACATAGGCTGCAAGCAGCCCCTGCCGAAACTCTCGTCTGTGTTCGGTGAGGACACGAAGTGCAAGGATATGGTCAATCGTTGACCTCTTTGGTGTAAAGCCTGACTGCTCTGGACGCTGGTGCTCAAGCAGATGGTGGCGAACCCTATCGAGAATTATCCGAGCAAAGACCTTGCCCGGCACTGAGAGCAGCGTCACCCCTCGGTAGTTGTTGCAGTCTTGGCGATCACCCTTCCCTTTCCAGAGAGGGACAACAAGGCCCCTCTTCCAGTCAGTTGGGATGATGCCTGTGTTCCAGGCAGAGCACAAAACTGCATGCAACGACACGAGTGCAGCATTTCCACCAGCCTTGAGAAGTTCGGCATGGATGCCACAGATCCCTGGAGCTTTGCCCCGTTTCAACTGGTTCACCGCAGCCCGTGTTTCCACAAGCGTAGGTGGACCACAGTTGATTCGAGGGTCAGCAACAGGGATTGTAACACCCTTGACGTCCAACTCGACAGTTGGGGGATCAGCCTGGTACAACCGCTCAAAGTAACCGGCCCAGCGGGCCTTCACTTCAGACTCCTCTGTCAAGAGCCTACCACTCTCTGCTCGAACTGTAGTGCTCTGAGGGATGGGCTTGGATGAACGTAATGCGCGAATTCCCCTGTAAGCGGGAGGAGAATCACCTGTCCACAGGTGATGCTCTACCCCCTCACAGATTCCTCGCACATAGGCCTCCTTGTCCACCCTCAGTGCACGTACAGTTTTACGCCTCAGCTCCCTGAACAGCTCAGCTCTGCCATTCAGCCTGGCCCTGCGACTCTGGTCAATGGTATCCAGTGTCCCTTGAGAGATAAAATTCTTCTTTGCCCTGCGGTGAGCTCCAAGGCATCCACCGGCAACATCAAGGACGGTGGTCTTGAAGGCGCTCCACAACTCTTCAGGACCCCCCAAAGCACCCAGACCCCCCAAGTGTCCACTCAGCCTGTTCGCAAACTCCTCAGCTACTCTCTCATCCCTGAGCTTGGCAACATCCAGTCTCAGCTGGGATGGTACCATTCTCCAGGATTTAAGGTGCAGCTTTAGAATTGCTACAAGCCTGTGGTCATTATTGAGGAACTGAGCACTCCGGTAGACCCTGCAGTTCTGGATCATCCTCCAACGACCGTCAATGAGGACATGGTCAATCTCCTTTGCCACACCGCCAGCGTTGGAATACCAAGTCCAGCGATGAGCTTGTGGGCGCTGAAACCATGAACCAGCCACCCTAAGTCCATGACTTCTTGCAAAGTCAAGGAACTTAGTGCTATTCTGGTTCATAGTTCCTGACCCATGGGGACCAACACACACCTCATAACCGTCCCTATCAGTTCCAGTCGATGCATTGAAATCCCCCAAGACTAGAAGTGTATCTCGTCTGGGGCACTGATGAACCACAGACTCGAGTGTGGCGTAGAATGCATCCTTCACGGTGAGATCACTCGCCTCAGTCGGAGCATAAACAGAGACCAGGGAAATGACACCGAAGGAGTGACGAATCCTTAATCTCATAATACGCTCGTTGACCGGTGTTACCTCAATTATCATTGGGGTCAGCTTATTGGACACAGCTACAGCAACTCCTTGGGTATGGTAACCATCAGAGCGACCAGACCAATAGTAGGTGTAACCACCCACCATTATCTCGCCGCAATCCGGTCTCCGAACCTCAGAGAGAGCTGCAATCCCGATGTCCAAACGCTTGAGCTCAGATGATAACAGAGACAGGTGATCATCCTCTCTTAGGGATAGGACATTCCAGGCACCCACCCGAAGGGACCCCCTCAGGTTAACCCAAGGAGACCGCCGTCTGGTGGAAGACACCTCAGCACCACTCCGACACACTCTCCCGCAATCTGACCCAGGGATGTTACCCCGTGGTTTCCCTCCTATCAAAGATTGGGGGTCCCGAAGGCTTTGCCCCAATCCCGTCATCCGGTGAGCTGCCCTGCGAAGGGAAGCTGCACAGGAGGTACTCCCACGGAGTGGGTTTTCAGATTTTTTTGCGTTTTTGCGTTTTGCGGAATGAAGCGTTTTACGGTGGCCGGAGTGCAAATCCTGCCACCAACCTCCTAATAAGAAGTGACCCAACTGCAGGATGACGTCCGCAGACACAGTTGGGCACTAGATATGGATGGCCGTTGGCTCACAAGGAGCTCCTCCGCCCTTTGACAGGTTTTGTTTTTAATCCTGCTGGGTGTCCATATCCAAACACCCTCCTCACCAGAAACCTGGTGGGGGAGACGGTTTAGTCGCCGACAACCCGACCATGGAACAGGTTAGTACAGGTTTACATGGTACCTGTAGCAGGTCACAGATCAAACCTGACCTGACAGAGGTGACATAGACAAAGATTGGCAGAACGGGCCATATTGAAGAACTCAGTGACTTTCAACATGGCACCGTCAAAGAATGTCACTTTTCCAACAAGTCAGTTGGACAAATTTCTGCCGTGCTCGAGCTGCCCCAGTCAACTGTAAATGCTGTTATTGTGAAGTGGAAACGTCTTGGAGCAACAACATCTCAGCCGTGAAGTGGTCGGCCACACAAACTTTCAGAATGAGACCACCGAGTGCTGAAGCGTGTAGCACGGAAAAATCATCTGTCGTCAGTTGCAACACTCACTTCCGAGTTGCAAACTGACTCTGGATGCAACGGCAGCACAAACACTGTTCGTCGAGAGCTGAAATGGGTTTCCATGGCCAAGCAGTCGCACACAAGCCTAAGATCACCATGCGTAATGCCAATTGTCGGCTGGATATGTGTAAAGCTCACTGCCATTGGACTCTGGAGCAGTGGAAACGCGTTCTCTGGAATGATGAATCACGCTTCACCATCTATGTGTCCGACGGACTAAGCTGGGTTTGGTGGATGCCAGGAGAATGCTACCTGCCTTCACGTACCGTGCAAACTGTAAAGTTTGATGGAGGAGGAATAATGGTCTGGGGCTGTTTTTCATGGTTCGGGCTCGGATACTTAGTTCCAGAGAAGGGAAATCTTAATGATACAGCATACAATGACATTCTAGAGCTAGACGATTCTGTGCTTCCAACTTTGTGGCAACAGTTTGGGGAAGGCCCTTTCCTGTTTCAGCATGACGATGCGCCCGTGCAGAAAGCGAGGTCCATACAGAAATGGTTTGTCGAGATTGTTGTGGAAGAACTTGACTGGTCTGCACAGAGCCCTGACCATCCATCACCAGAGCCCTGGCCAGCCCTGACCAACCGCATCCATCACCAGAGCCCTGACCATCCCTGACCAACCCCAAACACCTTTAGGATGAATTGGAACGCCAACTGCAAGCCAGACCTAATCGCCCATCATCAGTGCCCAACCTCACTAATGCTCTTGTGGCTGAATGGAAGCAAATCCCCACGGCCATGTTCCAACATCGAGTGGAAAGCCTTCTCAGAAGTGTGGAGGCTGTTATTGCAGCATGGGGGGGGGGGGGGGGCGACCAACTCAATATTAATGCCCGTGATTTTGGAATGAGCAGGTGTCTCCATACTTTTGTTCATGTAGTGTGTTATGGATTTATCACTGGATGCACTCAACACAAATATATTGTTCCTTCGTTTCTGATCCCCACCTCCAAGCGAACATAACTTCATTGTCAGTACAAACGCAGATCTATCTATCTCTATCTCTATCTCTCTTAGCCGTTCGATGTGCTGAATCATGGCCGTAGACCACAGTACTCTGAATTTAGCCAAAGCTGAAAGCCAGCCAGCGTGTAATGAATTAAAGAGCAGGTTGTGGGTCACCAAACATGTTCTGAAAATTTATCAATATGATTATATGTGTATTAAATAGTTTGATGCAAACCATTGTGGTTGCCTAACTATTGGGCAAATTAATGGAATTTAACTCTGAAGTTGTTATTTATTGAGGCTGTTGAAAAAAACAGCCGCATGCCAAATATGGATGGTGACGTCACGTTCTCCAAAACAAAGCAGACGCTCACTCGCTCATTGAAGAAGTGTCCAGTTCAGCGGGCCGTTCTTTCACTTTTTTTTGAGCTTGCAACTGTCTATATTATCCTGTTTTTTATTTTGAATTATTGTAGAACAAAGTTATTTGGATATTTGTACATCATGCCTCGTACGTGTGTCGTCATGTTTTGCGAAAATGGTTGGAAAACGGGTAATCGCTTCCACCGATTCCCGAAGGAATCAAACATTTGCCGGCAGTGGATAAGATTTGTACAAACAAAACGGGCGAATTTTCCCCCAAAGAAAACGGGTAAAGAGGACCCTTTGGATAGACTTGTCATTTGTGGTGACCATTTCACAGCCGAGGATTACGAAGGCAGAAACACATCTGATCACCACTCTGTGAATATGAGTTGTTGGTTGACAAGTTCTCCAGCTACTGCTCTGTCACAGAATCAATTGTTAAGTTTAAGTGAAAAAACCTTGAAATGCATTCTGAAAGAGTACATGGAAAAACACATAAATAAACTTTCTGAAAAACACAAGCATGAAAAAATTTCTCAACAAATCAACTTATTGTTGATTAAATTACTTTTTTAACAGCATCAGCAAATTGGGCTATTTCATTTCAATTGTAAAAAAATGATGAATTTTCCACTTTTTTTTCTAAATTTGGCAGAATATTTCCCAATGAGGCTAAACATGTTTTGGCATTTATATGCCACAACAGTCTCTTGAAAGTTGGGGTTTGTTCTAACTGTTCACTTTCGCTGGGGTCAAGCTCAGCTGTCAGAAAGACTTCAACGCCAAGGCTACGGTGTATAATATTGTTACGTTTGAGGGGGGGGGTATGCATTCAAAGGGTAATTAGGATGTTTAATTAGGTATGCCATGCTGTTCGAGTTTACCAGGATCTCGATGTAATAAATAGCAATTCAGTGGTGATAAGTTGTCTAGTAAATGTTCATTTCTTCAAGGGGGGAAATGATAATTGTCATGGAATTAGATAGGGACACGGGATAGGGTAAGTGTGTGTGTAAACCCCTTTTGGTAATCTCTGGAGACTGGCCGTGACGTCACAGGACAGTGCAGCGGATGGCTCCGCCCCGTGATCACGATTGGCAGAAGGCGACGGCGGTGGGCCAATAAATGGCTCGATTGGAAGTGACGAGGGCAGGAGGATAAAAAGGTTCTGTTCGGGGTCAAAAAGAGAAGAGGAAGAAGATCGGGACAAAACGATCGTGTTTTTTTGGTGTGGAGGCTGTTGCGCGGAGAGCGTCCTTGTTGTTGTGCTGATTCAATCGTGTTCTTCATCGTGTCTTGGAGCCTTGCTGAGCCTCGTGCCTCACCTTGGTTGGCTCTGGGGTTCTGCTGACTCGGAGTACGGGGTCGAACGGCGGGCGGACCTGCCTCCCTCTCCTGATCGCAACTTGGCGCCAGAACTGGTTCCCTGGCGGCTGTGAGCGGACTTGGGCCAAGACCAGGATGTCGACAGCACCACGGTTTCTCCTACCCCCCTGACGAGAGCAAGGCCAGCTCGTCCGACGCCGATCCAGGGACAGTTGCGTCCACACCACGGTCCAGCCTGACCACCAGAAATAGCTACGTTTTGTGTGTGCACTTGGCGCCTTAGAGGTTTGAGATCTGTATATTCATTGGAATTGTCTGTGTTTTTCCCCACGCCCGATCCCACACCATCCCTTCGAATCGCCCCGGAGCTCTTTTCTTGCCGAGTCTTGTTATTTCTGGTTAATAGTAAAAACAAATAAACATCATCAACTCAGTGAAAAGTGACTCGTGCCACCTTCCTCGTCCCATTTGCGGTAGAGCGATTAGAACCGCCATGTTTGGGTTATAAATAAATAAACCGCCTCCATCGTTTCGGCTCATTCTACGTTGGCGGGACTGTTCAAGTCCCGTGGACGTCACATTGGTGTCAGGAGTGGGATGTTCGAACCCCTCTAAATGATATACCAGGATTAAAATCTCGCCACGAATTGGAATATAAAATTACTACAGAAAAGCGCGCGAGCGCGGGAAAATTTTGGCGGGATTTTTCAAATTTAAATTAATTGGCGGCAAACGGGACTTCTGCACCATGGCGGATGTGCAGATGTTTGAGGAGGAAGGCCACGTGTCTGGCAGCGAGTCGGGGGAAGAAGGGAGAGACGGGGGTAGGGTTGGAACCTCCCCCATTCCGAGCGTGGACCGTGCTTCATCGCCCGTAACGGAGCCGGCAGCGCCGGAAACCGGCACGATGACGATCTGGACAATGTTGGAACGTTTAATGAGTGCAATTACAGCACAGGGGGCAAAAATGACGGCACAGGGGGCACAAATGGCAGAAATGATGGCACAAATGGAAAATCAATTCGTGACACAGAGGGCAGAAATGACAGATCAATTGGGGGTAATGGGGGTACAGTTGGGTGCACGGATTGATTTAATGAGGGATGAATTGGGGGAAAAGATGGAGAAAATGAAAACTGAGATGCAGGAGTGTGTGGATGTTAAATTGGGGGAAATACAAAGTAAATTCGAGGATAGATTGGAGGAAACAAAGGTAGAAATTACATTGGAGGGGGAAAATATACGGAAAAAATTGGTAGATAAAATTGATGCAACGAACATTCGGGTTGATAAAGTGGATGAAAGCCTGGAACGTCATCGTGCCTGTGTGGATGCTCGTATGCAGCTGCAAGTTGAAGAGTGGGGAGAGCTGAGGAAGCAAGGGATGAATTTGGCGGAGGAGGTAAAAGGATTGGAGGCTCGGTTGGATGAACAAGATAAAATTATGAGCCAAGATGAAGTCTTGGATAAAGGCCTGGTAGAGCCGTCTTTTGTAAGTAGTGTCCGGGTTGGTTGAGGAGCAGCTACAAACTCGCGACGGAGCCTTGGAGGAGGTTGTGCGGGCCCAGAAGTTCCTGCGGGAAGAGGTGAATCGGTCCATTCAACGTTTGGAACAGGAGGCAAAATTGACCCATGAGACCCTCACCACAAAACATCTTTGGCCACAGTGGGCTCCGAAATTGGATACGCAGCCACAAGGGTGTTTGATCCCTGGGCTGGATTCGGACAAGGGAGAAACTGAGAAGCGGGCCACCGTAAAAGTGATCCCCCTGGTAAATTTTGACGGGTCAGGGAGCGTTGAAGCTTTTCTGACGCAATTTGAGTGCATTTCCCGACTAAACGGGTGGAATGAGCAGGAATGTACAGGGAATTTGGTGGCAACGTTGCGGGGACCAGCCGCAGATGTGTTAAACGTGATCGCGGAGGGATGTTGACCAGCTCCCACATTTGCGAGGCGTTGAGCCGTCGGTTTGGGTTCGCGGAAAACTGTGATCTGGTGCGGGCCCAGCTCCAGCACCGCAGATTAAAGCCGGGTGAGACAGTGCAGGAGCTGGCACAGGACATTTACCAATCAGTCAGGATCGCGTATCGGGACCTTACAGTGGAGGCATGGGACAGACTGGCACTAGAGAAATTTTTAGCTGCTCTTCCTGACCCTGAGGTCCGAGCACTAGTGGAGTTACAAGATCCACCCACCGTTCACCGAGCGGCCGAGTGCGCGGCCAGGCTGGCCTCGTGGAGTCGGCCGGGTCGGGTTCCAGAGAGGCCATCGGTGACGATCCGACAGGCGGAGATCCAGGATCAGGGAGGGGGACTGGGAGAAATTGGCATTACCCAAATGTTTCAGGAAATTTGCCAGAAACTGTCAAGTTTGATAAAGGGGAATCCGGTAGTTAGTGCGCCAAAGCGGCGGGGTCCAGCCCAGCCAATAGAGCAATTTGATTATGGCCGAGGGGGTCCGGAACCGGAAGAGACATTTCACCGATACTCACGGGGGCCTTTTATGGGGAGTTGTTTCCGGTGCGGGCGAAGAGGACACGTGCAACGATATTGCCGGTACCCAGCGATGGAGGGACCCTCCAATAGACTTTTAGACTCGGAGAGGGTGAATCCTCCTGCTGAACCGCCAGGTCTATCCGAGATGCCCTTTCATAGGTCGGGTCCGGAGATCACTGTCGGGGGTCGGGGAGACTAGATTGGGCTGAGCATATACGACCATGCTCGGCTGCTGAGATTGTGGCGAAGTGCCCTCCTTTGGTGGAAAAAAATGAATTGTGGGAAAATTGGCATGGGTTTGTAGGTTCTGCTGGGTTTTAGAGTGACAATCGGGACAGTGGGTAATTGGAAACAAAGCGGGCACAAGTGGCTGTCCAATGGCTGGTGCGTGGATCGGGTGAGAAGTGCTGTGTGAGTTGTTTTAAGTGAAGAAGTGAAATGTATGGTGCACACATTGTTTTTTTTTATTGGGCATGGTGTGGTAACAGGGAAGGTCATGGTCGGTGAAGTGTTAGAAATGCAGGTGTCACATGTAAGGCCGATGGGGTGGGGGAGTCATGTGGGTTTTGTGGGTGGGGATGATGTGCTTGTCCACAGGGATTGCTGAAGCTCACGGTGAGCGTGAATTGCGACCCCCTTCAAGGAGATTCTCCACCTGGTGGCTAATGGTGACAGTGTCTGGAGGCAACTGGGAGAGGGTCTGGTTGGGCGACCAAGGCGGGTAGGACCTTGGCGACCCAGGAAGGCCAGAGGAGCCAGTGAGACCCCTTCCAGAGTGTTGTACGGGATTAGAGCTGATGGCTACCAGGGGGGAGGGAATCAAAGGGAGCGGGGCGGAGAAACGTCCGGGTTGGACTAAAGCTTACCTGTGGGCATGGTTGCACCTGAGATGCCCCCATCATCTTGTGGTAACCCACCGCACGGCCATGACGGGATTCAGCCTGCATGATTAAAATGAGGACCATGACCTAGAAATGTGATGATGACCATGGTGTGAGTGTTGTGAAGATGTGCGAGTCCCACTAGATCCCGCACAACTTGACATGTGCAGCAAGGGCATGATGTCCGCATACTTTTGGGGCAAGCAAATTTGAAAATTGGCTCCCCAGGTAACGCTGGGTCTATTAGCATCCACTGGGGGAGGCGGTCAAGTGTAAATATCCTGTGAATAGTGTCGTTAAGGCTTAGAGTAGGAATGTAAAGTATAAGTGTTGTGTTTTTGTGGAACCTTTTGTTTCCCCTCCCCAGATCACTGGAAGAGTGCTGGGCAAGAGCGATGATCCAGAAGATGGAGTGCAACTTCGCTCAGTGCTCTCATGTGATAAAATTAAAAAAAACAACAAAAAAAAACGAATGATTGTTTAGGCGAGGATAAGGCCATAAGGGGGTAGTACATTAAGCAGGATAGGTAAGTTAGCTGCGACTCGCTGCCCATTGCCCCTCCTACTTTATTTCGTTAGGTTAATTAGGTGTGAGTCAGTAAGTGTTAAGGCTGGTACGGTAGCTGTGATATACCTTGCAGGAGCTGCGGTACCAGAGGAGGGGGCAGTGTTACGTTTGAGGGGGGGGGGTATGCATTCAAAGGGTAATTAGGATGTTTAATTAGGTATGCCATGCTGTTCGAGTTTACCAGGATCCCGATGTAATAAGTAGCAATTCAGTGGTGATAAGTTGTCTAGTAAATGTTCATTTCTTCAAGGGAGGAAATGATAATTGTCACGTAATTAGATAGGGACACGGGATAGGGTAAGTGTGTCTGCGTAAACCCCTTTTGGTATTCTCTGGAGACTGGCCGTGACATCACAGGACAGTGCAGCGGATGGCTCCGCCCCGTGATCACGATTGGCAGAAGGCGACGGCGGTGGGCCAATAAATGGCTCGATTGGAAGTGACGAGGGCAGGAGGATAAAAAGGTTCTGTTCGGGGTCGAAAAGAGAAGAGGAAGAAGATCGGGACAAAACGATCGTGTTTTTTTGGTGTGGAGGCTGTTGCGCGGAGAGCGTCCTTGTTGTTGTGCTGATTCGATCGTGTTCTTCATCGTGTCTTGGAGCCTTGCTGAGCCTCATGCCTCACCTTGGTTGGCTCTGGGGTTCTCCTGACTCGGAGTACGGGGTCGAACGGCGGGCGGACCTGCCTCCCTCTCCTGCTCGCAACTTGGTGCCAGAACTGGTTCCCTGGCGGCTGTGAGCGGACTTGGGCCAAGACCAGGAGGTTGACAGCACCACGGTTTCTCCTGCCCCCCTGACGAGAGCAAGGCCAGCTCGTCCGACGCCGATCCAGGGACAGTTGCGTCCACACCACGGTCCAGCCTGACCACCAGAAATAGCTACGTTGTGTGTGTGTGTGTGTGTGTGTGTGTGTGTGTGTGTGTGTGTGTGTGTGTGTGTGTGTGTGTGTGTGTGTGTGTGTGTGTGTGTGTGTGTGTGTGTGTGCTTGGCGCCTTAGGAGGGATTGAGATCTGTATATTCATTGGAATTGTCTGTGTTTTTCCCCACGCCCGATCCCACACCATCCCGTCGAATCGCCCCGGATCCCTTTTCTTGCCGAGTCTTGTAATTTCTGGTTAATAGTAAAAACAAATAAACATCATCAACTCAGTGAAAAGTGACTCGTGCCACCTTCCTCGTCCCTTTTGCGGTCGATCGATTATAACCGCCATGTTTGGGTTATAAATAAATAAACCGCCTCCATCGTTTCGGCTCATTCTACGTTGGCGGGACTGTTCAAGTCCCGTGGACGTCACAATATATTTGGGTCCATTATTGATTCATTCTATTTCTGACTCTTGAGTGACTCGAGGGTTAAAAATTATTATATCAAGTCACAGACGAATCAAACTTCACATTATTTTATGCATCGAACAAGAAAATGAAAATCTACAAACCTGGTGGAGTCTGTCAGTGTGAACTGCCGGGCAGTCAGTCCTGCCACTTGTGCACGAAATAGGCCGTTTTCTGGCACTCGCAAGTGGCTCAAATTTATATGGCTCAGGGCCAGAAACTCCATAGTATAAATTCCCATCATCCTCCGACTAATCCTCGGCAATATCAGAATGAAAACACTCAATTTCATCGCCGCTGAAATCACTCTGATTCGCATCTCGCCATTGTTCACACGCTGTTTCCGAATGTTCACGAAGTTTTCGGAGAAAGTGACGTCATAGCATCTTCGTTAAATTCCGGTCTGTTTTTCGATCACTGACAAAAGTTTTGACTCAAAAGTTAATTTTAGCATATTTTGGGTTTCAAATGTAAGAAAATAATTGCCCAACGATTATTAATGTGATTACAACCTTCGAATCACGCGAAGTCATCAGCGACCCAAAACCTGCTCTTTAAATTGGTGAATACAGGGAAAGTACTGTACTGAAAATATCATTTTTGGATGGAATTCAACAGTAGAAAATGTCTTTATTCATGATATCACCAAGTTTCATACTTGTAGATTGAATAGATCTGGAGCGATAAACATATTAGTACAAGTATGCGCATTGGCCCCCATTTCTCTTGTACTGTGCGCTCAATGAGTTGCGGCTTGCTGAGGAACAACATGGCACCGATTGTTCAGTTGACCAGACGCTCATTATACATGATACTGGCTGTACTGCTGATGGTTATATTGCCCTTTATAGGTTAGGGCAGGAAATTTTAATTTGACCATGGTGTCAATGAGAGCTCGCCTACTCTTGATAAAGGACACCGTGGGATCTTTAACGTCCACCCACTAATGCCAGCAGATGGGACGCCTAGTTGAACGTCCATCCTAGGGATGGCATACATATTGATTAATCACTCTGCCTGTTAAACACCAGGATGACAGTTTATAGCTGGGTTGGGATTCAAACCCAGGATAGACAGCTTTGAGGCAAGTGTGCGCACATTTAGGCCAATGGTCTCCAACCAGTTGATCACGGGATTCTTGTTGAACAGTCAATCTTTAAAAAATCCTTGTGGATAACACACACACACACACACACACACACACACACACACACACACACACACACACACACACACACACACACACACACACACACACACACACACACACACACACACACCGATCAGAAACTATGCATTTAAACAAACCAAGTATCCACAGAGACTTGTCACACATGATAAGTACAGTGAATGTGTTCAGGTTGAAAGTGGGCCTGTGGTCCTGCTCGTTAAAGAACAACATGGCAAAGCACTTCCCAAATCTGGAGAAAATCCTACAAATCCTGAAAGAGAGAGAGAGAGAGGTTGACTGGGATTCTGTGCCTACCTGAATAGACTGGAAAAATAATTCAACAGACGATTTCAGGAGGTATAAATAATGGAACAAATCATTAGGTTTCTCTCAAATCCCTTTCTTCAACTGGACATTGGAGAACCAGAAGCAAAATTTCAGCAGGTGTTTGAACAAAGCAGTGGACTTGACATTGAGCTAGTCACCATGCAATATGACAGAGCTGAAAGCAAGGCCCAAAGGAAAAAAAAAGACTTTGGGGACTGCTACACAGAGAGAAGTACCCTCTTCTGACATCCTTTGCACTCAGGATGAAGGCCCACTTTGGTTCGACTTACCTCTGTGAGATGGCTTTTTCCCCGGATGAAAATCATCAAGTCCAAGTATCACACTTGTCTCACAGATGCCCATCTGATAGGCAGTATGAGACTGGCCATCTCAAACTATGACCCAGACTTCAAAGCACTCACAGATAGTGTGCAAGCACAGGTGTCACACAAAGAATAGGTGAGTGCTATGCACAGCGTACATTTTTGGGAGGTTTTCGTGAAGTCTGAACTCTCAAACCTCTCTCCCTCCTCAAAATCCTGGTGGCATTTAATCAAATCTGTTTCTGGTGTATGTTCCCCCTCCATCCCCTCCCTTACCTCAAATGGCCGCACTGCTGATTCCACACGTGATAAAGCTGAATGTCTAAACTCGGTGTTTGCAGCTAAATCTTGTGTCCCAAACCCATCACTATCTCTACCCACTTTACCCAGTCGCACCCAACTGTCCCTGGACTCTGTATCCTTTTCTCCTGACAAGGTGGAGAGCTTGCTTTCAAACCTCGACTCAGATTCTGCAACCGGTCCAGACGGCATCAGCCCACGTGTCCTCAAAGCCTGCTCTTCTGCTCTTGCTCACCCTCTCTCTGTTCTATTCACCCTCTCATTTTCCCAAGGTCATCTGCCATCTGCTTGGAAATCTGCTAACATCACTGCCCTGCATAAAAAAGGTGCAAAAACAGATCCCTGTAACTACAGACCAATCAGCCTTCTCCCAATCATCAGCAAGGTTATGGAATCCATCATCGCTTCAGACATGAAATCCTTCCTCTTCTCCAATGGCTTGATTTCCAATCATCAATTTGGTTTCAGACCAGGTCACTCTACCCTGGATATGCTGCTTCTGCTCTCCCATCAATGGATGGAGGTCCTCAATGCCAGACAGGAAATCCGAGCTGTATCCCTGGACATATCACGTGCTTTTGACACAGTCTGGCACCCTGCCCTACTCACCAAACTCTCTTCCCATGGTATTCAAGGCCATCTCCACTCATGGCTCGCAGACTTCCTCTCCTGTCGCAGTCAACGTGTGGCCCTAAATGGAGTTCTTTCATCCCCTCTTCCTGTGCAGGCTGGAGTTCCTCAAGGTAGCGTTCTGGGCCCTGTTCTTTTTCTGGTTTTCATCAATGATCTCTCGGACTCTCTGGAAAATCCTCTATTTCTCTTTGCCGATGACTCCACCCTCTGCCGTACCATCTGTCAGCCCTCAGACCGGCAAGCAGCAGCTTCTTCGCTCACTGCAGATCTGGATAAAATCACAAACTGGTCCAACACGTGGAACATGTCTTTCAATCCACACAAATCTCACACTCTCACTATGTCTCTTCGAAAGGACCGTTTAGAAAACTCCCCCATCCACTTTCTCAACAATCCTCTGGAAGAAGTCTTTTCTTTCAAGCTTCTGGGTCTCACTATCTGCCATGACCTTTCCTGGGAAAGTCACATTTCCAACCTTGCCTCAAAAGCCAGTCGCCGACTGGGAATCCTCCGTCGTGCAAAGTCCTTCCTCGGCCCTCTTGAGCTCCTGACTACTTACAAAGCTTTTGTCCGTAGCCTGATGGAGTACTGCTCTCCCCTCTGGGCTGGTGCTCCTGCCTCCCACCTTTCTCAGCTTCACGCTGTCGAAACCAGGGCTTTTAAGATCATTGGCATCTCCCGCAATGAAGCTGAGTCTTTGGGCCTCTCACTCAATCACCGCAGGTTGGTCGGTGGTCTTTCTGTCTTCTACCGACTCCTCTCCAGCCTTGCCCCCCCTGCTCTCTCTGCGATTTGTCCCAACCACATTTCCACAGGGCGCTCAAGGTCCGCCAACAACCCCCTTCTGGTAAAACTACCAAAATCACGAATCACTGCTCATCTTCACTCTTTCATTCCTCTTTTTCCCGCCTTTGGAATAAACTTCCTCACTCTATTCTTTCCCATTCTTCCCTCCAGGCTTTCAAAACAGCTGTTCACCACCACCTCTTATCTTCCCCCATCCAAATCCTCGATCTTTTCTACCCCCGATAATCCACCCAAGCCCACTTCCTTCAATTCTCCTGCTTTCCTTCCTGAAAGTCCCTGTAATGTCCATCTTCTCTTCGCCATGTTCCCCGTCCCATCCCCATCCCTCTCCCTTCCACAGTTCACCTAATGTGTCTGTTCCCCACTGTTTTGTCCCTTCCACTCCCGCCCCTCTTGTCTCATGCCTCCTTGCTGTGAGTTGTGTGTTAGCTCTCATACGAGCCTCGACCAAGGTATACAAAAAAAAAAAAAAAAAAATAAAAAAAAAAGTAGAATTTTTAAGGGGAGATCTTGTGTTGCGTTTCAATTGTAAAAGTGATCTTGTGTTTTTAAAGATTGGAGACAACTGTGTCTGGACCCTGCTGCCTGCCCTTTTCCAAATTAGTACAGACGAAATAAAGATCTTTTTTCCATAAGACCATCAAGAATGGTGCAAAGGATTTCATTCTTACCTCGCACACAGCACATGTGGACAGGTGATTCTTGTCCCGCTTACAGGGGAATTCGCGCATTACGTTCATCCAAGCCCATCCCTCGGAGCACTGCAGTTCGAGCAGAGAGTGGTAGGCTCTTGACAGAGGAGTCTGAAGTGAAGGCCCGCTGGGCCGGTTACTTTGAGCGGTTGTACCAGGCTGATCCCCCAGCTGTCGAGTTGGACGTCAAGGATGTTACAATCCCTGTTGCTGACCCTCGAATCAACTGTGGTCCACCTTTGCTTGTGGAAACACGGGCTGCGGTGAACCAGTTGAAACGGGGCAAAGCTCCAGGGATCTGTGGCATCCATGCCGAACTTCTCAAGGCTGGTGGAAATGCTGCACTCGTGTCGTTGCATGCAGTTTTGTGCTCTGCCTGGAACACAGGCATCATCCCAACTGACTGGAAGAGGGGCCTTGTTGTCCCTCTCTGGAAAGGGAAGGGTGATCGCCAAGACTGCAACAACTACCGAGGGGTGACGCTGCTCTCAGTGCCGGGCAAGGTCTTTGCTCGGATAATTCTTGATAGGGTTCGCCACCATCTGCTTGAGCACCAGCGTCCAGAGCAGTCAGGCTTTACACCAAAGAGGTCAACGATTGACCGTATCCTTGCACTTCGTGTCCTCACCAAATGCAGACGAGAGTTTCGGCAGGGGCTGCTTGCAGCCTATGTTGATCTCTGTAAAGCGTTCGATTCAGTGAATCGGGATGTCCTCTGGAGGATTCTTGGTCTTCGTGGGGTGCCACCAAAACTGATCGATTTGATGTCTGAACTCTACTCTGGTACTGAGAGTGCTGTGAAGTGTGGTGGTACCATCTCTGACTTATTTCCAGTTGTTACTGGAGTTCGTCAGGAATGTGTACTTGCCCCCATACTTTTCAGCACTTGTATGGACTGGATTTTAGGGTGGATGTCGGAGAGATCAAGTTGCGGTGCATCGTTTGGGAATGTCAAGATCTCGGACCTTGATTTTGCAGATCATGCAGTCATCTTTGCGGAGACTTTAGACATCCTCTTGGGGGCCCTCGAGGTGCTGAATGAGGAGTCGGAGCCATTGGGATTACGGGTTTCTTTCTTTTTTTTTTTTTTTTTTTTTTTTTTATACCTTGGTCGAGGCTCGTATGAGAGCTAACACACAACTCACAGCAAGGAGGCATGAGACAAGAGGGGCGGGAGTGGAAGGGACAAAACATTGGGGAACAGACACAGGTGAACTGTGGAAGGGAGAGGGATGGGGATGGGACGGGGAACATGGCGAGGGGAAGATGGACATTAAAGGGACTTTCAGGAAGGAAAGCAGGAGAATTGAAGGCAGTCGGCTTGGGTGGATTACCGGGGCTAGAAAAGATCGAGGCTCTGGATGGGGGAAGATAAGAGGTGGTCGTGAACAGCTGTTCTGAAAGCCTGAAGGGAAGAATGGGAAAGAATAGAGTGAGGAAGTTTATTCCAAAGGCGGGAAAAAGAGGAATGAAAGAGTGAAGATGAGCAGTGATTCGTGATTTTGGTAGTTTTACCAGAAGGGGGTTGTTGGCGGACCTTGAGCGCCCTGTGGAAATGTGGTTGGGACAAATCGCAGAGAGAGCAGGGGGGCAAGGCTGGAGAGGAGTCGGTAGAAGACAGAAAGACCACCGACCAACCTGCGGTGATTGAGTGAGAGGCCCAAAGACTCAGCTTCATTGCGGGAGATGCCAATGATCTTAAAAGCCCTGGTTTCGACAGCGTGAAGTCGAGAAAGGTGGGAGGCAGGAGCACCAGCCCAGAGGGGAGAGCAGTACTCCATCAGGCTACGGACAAAAGCTTTGTAAGTGGTCAGGAGCTCAAGAGGGCCGAGGAAGGACTTTGCACGACGGAGGATTCCCAGTCGGCGACTGGCTTTTGAGGCAAGGTTGGAAATGTGACTTTCCCAGGAAAGGTCATGGCAGATAGTGAGACCCAGAAGCTTGAAAGAAAAGACTTCTTCCAGAGGATTGTTGAGAAAGTGGATGGGGGGTTTTGTAAACGGTCCTTTCGAAGAGACATAGTGAGAGTGTGAGATTTGTCTGGATTGAAAGACATGTTCCACGTGTTGGACCAGTTTGTGATTTTATCCAGATCTGCAGTGAGCGAAGAAGCTGCTGCTTGCCGGTCTGAGGGATGACAGATGGTACGGCAGAGGGTTGAGTCATCGGCAAAGAGAAATAGAGGATTTTCCAGAGAGTCCGAGAGATCATTGATGAAAACCAGAAAAAGAACAGGGCCCAGAACGCTACCTTGAGGAACTCCAGCCTGCACAGGAAGAGGGGATGAAAGAACTCCATTTAGGGCCACACGTTGACTGCGACAGGAGAGGAAGTCTGCGAGCCATGAGTGGAGATGGCCTTGAATACCATGGGAAGAGAGTTTGGTGAGTAGGGCAGGGTGCCAGACTGTGTCAAAAGCACGTGATATGTCCAGGGATACGGCTCGGATTTCCTGTCTGGCATTGAGGACCTCCATCCATTGATGGGAGAGCAGTAGCAGCATATCTAGGGTAGAGTGACCTGGTCTGAAACCAAATTGATGATTGGAAATCAAGCCATTGGAGAAGAGGAAGGATTTCATGTCTGAAGCGATGATGGATTCCATAACCTTGCTGATGATTGGGAGAAGGCTGATTGGTCTATAGTTACAGGGATCTGTTTTTGCACCTTTTTATGCAGGGCAGTGATGTTAGCAGATTTCCAAGCAGATGGCAGATGACCTTGGGAAAATGAGAGGGTGAATAGAACAGAGAGAGGGTGAGCAAGAGCAGAAGAGCAGGCTTTGAGGACACGTGGGCTGATGCCGTCTGGACCGGTTGCAGAATCTGACTCGAGGTTTGAAAGCAAGCTCTCCACCTTGTCAGGAGAAAAGGATACAGAGTCCAGGGACAGTTGGGTGCGACTGGGTAAAGTGGGTAGAGATAGTGATGGGTTTGGGACACAAGATTTAGCTGCAAACACCGAGTTTAGACATTCAGCTTTATCACGTGTGGAATCAGCAGTGCGGCCATTTGAGGTAAGGGAGGGGATGGAGGGGGAACATACACCAGAAACAGATTTGATTAAACGCCACCAGGATTTTGAGGAGGGAGAGAGGTTTGAGAGTTCAGACTTGAGATGAGAAAGATGTTGTTTTCTGGCTCTCCTGAGGGTAGCTACACACTTGTTCCGAGCTTTGTGGAAAGAACTGAGATTGCCCTCAGTTGGGTTTGCTTTCCATGAGGCAAAGGCAAGTTGTTTCAGGACAACTGCCTCGCCACAAGCTTCAGTAAACCAAGGGCGGGAGGAAGGGTAAGACAACTGAACACGAGAGGGGATAAATCTGTGCATGAGGGAGAGCAAGTTTCTTTGAAAGAATTCCCAGGATGAGTTGATGTTTGAGAAAGTAGTGATAGGAGACCAGTCTGTAAGTTTGATGGCTGCTCGGAGACCCTGCCAGTCGGCTTGAGTGAAATGCCAGACTCGACGGCGGTGAGGTGGTTCTCCGATAACAGCCAGAGAGATGTCCACTTTAATAAGGACGTGGTCAGAAGAACCAATTGGAGCGAAGGAAGAGCAGCAGATATTGTCAGGGAAATTTGTCAAAATCAGATCCAGAAGAGATGGAGTACCATTGTTTGAGATCCGGGTCGGGAAGTTGACCGATTGAGTCAGTCCCAATGAGTCACAGAAAGCTTTTGCTGATGTCCCATGGCAGGTGAGAGAGGTACCCACACCTAGCCAACTGGCGTGATGACAATTGAAGTCGCCACATAAGAGGAAGAGAGAGTTTGGATGAGAAGATAGAAGATGGTCCATGTTTTCGGAGAGTGAGGTGTAGATGGAGTCATCACTGTTCGGTGGACGGTACAGTACACATATAAACATGAGGTGGGAGTGGAGGGGAAGCCGAAGCCAGAGGTATTCCTGGGGGTGTGGGGGAGTGAGAGCAGTGCATGGAGAGTGAGGAATAGAGTCTTTGATGAAGAGAGCAACACCTCCACCAGGACGAGGCTCAGGTCTGTCATACCGTAAGAGGGAGTAACCAGGGAGAGATACTTGGGAGTCAGACACGTCTTGGGAGAGGAAAGTTTCTGTTAGGCAGATAATGTCTGGTTTGTCAGTGGCAACCTGCATGGAAAGATCTGAAAGGTTTGAGCGAAGGCCCCGGATATTTGAGGTCCACACTTTTAATGAAGAGGTAGGGGAGGAGGCTTTTGGTGCAGGAGGTGGAGGGGCGGGGGAGGGTCGGACGAGGGACGAGGGGGGAGGGAAGGAGGGTTGCTGAAGGAGTGTGGGGTATTGCAGAATAGCGAGGGGAGGGAGCCGAATGAGGAGGAGAAAAGGCTCTGTGGTGCTGTGAGAGAGGGGGACAAGAGACAAGGAAGATGGCAGTTGAGGATTTGAGGAGGTGGAGTGAAGAGATGGAGGTGAGAGGGCAGTGGAGGGAGGCAGGTTGGTGGATGAGAGGGGGGCAACTTAGAGAAGGAAGAGTGAGGGGGATGAAAGGTGGGAGAAAGGTGAGGGGTAATTTTTGAAAGAGGTGAGAGGGAGGCTTGGAGGGAGAAGAGTGGGATGGTTGCTTTGAGAGTGAGAGTGAGGGGTGAGGGGGGTGAGTTGGCACTGAAGTTGGAAAAAAAGAATGGTTGATGGAAAGCGAGCATCCATGGCAAACTGTGGTTTTTAAAAGTTTTAGGTCAGAGATGCGATTTAACACAATTCTTGATGGATGCAATGAAGGCGAATTCAGAGCATGGAGAGAAGAAGCGCTGTAATAGTTGGATTTTTAGGCAAGGAATGAAGGAGAGGTCGAAATGAGAGCAGTCTGTTAAAATAGCAGAAGAGTAGTGCATTGTGAAACAGTAAAGAGTACCACATGTGTGAGAGAGGAAGATGAAGCATTATAAGATCGTTTTTGTTGTTAATATTAATGTATGAGAGAGTTCAACAGATTAGGTCATGGAAGTGTAAAAAAAAAAAAGAAATCGAGGAAGACGAGGAGGAAGTTAAGAGGAAGAAGTAGCAGAATCGGGAGAAGGTTGTTGTTGTTGTTGTTGGGTTGTTTTTTTTTTTTTTTTTTTTTTTTTTTTTTTTTTTTGAGATAAGAAAGAGATTAGTTGGGAGAATGGGGGATGTTTGGAAAGTGGGGAGGATGAAAATTGAAGGTAATGGGGAGGATAGAAATTGAAGGTAATGGGGAGAAAAAACAAACAAACAAAAAAAAAACGATCGAACACCAAGTGGAACCGGTAGGCCTCAAGCCTAGGACTAGGCCTCAAACACCAGGTGAGAACGTCGACATAAATACTCACAAAATAGCACGATTTTTGAAACAAAACCGAACTAGGAACACACATTAACATGTAGGTGAGAAAATTAAACAGTTAAAACGGGACAAATAACAACCGGAACTTAACTTTGAGAATGTCAGCAGGGAGCCCCGAAGGAGACCTCTTGCCGCTCAAAACCGGAACCGGAAGTCAATAATTATTCTTGGGTCAAAACTAAGATCCAGGCTTTCGGTGACATCTTGGATGCTGCTGTCCTGTCTGTGTCTGTTTGTGGTGAGGATGTTGAGGTCGTGGAGAGATTCACTTACCTTGGCAGTGATATTCATGTCTCTGCTGGCTGCGAGTCAGAGGTCAATAGACGTCTGGGTCGGGCTTGGGGAGTCATGGATTCACTGGATCATGGGGTGTGGCGCTGCCGGTACCTGTGCGGGAGGACGAAAGTCCGAGTCTTCAGGTCCTTGGTACTTCCAGTCTTGCTCTATGGGTGCGAGACTTGGACTCTGACCAAGGATCTGAGACGGAGACTTAATTCCTTTGGTACCAGGTCTCTTCAGAGAATCCTTGGCTATCGCTGGTCAGATTTTGTGTCCAATGAGCGGTTGCTGAGAGAGACTCGGATGAGATTTGTTACCTGCATAGTCTGTGAGCGTCAGTTGCGGTTGTATGGACATGTGGCTCGTTTTCCTGACGCTGATCCTGCTCACCAGATTCTCTCAGCGAGGGAGTCTCATGAGTGGAGGAGGCCAGTGGGCCGACCACGTGCCTCATGGTTGCAACAGGTTGACCATCATCTCAAGGAGATGGGGATGGGCCTGGCATCTGCCTGGGGGATGGCCAGACAGAGGCCCCTGGAGTACCGGCGGAAAGTGGACGCAGCGACGCGCTGTTCTGGCACATGCTCCCATACCTGACCTGACCTGACACAGCACAGGATCCTGCTGGCTTTTGCACATTGCAATTACGTTTGTCTTAACTTAGTATTTCACTTTGCTTATCAAATAATTCCTGATTTTGCCTTTCGTGGTCCTTGCTCATAATTTGATAAAAGAATCATCGAAAGTGTGTTGTAAGGAAAGCCATATTTATGTGAAAAATTCAAGTTTTTACAAAGCAGCACATTAAAAGAAAACCTCTCAAGGACAACCTTTGAGTGAGCTGCTAAGAGAAACTCCGACATCAACTGTTTGCAGGGCGAGTTTGTTTCAGAAAAACACAATAAACTGGAGGAGGCCGTTAGGCTTATGACGCCTGTGCCATATTCACGCCAACACTCCCACCTAGTGCAGGTGGTGCTAATTATACAACCCAAAGTGGAGAATCCTGCCAGATACCAGCATACAATGACCCAAATAAGTGGTGTTGATGGAGCACAAGTACGATGAGCCAAATGGCCTCCTCTCCTGTGTCACATTTCCGTGTGTGTATATATATATCTTTGCGTGATATCTTTCAAGAGACCAAAATCATTTGCAGACAGGACAGCCAGCCTTATGTGCCCATCCTACGTATGGCAGGCCTCAATGACCCCATGGGAACAGGAGTTTAAACCCAACGCCATACGACGAGAAAAATAATTCTGCATGTTACTCCTTCCTTCACTCATTATTTATCCTTTTGCTTCTCTCTTACTTAAGTAACATGCTTTTTTATGTTCAAAACCTTTAAATTACGTTTTTAAATGATTTATGCAAGGGTGTCGATTCTGCGGTTATGCTGGGGCTGGTGGTAGTATGGCAGCTGAGCTGCAGGGGTAGCTATCATTTCTTGAAGCGCGACTGTGTCGCTGATGCAGTGCCCCTCTACCAGTACACACACTGGAACTGGTACTCATTTCACCGACCTCGGAAGGATGACAGGCTGAGTCAACCCCCTGGTGTATTCATTCAGCGGCCGACGGGGCTTGAACTCAGGACCCTGGGATCCCAAGCCACCACCCCAACCACTGAGCCAACACCAGGCTCACGCTGGGGCTCATGCACCCCGGGGGGAGAATTAGCAAGTGTGCAGCCCCCACGAGCCATGAATGTTTTTGTTTTCTTCTTCATCTCTACTCCTTATAAAGGAGGTGTGTGTGTGTGTGTGTGTGTGTGTGTGTGTGTGTGTGTGTGTGTGTGTGTGTGTGTGTGTGTGTGTGTGTGTGTGTGTGTGTGTGTGTGTGTGTGTGTGTTTTTTAAACCCAGAAACCGTTCTGATGGAGAGAAATGTGTAATACCTACCTCCACGAAGCGTCTCTGATCTGGGATTGTCAGGGCAGAAAAAGAAATTTCTGGGAGGGGGGACGCATTTTTGTGCAGGTTTGTAGCCGTTTTCAGGGCTTTACAAACACAACACAACACAACACATACTGCCATGACATGTCGCATATGAAAGGTATATTTTAGAATTTTTTTTTTTTAAACCCTGGGGGTGGTGTTTCTTTTTCATTCTGTAAAAGCGTTTCAGGCCAGGAAATGATATGGCAATATCGTTTTTATTGAGGAGGGAACACACCATCAATCCTGGGATGAGGGTGTGGGTGACTTTTAGAGTGTACCCAGTCCATTGCTCCCATTTCAAAGCATGCTGGATTATAAGAACAACCCACTGAAGACTGCTATCCCCCATTTTGTTTTTGCATACATAGTCAGGACTCATCGAAGAGTTAGAACACAGAACCGAGCAGGACGCAAAAGAACAAAAGGAAAAGAAAAAAGAGAGGGGGTGATGCAGAAAATAAAAGAAGAGAAGCAGCCACTGGAAGAGGCTGCATCTCTTGAATTTGTCAGCCCCATCAGCCATGACTTCCCCTCGGCTAACCACATTGCAAAGCTGGTCTTCAAAGCCAGCCATAGGTCATTATTTTCATTCCAAGTCAATACTTGACAAAACCGAACCACTCGCAGCCTACAAGGCCTTTTTCTGCAGCTTAAACAAGTACTGTTCTCCGCTGTGGGTTCTCACCCCTGCAAAAGAGCTGTCTCTCCTGGAATATGAAATTGAAAACTTAAACATAGTTGGTACTTCCCACGATGAGGCTGAAGCACAAGGCCTGTTGCTTTCATTGCAAACCAATCAGTGGTCTATTTCTATTACCTCTCTGCCAGTCGACCCTGCCACACCCCACCCTCAACCTACTCTCTCAACCATCCAATCCTCCGCAACTCCTCTTGGACGCACGTGTTCTTGTAGTAACCTCGTTGGAGTTCTTTTCTCCTGTCTTTGGAATCACCTTTCTGAGGCTGTTCCATTCCACTATACTCTCCAGAGCTTCAAAGCAGGCGATACACTAACAACTCATATAATCCCCCCATCCCTTCCTGTGATCTTTTCTACCTGAATGAACCCTGCCTCACCCAACCCCGAGGTTACTGTATTTTTCTCTCCACTTCTTTTCACATGCCATTCCCTTTTATGTGCAACTGTGGTCCTCACTGCCAATTTGTTGCTTTTTATCTTTCATCACCTTGCTCTTTCATGAGCCTTGATCTTGCATTAAAAAAAAACATCAATAACACAAACAAGCCAACTGAAATGTTTTGTTTTGTACATTACAATGTTGTGCACGTTTTATCCATGAAACATTGGTTACATAAGACAGGTGCCCACAAGGTAAGATTTTGACAGTACATTAATTTGGTGAGAAGGTGAAAGGGTACCCCTGCTTACCTCTGGCACACTGCGTGGAAGCATAGCTCGGCCTGCAGCAGACGTCCGGCGTGCTTTAAACAGACGCCTTTAAGCAGCTGCAGCAGGGCTTTATCGTCGGGTAGTAACTCGTCACGGGCAGCTACGGGAAAGAAAAGATTGCATTTCTCCATAAAACAAGATCTCCACCGTGCAACTCAATTTATTTATAGCTGCAGAACCAATGAGATAACAAGATGGGATATGTGAGAGGAGGGAAGAGCTGGACAGAACCCCTGAGCTTACGGCGTGCCTGTAGTGAAACCTCAGCGTCTTCAATAACAAAAAGCATGCGATCAATGAGGTCTGGACGTTTCCCCACAATGCAAAAACCGTTCCAAAGGTACATCATTTCCTGCATGGGAGACATCGGCAAGTCGGATTGCAGAACAAAGCAAACGAAGACGAGAGTGCCTGGGACAGACATGAAATGTTGTATAGCTTGAAGGGACGTCTTGTGACCAATGATGGTTGGTTTAACGTGTTTTTCTGGAAAGAGGTCACTTTGCGAAGGAATAGAGATGGTGTGAGCATTTCACCGCCAACAACATCATATTGAACCTAAGCAATGCCAAACTGAGTTCAGTCACACACATACACGGAGGTGGACATTTTGAGACCTGGGAAGGCTCTGTTTCACCTACTGAAACCTGCATATGGAGTTAACAACCAATGAGACACACATACACACATGCGCGCGCACACACGCACACACACACACGCACACGCACGCACGCACACGCACACGCACACACGCGCACGCACACACACACACACACACACACACACACACACACACACACACACACACACACACACACACACACACACACACACACACACACACACCTTGTATCTGCATGCACAGTGACCTTGTTTTCTCAAATCCCTGCACTCGTCCTTCAAACTCAACAGTTTAAAACACCTTGCACTCTGCAAAGCCATTTTCATATTTGCGAAAGAAACTGGCAGACATGTAGGTACGAACCTTCGATTTTATGGCGTGGTTTACATAGAGCCTCACCTCGGCTTTTAAGACACAGTCAAACTCACTCAAAGAAGCGGAAGAAACACCGAGTTACCTGATAGTAATATGCAATCGCAAATTACAGGGAATCTTTCCCCTTAAAGGTCTGGGCATTAAATTAGAAGCAATTGTGTTCCTGGATGGTTCATTAGTCCATGTGATATCAATCATAAATGTTTCCTGGTCACTGGTATACAGAAACAGGTTTAGCAACAACATGCTCTTGAGTACCTTTTCTTGAAAACCTTGAAAAGATTCTTGAAAATCTCTTTTTTTTAATCTTGAAAAGCTGACATTTTGAAAAGAGATTGTTCAATTTCACAAGTTATTCCAAAGCATATTCAGTGAACCATTCTCCCCAAGCTCACCAACGCAGGTAGTACCAATTTTGTGGGATTTGCGCCGAGATAACGGCGCGATTTTCTCACTGCAAACTTCTCCATTGGAATGGATTTCCCCGCTATCCTTTGCAGAAAGCCCGGAACTTGTCTGACAAGAAAAAAAACATTCAGATGTAGGAGACATGATAAGAAAGAGGAGATGGCAGAGACCTCATAAGGAAGGTTATTACCCATGGACCGTTATCCAAAAGAGTGTGACCGTGCAGCACGGTCACACGGGTTTGCAAACGTTTTGATCAATAACAACCTGAAACAGCACTGTTTTGGACTTGATATTCCCAACGGTAAAACAAAACGCGTTCATTTCAAGCTCAAGCAAAAGCTTTACTCTCATTGGTAGCTAAAGTCATGCGGAACACCATGGGTGCAGGGGAGTGCAAATCACAAGAAGCTTTATTCACAGAGATGAGATGCGTGAGACGAGAAGATAATGAAATGTGAAATGTATGAAAGAGAAACACCTGAATAGTTCTTCTGGTTGTTCACCAGCCACCCTCTGTTGCTCAGCAGACATAAGGCTCAGGAATGCTGCCTTTTGATAGATGTAAGTTGCCTGAAAAGAAAACACCCTCCGTAACATTGTTTGCCTTTGTCTCATCTGGATATTTATCCACATTTGGGATCTGGAAAAAGCTTTTACTGCACTTCCCTCTCACATTGACA
Organism: Eptatretus burgeri; assembly: GCF_056783735.1. Classification (NCBI taxonomy): domain Eukaryota; kingdom Metazoa; phylum Chordata; class Myxini; order Myxiniformes; family Myxinidae; genus Eptatretus; species Eptatretus burgeri. The sequence goes on from NC_140971.1 coordinate 22,649,159, forward strand.
CAGCCGTATGCCTGACACTCTGTCACCGTGCTTTCTGTTCTGGCACTGACATCACATTAACATGAAAATCGCGCTCTCGCAATAGTCCAATGGCGGTGGACATGTTTTATGGATTGGTGATCTTCATTGTTCAATATTTCTTAAAATACAATAATATCTAAAAGAAAATTTCAGGGGAAATTAAAGAAGAGGCATTTTTCCATTCATGGACTTTGTTCAAAGCTCTGGGTTTAATTGCACTCTAATGCCAGGATCATGATCAAATGACAAATTATTGTCCTGAATGACTGCTGGGAAGGCAATGGCAACCACCCAATGCTTCCACTTCTGGATGCAGCACATGGGTGCAAGTAGCATCATTTGCTCAAGGGGGCATGGCTGTGCCACTGATGCAACGCTTCTGCGGGTTATGGCAGGAATTTGTAATTTGTACCGGCATTATGTCAACTACTTTTTATGAAGGACACCGTGGGATCATTAATGTCCACCAAATAATGCTGACAGATGGGACGCCCAGTTTAACGTTCATCCGAGGGATGAAACACACATAAAAAAGATACATGCCCTGCCTGTGAGACACCAGGATGGCAGTTTGGAGCTTCACTGAGATTCAAACCCAGAGATGAGTGTACATACCTCTCGGCCACTAACTGTGTAAAGAGTAGGGTACATTGATGATGATGATGATGATGATAGGCATGTTCATAATGAGTATATGGATAGGCAGATTGGAAAATATATATTGCTCATCATAATCTCATTGTACTGGTTTACAAATACAATGTACTCCAGAGGAAGACAAACCAAAATTTCTCATCCTACTCATCTCTAAGATTACTGTGTGATGCAAATCTACATGCCTTGGACCAGCGGCTGTCAATGGCCAAGCGGCTGGCAAGACGATAGGCAACCTGCCAATCCAAAAGGAAGGCTCTACACCACATCATCTCCCAAAAACAGATATGGTGCAGCTGCACCAACTCCTTCTGGCTGTCATTGCAGCGCTGAAACAGCACCAGTGCCTGAGAAGGTAGGAAGGATAGAAACAAAAAGAGGTTATATGCTGCTGAAGAGCTGAACAAACCAATAGGACAGTTTTTGCAGGTTCTCTGTAGTTTTTTTGCATACAAAGCCGAGGCTCAGGGATGAGATAAAACATAGAACAAATCAGGACGTATCATAACAGAACAAAAAGAACAGCAGAAAGAGAGGGGAGAAACATCAATAAACAGCAGGGATGAGGGACAAAATAGAAGGACACTTGGAGAAATAATAGATGCGGGGGAAAATGAGGGATAGGGGAAGACACAGGGATACAGCAAGATGGATACATCCCCAAATTCTCAGGAAAGAAAACCTGGAAACTTTGAAAGAGGTAGGCTTGGGGAGTGTTAATGTGGGTAGAAAATATGGTTTTGGATGGGGAATGATTTGAAATGGTGGTGAACAGCTGTCTTGAAGACCTGGAGCGAAGAATGAGATTGGAGAGAATGTGGAAATTGCTTCCACAGGTGGGAAAAAGAGGAACGGATGAGTGCAGGTGAGCAGTGATTCTGGGTTTTGGGAGTTTCACCCAAAGGGGTTGCTGGTAGACCGCATGAGCCTTGCAGAAACCTGAAGGGGGCAAAGCACAGAAAGAGTAGAGGGTGCAACACCAGAAAGGAGATGGTAGAAGACAGAGAGACCACTGACCTGTCTGTGATGTGAAAGTGATAGGCCCATAGACTCAAGTTCATCGTGGTAGATTTCAATCATCTTGAAGGCCTTGGTTTCTACGGCCTCACGCTGAGCAAGGTGAGATGCAGGAGTGCCAGCCTAGAGGGGAGAGCAGTACTCTATTAAGCTGCGGAGGAAAGTCTTGCAGATGACTAAGAATTCAGGTGTGCCAAGGAAGGACGTTGCACGATTGAGGATGCCCAGTCAGCAGCTGGCTGTGGAGGCCAACTTTGAGATGGGGTTGAGCCAAGAAAGATCATGGTTGATAGTGAGACCCAAAGGCTTGAGTAACTGAACTTTAAAAGGATTGTTAAGAAAGTAGATGGGAGGGTTTGCTGGATGGTCCTGAGAGAGAGGGAGAGGGAGTGGGAGAGGGAGAATGTGAGACTTGCTAGGACTGAAAGGCATGTTCCAAGTGTTTGACCAGCTTGTGATTTTCTTCAAGGTGCAAAGAGAGGGAAGAGGCTACCTGTCTATCTGAAGGATGAGTGATGTCGTGGAAGATGGTAGAATAATCAGTAAAGTGATAAAGAGGATTTTCCAGAGTCAGAGAGATCATATTTGAAGATCAGGAATAGGACTGGGCCCAAAACACTGCCTTGTGGCACTCCAGCCTTGACAGGGAGAGGAGATGAAAGGATTCCATTGAGTGTCACGCTGGCTACGAGAGTAGAGGAAGTCAGTAAGCCATTTGTGGAGTTGGCCTTTGATGCCATAAACAGACAGTTTGGAGAGCAAGGCAGGATGCCAGACTGTATCAAAAACACGATACATGTCCAGAGAGACAGCCCTGAACTCATGTCTGATATTGATGACCTCCATCCATTGTTGGGAGAGCAGCAACAGCTTGTCTAAGGTAGAGTAATCTGGTCTGAATTTGAATTGATGATCTGAGATGAGGCCGTTGGAGAAAAGGAAGGATTTCATATCAAGTGCGATGATGGATTCGAAGAACTTGCTGATGATTGCAAGTTATCCGAGAGGTCTGTAGTTAAGGGGATCAGTTTTTGCACCTTGTTGATGTAATGTGGTGACGTTAGTCATTTGAACAGGTTAAACAATTTCACGTTGCCATTGGCACAAATGCGAAGGATACGCCTTCCCAAGAATAGATCAGTTAAATTCCTGTGTTTTTTCCCCAAGTAAATGAGTTCTTGGCAGTACAAAAGAGCTGCTTCATATAGCAAGTATGTGTACAAGCAAGTTCAACCTCGAGTATGTGTACAAATAAATAAATAAAAAGTATTCCACAAATTTCATTTTCCATTGCTGAAGATGGGCATAAAGTCTGAAAAATCCAACCAAGACTGGTGTTTATGTACACTTTTGCAAGTTATATTCTGCCATTTTTGAACCATTTCATCCCGAGATGACCCTCAAAATTTTTCATACTGATCAGATGTAGCGGTCTACATATGCAATTATGACGTCATAATGAAGGCACCTATGGCAACATAAAAAAAAAATCACGTTTATTCCCCGTGAGGAGTACTTGCTATGTGTCAAGTTTCAATTTTTTTTCTTGGTGAGGTTTCAGAGATACAGAGGTCGAAATTTTTCCCTTTTTCCAACATGGCTGCCACACCACGTGACCTGTTACGTAATAATTATCAACAGAACATTTGACATGAGTAGTCGCTCCTGTAGTGAAAATTTCATCTTGATCCGACAAGCGGTTGCAGAGAAAAACACTAAAGTTCTGTGCGGACAAACAAACAAACAAACAAGCTGGTAGGCGGACATGGGTAGTCGACTACCCAATAGAACCTGACGCGATGGGCCCGTTCGATGGGGAATGACCTGAGGATTAAGCACAAGAAAATTCATGATTCTAGCTTCAAGGGTTAATGCTGCAGATTGGTTTTTCGTTAAAATACCCCCACATTTAGAGGTTTTTCGGCCGTTGCTAGGTAACGGAGGGGTCCATAGCAACGGTTCTTTCTCACACATAACTAGGACACACCATGAATCTACCATACCAGTTTCAATTATATCTGACTCATAGTCTCTGAGATATAACGAACTTCGTTTTTTTATTGTTTTCGACCAGGGTTCATTCAAACTCTTTCTTCTCCGACAGTTTTCATAGGATCCGGTTGGAAATTTTTGACAATATGGCTGAATGTACTGCCCACAGTCGCTCGTGGCCCGATTTTTGAAAAAATAATTTTTTTTAATGATTTTTCAAAAATTTCAAAGTCCCTTTGCGAGACAACGGTGGTGTCCATAGCAACGGTTCTCATTTGCACACAACTAGGTCATGGTATGAACCTACCAACCAAGTTTCATCGAAATCGCCATTGTATTAAGTGAAATCGCCATTTTAAATACTGATAATAAGGGTAGAACAAATCTCAAAAAATATATATTTGGAATTTTTTTTTTCCGACTCGATCGACTACCCAACAAATGGACCCAAATGCAAAACTCTCTCCTCCGGTGAGGGTAAATAGAGAGTTCATAGAACACCCTACCCCACGCAGTGTTGCGGAAAAAAAAGACATGGTAAGGGTCTTTTAAATTCTTACATTGTGTTTTGCACTGGATGCTGCCATGTTTGGCCGAATGCTGAATGTACGAAGAAGTTTTTTTCAAGAAGTTTACCCCCGTTGATGTACCGACTTTTACACCACCTTATTTAACATGACAGTTTTTCATGCCTGTTGTTTGTGTCCTTTATGGCATCCTTAAACACAGGAAGTTTCCTGTTTGGAATGATTTTCAATTTTGTTTGACTGTCAGACAGGCAGACAGAGTAAAAACAAAATTCCCCTACTCCTCTATGCCCTTGTGCAATCGGGATGAGATTCTGTACATTTTTCCAAATTCAAAGACAAAGTACTGCTAAACTGCAGGTTTGTATCCGATTCATGTTCTACAGTGTTCAAAATATAAAATTCAATTGAAGTCAAGTCGTTCCTTGATCAAAGACTGATGTCTCTTGACAGACAGACACAGACAAAGTGAACCAATTGCTTAACCCTGCTTTCCGCTTCACGCATGCGAGGTAACAACTGGAACTGTTCAGTGAAACACAACAGAGCCGAAACCATCTACAGTAACTGTTATCTAATCTCCATAAAAGCTACCAAAGAGAACAACAAAAAGAAGGAAATAGACTTGCATGTACAACTCTCAAAGTTGCTCAGTGCACCACAATAATATCACTCTCATACAAGAGTGCAGCCTCAGCTATGTATATTATATCATCTGCAAAAGTTCTACATTGTTTTTGTGGAGATAAGTCTCCATCCTTGTTTCAACACAGCCAGCACACAACACAACACAACATAACACATTCTCCACAATTCAAACCTACAAGTTATGCAATGACAAAGCAGTGCACCAACTCCACTCAACATACCTTGGTTTTTAAAGCGTGGCAGCAATAAGTATGTTAATGAATTACCTTGTAAAGCTTAAATTGATGACAGTAGCAGAGCAAAGTTATCCATTTACTCGATTTTTTAAATATACATTTAAATCTAAATGGGTGTTTACATTTCGCAAACGAGAAGGGCACCCGGCAGAGCGCATACCTCTGCGAGGCTGATTAGTTTACGTTTTGTATTCCACTGATAGACCTGATCTGGATTCGGACCTGAACGAAAATTTAATTGGTTTGTTCTTGTCACCGAACTAACCGTTTCACCGAGTTTCGTCCGAATCCGTCCATAACTTTTTGAAATATCATTTTATCATTCATCATTTTAGCCCGATCACTCAATGGTGAAAAAATAATTGAAAAAATTCTCGGACCTTGATCCGGATTCGGATTTTTACCAACATCGAATCAATTCTTCTTTTTACATACCCAACCTGTCCACCAAGATTTGTCCAAATCCATCCACAACTTTTTGAGACATCCTGCACACAGACAAACAGACAGACAAACAAACAAGAAGACGACATCGTGCAGAGCACGATACCTGCAAAATCCATAAAACAAATTTGACCTAAAAAATAATTGGGGGTTGAATCCATTGGCCAAATATGCAACTCCTCTTCAAAGTTCAAGTCAATCAGATGAAATTGTCAATTTTAGAAATTCAGCCTATGTTGACCTTTTGGTTGATGTAGACCTCTAAAATCATTGGTGGTTGAATTCAATGACATGAAATATAAATCCTCTTCAAATTTCAAGTCAATCGGAGGAAAATTGAGGATTTTAGAAATACCACCTTAGTTTTATTTTTTTTTTGTATACCTTGTTGA
>NC_140971.1:22662589-22705089 GCF_056783735.1 Eptatretus burgeri
AGGGTTAATAAATTGGTTTACTTCTGTCTGTCTGTCTGTCTTTCTACAAACGTCAGTTTATGATTGAGGAACACATTGATTTCAAATGAATGTAATACTTTGAACACAAATCTGAACATGAATCAGAAAACGAACCTGTAGTTTCGCAGTACTTTGGCTCTGAATTTGTCCCGTGCATGCGCAGAGAGGAGTGAGATAATTTTTTTAGTCTATCTGCCCATCTGGCAGTCAAACAAAATCGAAAATCATTCCAAACAGGAAATTTACTGTTTTTAAGGACGTCATAAAGGACACAACCAACAGGCATGAAGAACTAATGTCATGTGTTAAACAAGGTGGTGGATAAAACAATGACTGCATCAACGTCGGTAAACTTCCAAAAAAAATTTCTACAAACTTTGAAATCCTTATTTTATTTCAATTTAATTATACACTTCAACACTGTAGAACTGCCTTTTTGACACTTTCAAAACCCTACTGTTTCGCAGTACTTGGACAAAATATTACAGCATGTTACGTCATCACGACCAATCGTATTTGCCGCTCGTAGACTCCTCATGTCCTTGTTTCTCAAGACAGCATGGGGGTAAGGTGTTCCATGAACTCTCTAATTCATTCTACATTTGGGGACATTGCACATGCAAGGGACATTTCGTTTCCAACTTGCACAAGTGGCAGTACAAAGTGTAAGGATTCTTGTAGAGTTATTAGAAAGCGATTAATTCACAAAGCACCCTGTTCCCTTCCCTCTCTTCAACGAATTGAACAAAAAGGGAATAGAGTGAAAAACGTTAAAGCAAGCAAATAATATACTTTTATTTAAATAAATAAATAAATAAATAAATAAATAAATGCACGAACAAACCGTTAAACCAGGCAAATAAAATTCAACTCCCCTTTCTCACAAACACCCTGCCTGATATTGACACATAGGAATCAAACATTTTGAGGTGTACTTGGGTAACTTCATGTAAGCAGGTGGTGATGAAGAAGTAATTCACTCCACACCTTTCTCTGCCTCTCGAGTCTCTGTCTCTCGAGTTCTCTGCCTTTCTCTGTCTCCTCTCGAGCCTCGCCCCCCAGCTCTCTCTGCGATTTGTCCCCACCACATTTCCGCAGGGCGCTCAAGGTGCACCAACAACCCCCTTCTGGTAAAACTACCAAAATCACGAATCACTGCTCACCTTCACTCTTTCATTCTTCTTTTTTCCCGCCTTTAGAATAAACTCCCTCACTCTATTCATTCCCATTCTTCCCTCCAGGCCTTCAAAACAGCTGTTCACCACCACCTCTTATCATCCCCATCCAAATCCTCGATCTTTTCTACCCCCGATAATCCACCCAAGCCGACCTCCAAATTCCCTGCTTTCCTTCCTGAAAGTCCCTGTAATGTCCATCTTCTATTCCCCATGTTCCCCGTTCCATCCCTCTCCGAATGTCTCTGTTCCCCACTGTTTTGTCCTTCCCACTCCCTCCCCTCTTGTCTCATGTCCCCCATGATGTGTGTTGTGTGTGAGCTCTCACATGAGCCTCGACAAGGTATACAAAAAATAAAAATAAAAAAAATCACTTTTGCCCCAGAAACAACAGTCAATCTGAACCACGCTGGCCACTGCTCAGACGCCATGACCGTAGACGACTGCGCAGCTCGGTTAAAGATGACTCGGCATTTTGGTGCGTGCGCACGAAATTATATTTTGAAAATAAATGCCGACATTTACATTTCGGGTTTTGAAACTTTTGCACCTTCGGCGGAAAATGTATAAATATAAAAGGCTAAAAATGTGTTTTATATTTATATTTCATTTCGGCAAATATACCGTCGGCGGATCCGTAAACCAAGTTAGAAAATAACTAAGGCCTTAGAAGCAGCCTTGGAAAAACTCAATGATAGCTATCTATACACCTTAACACGGATTTCACCCAAGAACCCCTTTGGGGAGGGTGGGAAATGAAGTCGTCACAACCTCTATCATGTGACCCTTCGTCCTCCAGTCAAGTTTGGTTGAGACTGGATAAATAATGACCGAATGTATCACGGTCAAAAAGAAAGACAGACAGACAGACAGACAGAGACACCAAATTGCGTATTTTAGTATGATGAGCACAATCAAAATGGGTACACTTGGGAACGATACGAGTTCAAAATTGCAAATTGTATTTGCACTTCAATCAGCACAGATAGACTCAAAAATCTGACAACACCACTGGTTATTGTCAGTTATTAAGCTCAATCAGGTCATTCTTCACACTCGATTAGCAGGTAAAACTACAGAATGCTGTGTAACACGACTGGTAGATAGGGGCAGCTTGATCGTACCAGTATGACAGCAATCCAGAAGATGGAAACAGTAAAATAAAAATAGCTTGATTTTATAACTGTGCCTTTCATAAATGTGAATTTTACATCATTCAATTTGACTCAAAATAACCACAGAGAGGAGGAGGTGACCACATGAAATAAAACTTCAATTTCCCAGAATTTTCTTAAATTTTGTCCATGTATAACAATGCAAACAGTATTTCTTAATTTCAAATACTGTACGCATCTCCATTAAATTCCAAATACCTGGGAGGCATAGAATTGATGGATGAGCGGTCACTGTTGTTGTTCAGCAGAAAACACTTTGTCCATGAAAACAGCTTGAGTGACTACTTAATTGTCTCAAGATCTCCTAATTGTGACAACGATTAGCTACGAAATGTCAGTCGGGTTTTATTACCCTTCCCTCTTCAACAAGGCCTACCCCAAACTATAGTGGAGAATTTTTTCCCCTTTCCCCCTCACCTTGTTCCCAGAGAAGCCAACAAATTCAAGGAGTCGAAGAACACGAGATGGTAGCATAGACAGCATCTGTAAAGAGGAGGGAGGGCAGTTGGAGGAAAATGAAAGATGCTTGTGGCATGAAGGGTTATGTTAATAAAAATATAATACAAGTTCTCTTACAAGGAACTTCAATGCAGGAGGTGGCCATTCAGCCCATCAAAGCCTGCATTAGTATTACCAACTCATGGATGTTTGTCCATGCTCTATGCTTTTAAAGGTCCCATGACACTCAAAAGTACTGAAATTGCATGCATATATGTCCTAGAGGAGTTTTTCATCGTGATTTCTGATCTGACAATGTTTTTTCACAATACTCGTTCTGTAAAATGTAAAATTAAGAAAAAAAAACTTCTTCGGGAATGCCCCTAAAAATTCTTCAGGAATCTACTGAACGACTCGTAACCCACATGGCGTCATCTCCAGAACAACAAAGGCTGCACACAAATTACTCGGGTTGGTGGTCTACGTGATTATATTGGCTTTCTGTGTGTTTCCACATTCGATTGATCGACTCAAACGCTTCGTTAATTTCTGCTTTAAAAAAAAAATCAAACATTTGGTTTTGAATAATGGATGACATGGACTTTGATTTGTCTGGAAGCGATAGTGAGTGTGAGAGAAATGAAGGATTTTGGTTTGAATCAGATGGAGAATTGTCGGATAACGTAGTCGCGGGAGGTGAAGTTCAGGCAGCTGGAAATGAAGTACAGCCTTACCCGTTCGAGCCCGAAGCAGGACAAGCAGAGGAAACTGGCGATGAAATTCCCGGCGTTCATGATGATCGGGAGGACATCGAAGGAAGACTTGGCAATAACAACTGGTTAGACTAAATCCTATTCGTAATCCAATAATGTAAATTCGACTTGCATACTGCTCGATACCAGAAATATTTTAGTGAGGTGACGTGACCAGCGCAGTGGGCATGTTGCTCCACGGCGAATGAATCACAAGCAAGGCCAGCCCATGTCATCGGCCATGTCTCTCTGCGCATAAAACGAAGCAATCTCGCTGTCCGGATACGATGAAAACTTGTGTGCAGAACACACCTTGCGACACAATTGTCTGGAGTCGTCCGATAAATCTGACGTTCTGTTGCATTTTTATTCATTTTATTCCTACTGTCGTCATGTAGCGCCAGTAGAAAACAATGAAGAAAAGAGAATAATAAAAGAAAGATACAGCACGTCAGATTTATCAGACGAGTCGGACGGACGACGGATTTATCGGACGACATTGCTTTTGATGATAGGCACTGCATCAGGTTTCAGCCTCCTCAACTTCTTCAAACTTAACAGTGAATAGAGCCCGTGATCAAAGTCACTGTCTTCGAAGTGGGTGCTGCAAATGACGCTCGTGTCGCTGGGGCCTTTCCAGTTTCCCCTCGTCAGCTTCACTTTAGATGTCCATATTCTCCGAAGATTCTCATCTTTCGGGAATACATGAAGGCTTACACCGTCTCTGGTTGTATTGCTGCATCCTGCGACGATACATCTTGCAGGCATTTTCGAAAGTAAGGCTAAAACTGTTAAAAACTTTTGCGAAACAATCACAGGAATTAAGACGATCAGTGAGATAGCAAACACATGTGCACAATGCATTTGTACGTACTTTATACGGCGCGCGACGTCTCATCAATCGACTCTGTGCGAGTCGCGTTCTGGAGATGACCTCAACGGTCACGTGACCTGCGGTTCGCTGAACTCCACTTTTTTGAGGGGCGGGGCATAGCAAGTTGTGAAAAACACTACAAATGTTCAAAATATTGGTCTAATTATCCCATTGTTGATTTTAAAAAAGAAACATAGGTGATTTCTTCACTAGGAAGGTCAAGTTAATATATAAATAACCAGAAACTTTTGAATTACATGGGTCCTTTAAATGCCAAGCATCATGCAAGGAAGCATCACACACCATTTTTAAAGTCTTTGGTATGACTTGGCCAGGGTTCAAACCACCGACCTCCCAGACTCAGAGCGGACACTCTAACCATTACACCACTGAGTCTGGTCGCTTGCTGCAGGTTGGAGCATCACATTGTGTTGGAGCAAAGAGTTGTGTACCAGATTAAAAGCACCAATTCCCAAAGAGACTCCTCCTTGGAAGTGCAAGAAATGTTTTCCTTGTGGAACCGAGCTTTGCTGAAGAATATTTTGGCAGGATCTGCAAAAGTTCAGACAGACAACATAGGAAATGGGTGCTGGCACATATCAGCACATTTTTTTGTGTTAAATACAGCAAAAAATGTATATTATGGCTGTTATATTGGGTACAAGTGGACATTCCCATAAAGGATGCAGATGGTGGGATGAAATAACATATATTAGGAAGGGGGGGGGTGACCAAATAACAATAACAATAACAATCCTGTGATAAACGGAATAAATGGAGAGAACACCATGACAGTTGGGCTTGAAGCACCGCCCACCAGAATGCCGTGATGTCATTCAGCATAGCAAATGCTGGACAAGTCTACTATCGACTGGAGGGAATAGAATAAAAGTTGGAAGTGAATTTACATGTTGTGTGCAGAGAGATTTTAAATTATTTCTATGAGCTTTTATTCTTCTTGCTTATGGCAGCTCAGCTGCTGGGTAGCTGTCATGTTGTTGGGACGCGACAATGCCACTGATGCTGTGCCCCTAAACCAGTACACTGGTACTCATTCGCTAACCTCGGAAGGATGACAGGCTGAGTCAACCCCACCTGGTGTTCATTCAGCAGAAAACGGGGCTCATACTGAGGACCCTAAGATCTCAAGCCAGCCACCCTAACCACTAAGCCAACACCAGGCTTCCTACGAGCTCTGTTAAAGATGCACCAAGTGGTGAGAGTAGAGAGCAATCGGCACAAACACGTCCTATTACCCTCGCCAGAGAACTTGCCAGAAGTGATACCAGCAGGTTATCGGGATTGCAAGATCATGCAGCGGAATCCGCACCCCCATCCAGCTGATGCCACACTCCACTCAGCCAACACCACGCCCAATCCAGAGAGTCACATCCCTCCCCCCTATCGCCCCAACTCTGAGACTTTCACAAGGAACTCAAGTAGAGCGACTTTGCCGGGTGTGGCTCATCTCTCTTCCTGTCTTATCAAGCTTTAATGTCTTTCTCTTGTGGTATGAACATGGGCCCAGATAAGACATGAGATAATAAAGGCGCCCCATTCATTTCTAGGTACTGTGAGCGCGTATCTCAGTTAGTGGGTAAGGGGTAATGTCCATCATTATTGACTGTTGATTGCTTCGTTCTGTCCCCTCCCCATGCCATTTGTAATGAAATTTGACTTGGTCTTGAATGGATTCTCATTGTCGTGGGAGATTCATTTGCTGGTTTTTCTTACAAGTGGTCCTTTGTTTTTTTTTTTGGCTATATTTACAAATGTTTTTTTTTTGCATCCTGCCTTATTCTCCAAACTCTCTGCCTATAACAATAACAATCCTGTGACAAATGGAATACATATAATACAAGTTCTCTTATAAGGTCCTGCCAAAAAGAAAAGGTCCTGCCGATCTCAGAAAGATCCAAGGCCAACTCCACACATGTCTTACTGACTTCCTCTAGTATGGCTCTCAAGAGAATCCTTTCATCTACTCTCCCTGTCACGGCTGGATTGACACAAGGCAGTGTTCTGGGCCCAGTCCTATTCCTGATCTTCATCAATGATCTCTCAGACTCTGTGGAAAATCCCCTTTATCTATTTTGTGATGACTCCTCCCTCGACTGTGACCTCCCTCATCCTTCAGAGAGACAGGCTTCAGCCTCTTTCCTCCCTTTAGACCTTGAAAAAAAATCACAAGCTTGTCCAAAACTTGCAGTATGTCTTTCAATCCTGACAAATCTCACACTCTCACTATCCCTCTCCGAAAGGACCATCTGGCAACTCCCGCCCCCCCAATGTACCTTCTCAACAATCCTCTTGAGGAAGTACAGTCATTCAAAGTCCTGGGTCTCACTATCAGCCATGGTCTTTCTTGGGCAAATCACATCTTGGGCAGAGATGGTATCCTCGGTTGTACAAATTCCTTCCTTGGTACCCTTGAACTCCAATACACCTACAAGGCCTTCATCTGCAGCTTGATGGAGTGCTGCTCTCCCCTTTGGGCTGGCTCCCCTGCGTCACATCTTGCTCAGCTTGACACCAAGGCCTTTGAGATTATTGGAATCTCCCGGGATGAAGCCGAGTCTATGGGTCTATCACTTCGTCATCACAGACAGGTCAGTGGTCTCTCGTTCTTCTACCATCTCCTTTCTGGTCTTGCACCCTCTGTTCTTTTCATGCTTTGCCCCCCCCCCCCCAAAGGGCACACATGGCCCACCATCAACCACCTCTGGGTTTTATCATTATTTTGCATACATTCTATGGTTGCTGGTTGCATCAATGTTGGAAGTATGGCTGTGCCGCTGATGCAGCGCCCCCCGTTTCCCATAAGCTGGTGTTCATTTTGCCGATTTCGGAAGGATGACAGGCTGAGTCAACCCACCTGGTGTTATTTCATGGCATGACAGGGGCTCAAACTCAAGACCCTAAGATCTTATGTCAGACACCTTAACCATTAAGCCAACACCAAGCCTACCCCCTTCTGGTGAAACTACCTAAATCCAGGATCACTGCTCACCTCCACTCATTTGTTTCTCTTCTTTCCCATCTGTGGAACCAACTTCCACATACTTTTCAATCTCATTCTTCCCTCCAGGTTTTCATGACAGCTGTTCGCCAGAATCTTAGATCGTTCCCAATCCAAAACCATGATCTTTTCTACGATCGTTAACCCCCAGCCTCACCACAATCCCTCCTCCTTCAAAATTTCCAGTTTTTCCATCTGAGAGTTTCCTTCTTTATCCATCTTGTCCACTCCATGCACCCACTCTTGCCTCTCATTCTTCCCCACTCCCATTTTTGTCCAAATCTGTCTCTATCTTGGCCTTCAACTCTGCTGTTGGTGTCCCCCTCCCCCCTCATTCAACTGTTCCTTTTGTCCTTTTGTGTCCTAATCCATTCAGTGTACTAATACTAGCTCTTCTAGGAGCCTCGACTATGAATACAAAAAAAAGAAAGAAAAAAAAAGGTCCCATTTAGGACGATTGGCTGCAATTCACGTCGCTAGACAAGATTGTGTCACGTGACTCAGGCTCGCTCGGCCCAGATCAGATCAGTCACATGATCGCATATCGGCACGACACTCGCCCGATTTGGGGATTATAACCTGTGTGGTAACGTGCCTTTGGATGCGAGTATCCGGCGGGGGGGGGCGAGGGGGGGTTGAAAATCCAATTCGCCAGACTTGTCGTGGGCAACTGGAACGGACCGACGACCGTAACATTACTAATTACAATTTTAAAGTAACTTACCTAATGTGACTTCTGAGACTGCTTTCTTTTTATGAGAGTGTCCATGTTGGGGGAGAAAACATGTTCATATGCTGAAGTTGTTTATGAGTTCAGTGATAATAGCTACATAAAGTATTGAACAAAATATCACTACGTAGGCCAGATCAAAGCACGTCTCGGGCCGGAGGTTTCCCATTCCTATTTAACATAGAACGGAGCAAATAGGATTGTGTAATAGGGTCTATCAAAGGATATCATTGTACTGTTTCACATTGCCAGTTTTATCATGCCTCTCTTCCATTCAGTCTTCATTCTTGGCAGAACATGCATGTGCATCATGCCATGCCCAACAGATTTTTTAAAATGATACGTATTTAGTTGGACAAAGAAATATACACACACTGGAGTAAATCTGTCGTGAGGCAAAATAACAATAAATAAATAAATAAATAACAGAACAAAGATGAGTCTTTTCACACAATTTTCATTCTTTTCCAGGATTCAAAGCTTGGACAGGCAAGCCAAAACATACGTAATAAGTAGATAATCCTTCATGGTGATGTTTGCATATGTAATAAGGAGATAGTCCTCAATTACAGATCACATACTTGTAGATCTGGTAGCTGCTTCTTATCTTCATTCCACCTTTAATGAAGCTGATGAGATTTTCATCCTGGTGAAAGAAAAACAAACCATTGGAAATGTGACAGGTATTGTTTGTGGAGGGAAATGTGGGTGAGACGAACGATGACAATCAGTCATAACAACATATGTGTTATAACATAACAAAGAAATCAATGTTGAGCAAACAACAAAAATAAACAAGTGACTGCTTAATACGCACTGAACAAAGAAATAATTTGTATTACCTGCGTCAACGTGAACGTGCTTTTAAGCAGCGAGACATCATTGTATATTTCGAGAACATGAACGAATGTCAATCAAATAATGGTAATGATGTAATAATTCACAGCATCAGTGACACTTTTGATCCCCTTGCTAACGTTTTGAATGTTTTCTTGACAACTCCACCTGCTGTGGCCTGGCAATATCATTTCCATTAGTCACAGCATTCTCCACATTCTATTACTCAACACATAATGTTACGTAGAACTCGAGTTCATCGAACACCTTACTCTGCACAGTCTTGAGAAACAAGGACATGGGCGGGGTCTGCGAGCAGCAAATTTGATTGGTCGAGATGATGTAAAATAATTTTATATTTTATTGATAACTCTGACGTTACAGGTCGCATTGTTTGGCAGCCATATTGGACTTAAGGAAAAAAAAAATTGGACATCTTTATCTCTGAAACCGCTCAACGAAAAAAATTGAAACTTGGCATGTGTCATATATTCCCCATGGGGTATATAAGGGGATAACGATGACATCATCGGCGAAGTGGTATTCCAGCCATAATTGGTAGAATCAAAATCCTTGTCCAAAATATCTGAAATTTCAAATGTCGGATCTACGACCAGAAGTGAGTGGAGAACAAGTAGAGGTACATTCAAAGTACACCACCCCCATGAAAAATAAATAAATAACAAATCCTCCAGTGCGTGACATTGCTGGGGCACCTTCGGTCGCAGGCGATGCCGCCGAACAGCACATGGAGACAGAATTGGGATGGAGCGGAGCACTTTTGAGGTGAATATGTACAAATGTATTTCTGAGGTGAATATGTACAAAAGTACTTAGTTTATGTGTAAAATGTACTTAGTTTATGTACAAATGTACTAAGTTTAGGTGTAAAATGTACTTAGTTTATGTACAAATGTACTTAGTTTCTGTACAAATGTACTTCCGAGGTAAATGTATACAAATGATACTTAGTTTATGTAAAAATATACTTAGTTTATGTGTACAAATGTACTTAGTTTATGTACAAATGTACTTCTGAGGTAAATATGTACAAATGATACTTGGTTTACATACAAATGTACTTAGTTTATGTGTACAAATGTACTTCTGAGGTAAATGTATACAAATAATACTTGGTTTACGTACAAATGTAATTCTGAGGTAAATATGTACAAATGTACTTAGTTAATGTACAAATGTACTTCTGAGGTGAATGTGTACAAATGATACTTAGTTTATGTGTACAAATATATTTAGTTTATGTACAAATTTACTTCTGAGGTAAATGTGTACAAATGATACTTAGTTTATGTACAAATGTACTTTTGAGGTAAATATGTACAAATGGTACTTAGTTTATGTTTACAAATGTACTTCTGAGGTGAATATGTACAAATGATACTTAGTTTATGTTTACAAATGTACTTCTGAGGTAAATATGTACAAATGGTACTTAGCTTGTGTGTACAAATGTACTTCTGAGGTGAATGTTTAACAAATATTCACCATGCAGCATATGGAGACAGATTTGGGGTGGAGTGGTGTGAAATAATTGATTGATTAATTGATCAATTGTGTAATTAAAATAAATATTGATCGTAAAATAATTGATTTCTCAATCAATTGTCGAATAGCATACCGAAACTACCACTGTTTCATCCGAATCTGTAACTTTTTGAAAATTCAGTAACTCATTGAAAAGCGAATAATTCATCAATTAATTGATATATCATTAAATCAAAAATACCATTTATAGCCAAATCACTTGTTCAATGTCATGTCCAAATATCAGCTTCCTCAAGGCCCTGTCACCTTGACGTTTTACACAGCGTATGGCAAGGTATCAAATGTATGTAAAACGCTGGCATACGCTGAACTATTGATGTTTTTTCCAGTTTTGGACGTATTCATAACGAGTTGGACGTATGCATAACGTATTAGTAACATACACAGAACGTTTCAATAACATATAGATAACTTATATCAACGAATGCTGAGAGTGTTGTCGGCGTTCACAACCTATGCCCAACGATAGTCTAACTTATGCATAGCGTGCGGCAGCGTTTCGCCGACGATCACGTGGCGTAGCCTATTAAAAGGCTGCGGCTCGATGATTCAAATCATAACCGCACGAGACATCGAAGTGTCAAGCCGCTGTCACACCTTGACGTTTTAGCCAGCGTATGCCGACGTATGAAAAATTTGCCGAATATGCTGGCACACGTCGAATACATTATGGGTAAGTTTTGTATACGTTAAGAGCACGCTGAAGCACGCTGGCATACGTCGTAGTACGCCCAGTACATCGACAAATTTTCAGCATGTTGAAAATTTTTCGACGTATGCCAGCATATGACACACGTTCCGCATACGCTGGCCATAAGTTGTAGGCATGTTACGCGATCGTTGACACACGTTACTTGTAAGTTACTCATAAGTCGAGGTAATGTTTAGCGTCAGTGTTCCAGACTCCCTGTTTTTTTTTTTTTCTTCGGCATGACGGTGATGTTGACACTTCGATTTCTAGTGCGGTGATGATTTAAATTGTTGAGCGGCAGCCTATTAATTATATTATATTATAACCGCACTAGAAATCGAAGTGTCAACATCACCGTCATGCTGAAGAAAAAAAAAGGAAAAAAGAAAAAAGAAAAGGAAAAAAGAAAAAAAAAAAAACAGGGAGTCTGGAACACTGCCGCTAAACATTACCATTACTTACAAGTAACATGTCGACGTGTGTCAACGATTGCGTGACGTGCCTACAACTTACGGCCAGCGTATGCAGAATGTGTGAGTCATACGCTGGCATACGTCGAAAAATTTCAAGCATGTTAAAATTTGTCGACGAGCTCGGTGTACTACGACATATGCCAGCGTACTACGACGTATGACAGCGTGCTCTTAACGTATACAAAACTTACCCATAACGTATTTGACGTGTGCCAGCGTTTTAGACAAATTTTTCATACGTCGGCATACGCTGGCTAAATCGTCAAGGTGTGACAGGGCCTTTACTCAAAAGATGCCTGAGATAATGCCCAGATGAGAAAGAAAATAAATAAAGAATTAATAAATAGATAATAATTATACAATCAATAAATGAATTGATTAATCAAAAAATAAAGATATGTTTTTGCCAAAGCACATCTTCACTTTTGTCCCCAAATTTCAACTTGCTCGCTCAAAGGATGGCCGACATATCACCCAGAGAAACAAACAAACAAACAAACAAGAAAACAAACAAACAAGATAACAAACAAACAAGATAACAAACAAACAAGAAAACAAACAAACGGAGAAAAACTGAGTACTCCCTTCTTTTGGCGCCCGGCGATGGCATCATGCATCGCCTGGATATGGAATTGGGAAGTAGCGGTGCACAATTATTTATGAGGTCATCGGTGACATCATCTGGTGGCCATATTAATTTGAAAATAAAAAACGTAAATAAAACTTCTCTAGAACCGCCTAACAGATCAATGTAAAACTTCATATCTATGATCGACTTGTCATGGGGAATATAGTTTTAATTTTTTTTCACATTCACCTTCATTGATGCAATTTAGCCTTAATCTGCACAAAAGTGTTTGTTAAATATCCTAATAATTAATTAATCAATAATTAATAATGCTGCAGATAATGGCAATATGTGACATAATAGGGTGCATGAATGATATGTGTATATGGTCCATATTAGCGGTGGGTCATAATAGTAGCGTGTTCAGTTAGCAATGGTATTTTTGTTCAGAATAAGTGCATGAGGTGAGACTTTGCGCTCTCCTGAGTGCCATTCTAGTTTGTCCAAGTACTGCTACACGGAAGGGTTTTGAGAGTAGAAAAAAGGCAATTTGTGTTCTACAGCGTTCAAGCATGTAATTATTCAATTGAAATAAAATGGAGATTTTAAGGGTTGTAGAAAAAAAATTCCAGAAGTTTACCGCCATTGGTGCAGCATCTTTTACACCACCTTATTTAAAACTTTACATTAGTTATTCGACCTTATTGTTTGTGGCCTTCATGACGTCTTTAAAAACAGTAAGTTTCCTGTTTGGAATGATTTCCAATTTTGTTTGACTGCTAGACAGGCAGAGAGTAAAATAATTATCTCACTCCTCTCTGCACGTGTGCAATCGGGACAAATTCAGAGCCAAGTTCTGCTAAACTACAGGTTCTTTTTCCGATTCATGTTCAAAATATAACATTTTATTGAAATTAAGTTATTCATTCATTACAAACTGACATTTTTAGACAGACAAGTGAACCAATTGCTTAACCCTGCTCTTCGTTTCACGTGTGTGGGGTAATCAGTGGGAATGTAATACTGCTGACAGAATTTTCAAGATTAATGGCTTCATATTATGGAATAGAGACTTGAATGAAGATTTCGTAATGTAAGAAGGATGCCAGTTTTTGCAGTAAACCATTAATCATTCTCACAACCGAATACATAATTTGGTTGGATTCTCTCCATCATAAAGACAATGGCACACTTTGTTGAATTAAACGACGGAGACGGTAAACTGTGTTACACTCCCATTCACTGTTTATGCCACAAAATTGACGGTCAAGCTAAGACATGCTACGGCCAAAATACTTTGGAAAAATGACCTCAATGGTGGCAGAGGATAGACCAAAATCTGATTAACATGCGCTAGAGCCAGCATAAACCTCCAAAATAAGATTCATGAAAAATCTCTTTGGTGGAACAATACATTAAAATTCGAGGCCCAAGAACATTTTTATAGTGGCAGGATCGTTCAGAAATGGTGCACTCTTTTAATTGCTGAATCATTGTGTCTTGTTATTGTTTATTCACCAAAACCACCATGCCCCCGTTTCCCCACATCAATTCGACCCACCCTGAACCTCTCACCTGGATGAAAGCAAGGGCAGCTCTCTGCAGCAGGCATTCAGCATAGCACAGCTCAGCATGCATCTCCTCTGCGTTGGCAGAGACAGTTGTTGGGAAAGGGGGTACAATTGAATACTACATTAAATGTTTAATTCATCCAACATGTCCTCACCATTATTTCCTAATCTGACAAAGTCAATATATTTCTCATCTTCACACATGCTATTCACCGAAATATTGCATGTCAATTTATCAATGCAATATTACAGAGCAACCACGCCCCCCCCCCCCACCCTTGACCACAAACATGGAAATCCGAAGAACCATTTACAGAATATAATTGCAAGAAAAATATGAATTTTGAGGACACACCCCTCCCCCCACCCCCAACCCTATATACGTTGAACATCCTTTCCTTCCCCTGATTTTATTCATCTTAAAAAAAATATTTTTCGACTTGACACTTGGTCTCGGGTCTTTCAACAAACTCTGGCCACTTGTCAAGGTGGTTTTTGTTATTAAGTCATTTAAATCATCTTGCATAATATCCTGTCAACATCAGCAGACATCAATCACAGTATGAAGGTTTGGAATAAAAAAATGAATCACTCTAATAAACCAAAAGAAACAAGAGCGAGAATTGCTTTGCAATACATGTCCACTTCTGGTCCCAATGAATGTTCAGGAGATAAAAAATAGTTTGCGTGTAATGCACACTCGAGCCGATAATGGAACTAAAATGAAGAAGAAGAAACCCTAAAACACTGTGTTTTTGTCTATTTGGCAAAATAAAGGAAATTAAGCAATTTTCATTTACTGATATATTTTGTAGACTAGAAACCAATAAAGACAACGAGGATAACAAACTGAAGATAAAATTGTTTGCTTTCATGCATGCTCAAGCTGATACCAGAAACAATATGAAGAAGAAGAAGGGTCTCCAAGCAGCCCTCAAACTTATAGACTGGTCTCCTATCTCTACTTTCTCCAACATCAACTCATCCTGGGAATTCTTTCAAAGAAACTTGCTCTCCCTCATGCACAGATTTATCCCCTCTCGTCTTCAGTTGTCCGACCCTTCCTCCCGCCCTTGGTTCAGTGAAGCTTGTGGTGAGGCAGTTGTCCTGAAACAACTTGCCTTTGCCTCATGGAAAGCAAACCCAACTGAGGGCAATCTCAGTTCCTTCCAGAAAGCTCGGAACAAGTGTGTATCTACCCTCAGGAGAGCCAGAAAACAACATCTTTCTCATCTCAAGTCTGAACTCTCAAACCTCTCTCCCTCCTCCAAATCCTGGTGGCGTTTAATCAAATCTGTTTCTGGTGTATGTTCCCCCTCCATCCCTCCCTTACCTGAAATGGCCGCACTGCTGATACTGCACGTGAAAAGGCTGAATGCCTAAACTCGGTGTTTGCAGCTAAATCTTGTGTCCAAAACCCATCACTTTCTCCACCCACCTTACCCAGTCGCACCCAACTGTCCCTGGACTCTGTGTCCTTTTCTCCTGACAAGGTGGAGAGCTTGCTGTCAAACCTCGACTCAGATTCTGCAACCGGTCCAGACGGCATCAGCCCACGTGTCCTCAAAGCCTGCTCTTCTGCTCTTGCTCACCCTCTCTCTGTTCTATTCACCCTCTCATTTGCTCAAGGCCATCTGCTTGGAAATCAGCAAACATCACTGCCCTGCACAAAAAAGGTGCAAAAAAAGATCCCTGCAACAACAGACCAATCAGCCTTCTCCCAATCATCAGCAAGGTTATGGAATCCATCATCGCTTCAGACATCAAATCCTTCCTCTTCTCCAATGGATTGATTTCTGATCATCAATTTGGTTTCAGACCAGGTCACTCTACCCTGGATATGCTGCTTCTGCTCTCCCAACAATGGATGGAAGCCCTCATTGCCAGACAGGAAATCCGAGCCGTATCCCTGGATACATCACGTGCTTTTGACACAGTCTGGCACCCTGCCCTGCTCACCAAACTCTCTTCCTATGGTATCCAAGGCCATCTCCACTCATGGCTCGCAGACTTCCTCGCCTGTCGCAGTCAACGTGTGGCCCTAAATGGAGTTCTTTCATCCCCCCTTCCTGTCCAGGCTGGAGTTCCTCAAGGTAGCGTTCTGGGCCCTGTTCTTTTTCTGGTTTTCATCAATGATCTCTCCGACTCTCTGGATAATCCTCTATATCTCTTTGCTGTTGACTCCACCCTCTGCCGTACCATCGGTCATCCCTCAGACCGGCAAGCAGCAGCTTCTTCGCTCACTGCTGATCTGGATAAAATCACAAACTGGTCCAACACGTGGAACATGTCATTCAATCCGGACAAATCTCACACTCTCACTATGTCTCTTCGAAAGGACCGTTTAGAAAACCCCCAATCCACTTTCTCAACAATCCTCTGGAAAAAGTCCTTTCTTTCAAGCTTCTGGGTCTCACCATCTGCCACAACTTTATCTTTTCTGGGAAAGCCACATTTCAAACCTCGCCTCCAAAGCCGGTCGCCGACTGGGAATCCTCCGTCGTGCAAGGTCCTTCCTCGGCCCACCTGAGCTCCTGACCACTTACAAAGCTTTTG
Organism: Eptatretus burgeri; assembly: GCF_056783735.1. Taxonomy (NCBI): domain Eukaryota; kingdom Metazoa; phylum Chordata; class Myxini; order Myxiniformes; family Myxinidae; genus Eptatretus; species Eptatretus burgeri. Next base: position 22,679,036 of record NC_140971.1, read on the forward strand.
TCCGCAGCCTGATGGAGTACTGCTCTCCCCTCTGGGCTGGTGCTCCTGCCTCCCGCCTTTCTCGGCTTCACGTTGTAGAAACCAAGGCATTTCGGATCATTGGCATATCCCGCAATGAGGCTGAGTCTTTGGGCCTCTCACTCAATCACCGCAGGTTGGTCGGTGGTCTTTCTGTCTTCTACCATCTCCTATCCAGCTTCGCCCCCCCCCCGCTCTCTCTCTGCGATTTGTCCCCACCACATTTCCGCAGAGCGCTCAAGGTCCGCCAACAACCCCCTTCTGGTAAAACTGCCAAAATCACCAATCACTGCTCACCTTCACTCTTTCATTCCTAATACCTTTGGAATAAACTCCCTCGCTCTATTCATTCCCATTCTTCCCTCCAGGCCTTCAAAACAGCTGTTCACCACCACCTCTTATCATCCCCCATCCAAATCCTCGATCTTTTCTTCCCCCAATAATCCACCCAAGCCCACCTCCTTCAAATTCCCTGCTTTCCTCCCTGAAAGTCCCTGTAATGTCCATCTTCTATTCCCCATGTTCCCCGTCCCATCCCTCTCCCTTCCACAGATCTCCAAATGTCTATGTTCCCGACTATTTTGTTCTTCCCACTCCCTCCCCCTCCTGTCTCATGCCCCCCTTGATGTGTGTTGTGTGTTAGCACTCATACGAGCCTCGACCAAGGTATACAAAAAATAAAAAAATAAAAAGAAGAACCTATTTAACCCACCGTGTTTCGCTCGTTTCTATGCTTTGCCTATTTCATATTTAAAATAACCCGATGTACATACATGAAGCAAAAACATGTGCACAGCTTTGTGCATATATAACACATCATGGTGTGGGGAGAACAAGTATTTGATACACTGCCGATTTTGCAGGTTTCCCCACTTACAACGCACGTAGAGGTCTGTAATTTTTATCATTGGTACACTTCAACTGTGAAAGACGGAATCTAAAACAAAAATCCTGAAAATCACATTGTATGATTTTTAAATAATTAATTTGCATTTTATTGCATGAAATAAGTATTTGATACATCAGAAAAACAGAACTTAATATTTGGTACAGAAACCTTTGTTTGCAATTACAGAGATCAGACGTTTCCTGTAGTTCTTAACCAGGTTTGCACAGACTGCAGCAGGGATTTTCGCCCATCCTCCATACAGATCTTCTCCAGATTCTTCAGATTTCGGGGTTGTCGCTGGGCAACACAGACTTTCAGCTCCCTCCAAAGATTTTCTCTTGGGTTCAGGTCTGGAGATTGGCTAGGCCACTCCAGGACCTTGAGATGCTTCTTACGGAGCCACTCCTTAGTTGCCCTGGCTGTGCGTTTCGGGTCGTTGTCATGCTGGAAGACCCAGCCACGCCGCATCTTCAACAGAAGGGATTTTGGCCCACTCCTCCATACAGATCTTCTCCAGATCCTTCAGGTTTCGGGGCTGTCACTGGGCAACACAGACTTTCAGCTCCCTCCAAAGATTTTCCATTGGGTTCAGGTCTGGAGACTGGCTAGGCCACTCCAGGACCTTGAGATTCTTCTTACGGAGCCACTCCTTAGTTGCCCTGGCTGTGTGTTTTGGGTCGTTGTCATGCTGGAAGACCCAGCCACGCCCCATCTTCAATGCTCTTGTTGAGGGAAGGAGGTTGTTGGCCAAGATCTCGCGATACATGGCCCCATCCATCCTCCCCTCAATACGGTGCAGTCGTCCTGTCCCCTTTGCAGAAAAGCATCCCCAAAGAATGATGTTTCCACCTCCATGCTTCACGGTTGGGATGGTGTTCTTGGGGTTGTACTCATCCTTCTTCCTCCAAACACGGCGAGTGGAGTTTAAACCAAAAAGCTCTATTTTGGTCTCGTCAGACCACATGACCTTCTCCCATTCCTCCTCTGGATCATCCAGATGGTCATTGGCAAACTTCAGACAGGCCAGGACATGCGCTGGCTTGAGCAGAGGGACCTTGCGTGCGCTGTAGGATTTTAATCCATGACAGCGTAGTGTGTTACTTATGGTTTTCTTTGATACTGTGGTCCCAGCTCTCTTCAGGTCATTGACCAGGTCCTGCCGTGTAGTTCTGGGCCAATCCCTCACCTTTCTCATGATCATTGAGGCTCCACGAGGTGAGATCTTGCATGGAGCCCCAGACCGAGGGAGGTTGAGGGTTATCTTGAACTTCTTCCATTTTCTAATAATTGCGCCAACAGTTGTTGCCTTCTCACCAAGCTGCTTGCCTATTGTCCTGTAGCCCATCCCACCCTTGTGCAAGTCTACAATTTTGTCCCTGATGCCCTGAGACAGCTCTCTGGTCTTGCCCATTGTGGAGAGGTTGGAGTCTGATTGATTGAGTGTGGACAGCTGTCTTTTATGCAGATAACAAGTTCAAACAGGTGCAGTTAATACAGGTAATGAGTGGAGAATGGGAGGGTTTCTTAAAGACAAAACTAACAGGTCTGTGAGAGGCGGAATTCTTACTGGTTGGTAGGTGATCAAATATCTATTTTATGAAATAAAATGCAAATTAATTATTTAAAAATCATACAATGTGATTTTCAGGATTTTTGTTTTAGATTCCGTCTTTCACAGTTGAAGTGTACCTATGATAAAAATTACAGACCTCTACGTGCGTTGTAAGTGGGAAAACCTGCAAAATCGGCAGTGTATCAAATACTTGTTCTCCCCACTGTATATTCTTGGCATCATTCCAATTGCACTGGGCCATAGACTAACACCCAGGTCTCTGGCCTGAAGCCTGCCAATCTATGCTGCTTCATGCAATGGCGGCGCATGATTTTATTGGGGTGGAGTCAGGGTAGCTGAACACCCATGTATAATATATGATATTTCTGAAGTATAAAAAGGGCATAAATGTGAAAAATTCTGCCAAAAGATTCAGCAAAAAAAAAGAAAAAAAAAGGGCATAAATCAGCCACTTCAAAGAAGATTTTTGAAGGTAAAATAAACAAAAACAATATGGCTGCTAAAGCACCAGACCAATGACGTCATCAATTTATTTTCTATGGACCATTTTATATCAAGATGACCCTCTAAAATTTTCATACTGATCAGATGTAGCGTTCAACTTATGCAATTAGGAGGTCATAAAGAAGGCACCTATGATGTCATTAAAAAAAAAATCACACTTATTCCCCATGAGGACTTTCCATGTGCCAAGTTTCAATTTTTTCCTTGGTGCAATTTCAGAGATAGAGGTTCAAAGTTTTTCCATTTTTCTGACATGGCTACCACACCATGTGACTTATGATATAATTATCAATAAAACATTCTACACGAGTAGCCGCTCCTATTGTGAAAATTTCGTCTCAATCCGCCAAGCGGTTGCGGAGAAAAACACTAAAGTTCTGTGCGGACAAACAAACGAACAAACCCAAATGCAATACCCTCTCCTTCGGCGAGGGTAAATATATGTTCCAATATTCCGTAATTATAGTCGTATTCAAGGTCCGATAATAAGGAATTAATAGACGTACTCATTGTCTAACTCACATTCAAGCAGTATGTAATTACGACAAAAAATCGGCAGAACAACTCAAAAATGGATTGGTGAAATGGTACTCCGACGGCATACAAATGGAATTTGGCCTCGCTAAGTGTACCAAGTGCACATCCGTACAAGGTAAGCAAATGAACAACATAAAAATCGACCTAAATACATCAAAAGAGGGAGCTAGGCAACGAAGCATCATACAAATACCTCGGAGAAGAAGAGGTTGATCAAGTATGTCACAAACAAATGCACAAAACAATTACCAAAGAATGCCTGTGTCAAATGAGGCTAATCCTGAAAACATACTTCTCCTCAAGAAACAAAATCAAAGACATAAACTAACTTGCAATACCAGTATTTCAATACAGCTGCGGAATAATAAACTGGCCACAAGCAGATATAAACAAGCTAGATATCAAAACAAGAAAACTCCTCACCATCCACAAAATGTTCGACAGAAATCAGTGCACCCCGACAATGTACCTGCTGAGACGAGAATGAGGTAGCGGCCTGATGGAGCTCAACCAAGTGCACAGAATGACAACTGTAGGATTGGCTGAGTATGTGAAAAGTTCAACAGACTACCGAATCTAATTTGTGAGCAAACACGAAGAGAGCAAGCCAGAAAAGGTATCCCTAACCCACCTCACAAAAAATTTCCAAAAACAGGTGTGAACAGAAGAAGTCACATAGGAAACCGAAACAGCAACGAATACAACCCCAATGACTGCACAAAGACAAAATTTAAATATAAAGAGAAATACCAACAGATATACACCAACAACTGGGAGAATGATTAAAGAGCAGAAAGATCTAAAAAGAGTTGGACATATTGAGAGTGGACAAAGAAGGCTCAATGGAATGACTAAGAAGAAGTCAGCTCAACTGGAATGGAGAACAAATCATTATAAATGCCCAAGAACAGGGACACTACACCAATGGCTTTAAGAAAATGGTGCGACTGAGTCAATCGGACAGGTGGAGGTTCTGCAAGGTAGAAACAGAAAGCACCTCCTTCTGCAAGGTCACCTCCTATCGCGAAGTAAAAAAACTCATATCAGAACCACTGTACACACAAAGGCACAACAAGGTATGTAGAGTAATACACTGGCACATCTGAAAAAAAATTATATCCCAGTTTAAGAAAACTCATCGAAACATGAAACAAAAGCAATCATTGAAAATAAGGACGTCACATTCACACACGACCTGATTCCATTGAGTGTGAACATAGAAAACAAAGCATTGCGATCGGATATAGTACTGATGTATAAAAAAAAGAAAAGAAGGACTTGCTAATTGAGGTGTCAGTACCCAACGATTTTGGCCTAAACAATGCAGAAATAAAGAAAATGACCAATACCAAGACCTCGAGAATGAAGTGAAAAATCTTGGAAGCTGAAGAATGCCAAAGTTGTTCCATTGATAGTTGGAACAACAGGAATGATGAAGGAGAGCCTCATGGAGATCTTAAAAACCATCTCTGGGAATATTACTACAAACAGACTACACTTGGAAGCTGTCTGGGGCTCAGTGACGATCATCAAAAGAGCCTTCGGAACAAAACTTTGACAACAAGAAAACTTCAAAACTTGGCCAATGAATCATGATCCCTTACTGAAACTGAGGTGGATACTTCAAGACCGAATAGGTCTGTCTCCGTTCTACCTCCTGAAACCCACCCACATCTGGAGACAGCAGCCAACAATAGCAACATGCACGCACACACACACATACACATGTATATAAGCACGTGCAGATATATATATATATATATATATATATATATATATATATATATATATATATATATATATATATATATATATATATATATATATATATATATATAAAAACATGTACACCCACACACAAAGGTGGATATTTTGAGACCTGGGTGGGCTCTGTCCCTTATTAAACCCAGAGATGGCAATAACAACCAATGACACACACACACACACACACACACACACACACACACACACACACACACACACACACACACACACACACACACACACACACACACACACACACACACACACACACACACACACACACACCTTCGGTAAAGCCATCTTGCTGCCTTCCAATGATGCTGCTCAATGTTTCAGTCACAGTCAGTTTCTTCCGAAACCTGCAAAAGCAATAATGTCAGAGATGCCAGAAAATACTGGTATCGGCATGATATTCAAGGGAGCTCAAAACTCGTTGACCTGCAACAAGTATCAATGGCTTCCTTCGCACAAGTCGTTGCAATGGTGATATCCTCAGATTCGTATGTCATCATGGCCTGCATGCCCAAGATTGTAGCCTTGCCTAAGGCATGATAAATGCTGTTGCTTGCCCTGCAAGATACACAAAACCACACACAGTTATTCCAACATGATTATCTTGGCAACCTCTTCACCAATATTAAAGACATCAGCCAGGCAGACAAAGGAGCTGGATAAGAGAGAGGTGTGATTCAAGATAAGGTAACTGTGGTTGTCGAAGTGTGCTTCACCAAGGCGTGAGCATTTGAAGTGCATCATTGAAGCGGTTGTTGAGGAAGAGATCAAGGGCAACTCTGCATTCTTCGAGTGCTGTTGGGAGGTCCATGGATGATGCCCTGCTTGGAATGGATGAGAATGAGGGAGATAAGCGGTTAAAAAAAAAACAGGCAATAACTGTGCAAAGAGGTGAGGAAGAAAAATAATGAAGTAATAAAGAATAATTATATTGTGATGATTTGTGGAGACCCCAGTGAAGTACATATAATACACATCGAGGAACCCCATTGTGACTCTTTTCTTCTCTTTCTAATTCTCTCTGTCTACCTTTACCTTCCTTTCTAATCCTCTCTGTCTGTCCCTCTGTTTGTCTGTCTCTGTGTCTCTCTCTCTCTCTCTCTCTCTCTCTCTCTCTCTCTCTCTCTCTCTCTCTCTCTCTCTCTCTCTCTGTCTCTGTCTCTGTCTCTCTCTACACCTCTGCAGTACAGCCACACACACACACACACACACACACACACACACACACACACACACACACACACACACACACACACACACACACACACACACACACACACACACACACACACACACACACACACACACACACACACACACACACACACTTCACAGCACACAACCTCACAAATTAAACCGTTCTATACCCCACAAGGGAAAAACCATGTCAAAACCTGAGTCGGTATGGCCGAGCGGAAGGACTGGATGGACTGGATGGACTCCCACTCCAACGGCAACGACCTCGATGCCCGATGTAACGTTTTGGTCACCGGCCACCCTGCAGAACTTGGGCACAGCCAATGAAGGTCGTCTGGAGACACGGCGGGCCAATGGGAAGGCAAAACCTTGGCGGAACCCCAATAGCAATGTCACAACGCTGGAGTGCCCAAGAAGAAGCTGCACATCTGCACGCCACACCTCCCCCATGGCTTATAAAAACCCGGACTAAAGTGCAGAACAGAGCTGACGCATCTGGGGATCTTCGTAAGTGGACTGAAGGTACAGGAATGAGCTAGTGACCGCAGCACAGCAGATGGCTGGTGGAGAGCACGAGTGAGCGAGGTTCCATGCAGGGAACAGGCCCAGCTCGCGGAGAATTCCCAGATGCGTTGGCCAGACACATTGACTGATGCTATCTGTGTCTTGCTTTCCCTTCTGTACTTCGTTCACTTTGAACGCACTGAGCTATCAACAAGTGCCAATTGTTCCTTTCAGAGCACACTGACTGGTACACCTAACGCCATTTCCTCTACGCCACATGCAGTCACCACCTGCATCTCTCCCGACACGTCACAACACACCACCTAATCTCTTCATCTTTCTTCCCTTCCCCCCTCTTTTGTTGGGACCAACGTAAGCCTGCCAGCTTATGTCTGTTGAGCGAGAGGACGAAAATATTCCCCGTACTTTTCTCTCTCTCTGTGTCTGTCTATCCCTCTTCCTTACGTTGTTTCCTGGTGTGACTGAGGCACCTGTGTTGTAGACCTGTGAAGAAGTGACTGAGTAAGAATGGGTTTCTGTGCTTGGGGAAATAACTTTTTCGTTTGCGACACTGCCTTGTATATACGTGCCTTTTGTTAACTGGATAAACTGTGTCCCAAACTGTCCGATTGTCAGTTTCCATTGGTTAGACATAATGTGTAGAACAGGGAGTTCATCCCTGTGTTTCATTGTGAGTAGCCATGAGCCAACGTTTTCACTTACGGTATGGCTTGGCCGTCTGATAAATCACAGTAGGACGTTGAGAGCACGGTATTCACCGGAAATGTAATGCGGATTCAGACACTGGACCCTGCCTCAATTAAACGTCTAAGACAGTGTCCGTGGTTGCTTTGCAGCCTGCCATGCCGCAGAACTATCTGCGGTTTGTCGGCTTCAGGGTCGTTGGCCGGATAGTGGATTTGAGAACTCCCCTCATGATCTTTACCGTCCTCCGAATCTGTCACAATATTAAAGAGCCAACTTCAAATGCAACTACAACGGCAATCAGTAGATACCTCTGCCACGCTGAACAGTTCACTTTTTGCATCCCACTGATAGGCCGGATCTGGATCCGAAACTGAACCAAAATCCAATTGGCTTGTTCTTGTCACCAAACCAAATCTTTACCAAAATCTAATTTATTCATCCTTATCACACACCCAACCTGTCCACCAAATTTTGTCCGAATTCGTACACAACCTTTTGAGATATCCTGTGCACATACAAACGGATGGAGACAGGGGTGAAAACATAACCTCCGTTCACCTTTGGTGATGGTGATGGTTCACCTTTGGTTCACCTTTGGTGATAAAGCATAATTTGAGCGGATAATGAAAAAAATGCAGTTTTAAAATAGGTAGTATTGGTTTGGAGTAGAAGAGGAGGCAGGGAAAGAGGAGAAGAGAAGATGATTGCCAAAGGAAAATCCATAAAAGGATTGAAATGCAAAAATATATGCAGTACAAGAGGAAGGAGAGGAGGATGAAGAAGAAGAAGACGAAAGGAAGAAGAAGAAGCAGAGGAAGGAGATGGAAAAGCAACGTTGAAGCATAAGGGAGGGATAGTTGGATAAATATAGAATGTAGATAAATGGTGAGACGGTTAGAAGAGTGGGTGTAAAAGACAGTGCGACGAGTGGGGTGGGAGGTGACAGACGGATAAAGAGTGGCCGAGAAACAGAAACCGACAAAGTTGGATTGAAATTGAAGGAATCGATACAAATTTTATTTGTTAATTCTTTCCAATGATCTCAGGCACAGAAGAGCTCGTGCAATACATACAGAACATCATATGCAGAACAGACGTCAGGGGATGACAGTGTACTTTGACATACATGACAAAGCCATTTATCGACAATGGATTTAAACACGTGGTATATGGGATTTGAACCTGGTGAACGTGCCTCATGAGCCTGGGGTTCAGATGGAGTCAATTAAACGGAACAAAATAAAAGGAAAAGGCTTGTGAGATTGGAGGGACACATGGGTGAAGTTTGATGAGCAACTGGAGAATGTAGACAGACAAAGCAAAATGATAGACAATGAAGCTTTGTCAATGATATTGCGACGCTTACATTGCGGAGACGGAGCCTTGCCGCGGCGTGTCATGCACAAGGTGCACAGGTACAGTGATAAGGACTGAATCGGAGCTGAGGATGAACAGATCTATGCAAAGGCAAAGCGGTCCAGACGTATGATGGAGTGACCCTTACGAATGAGCTCAAGAAAGGCTGAGCACACATGTCCATCAACAAAGGGGGGGGGGGGTGGGTTGGAAACACGTCACTTGCACGTGCCTGACACTGAGCGAGATGAGGAAAGTACAATCGATTGAAATGGGATTGAGAAGCAGAGAAAATGGGAGAGTGTAGGAGTAGAATGTTCACATACATAACCGAGACCGGAAATCAGTAGAGCGCGTACCTCTGCCAGGTTGAATAGTTTATGTTTTTGTATCCCATTGATAGGCTGGATCTGGATCCAGACCTGAACCAGACTCGAATGAGCTTGTTCTTGTCACATAACCAACTCATCCACCTTGTTTTGCCATAATCCATCCAGAACTTTTTGAAATATCTTGCTATATATTGTTTTCGGCCCTATCGCTCAGTGGTGAAGAATCACTTAAAAAAATTTAAAAAAATACTCGTTATCCGGATCTGGATTCGGATTTTCACCAAAATCAAATTGATTCATCGTTCTCATACACTCGACTTGTCCAACAAGTTTTGTCCAAATCCATCCACATTCTTTTGAGATATCCTGCTCACACAGGGAAACAAACGGACAGACCAACGAGAAAGATTTCATGCAGAGCACAAGACTTGTGAAATCCCGAAAACAAATTTGACCCTAAAAATAACTGGTGGTTGAATTCAGTGAGCTGATATGCAAATGCTCTTCAAATTTCAAGTCAATCGGATGGAAATTGACCATTTTAGAAATCTGGGCCACATTGACCTTTTGGCCTAAATTGACCTCAATAATTATAGGTGTTTGAATTCAGTGACCTGATGTGCAAACGCTCTTCAAATTTCAAGTTAATCGGATTAAAGTTGAGGATTTTAGAAATTTGGCCGATGTCGACCTCAAAATAACATGGGACCACTGGATCTGCTGCTTATCTGGGCCTTGGCCAAATGTGGTAACCCAAAATTTTGGTAGCATTCTAACTGGTGGGTCTGGAGAAGAAGATTTTAAAAGGAATCAATGCGATTTTCCCAAAAGTTGACTTAGTCGGCCATTTTGACACTCCCGGTCACATGATCGGCACGACTTTGCAATATAATTGAGATCCCTATCCTGGCCTAATGTTGCAACCAAATTTGGTAGCATTCTGACTGGTGGGTCTGGAGAAAAAGATTTTGGAAAGAATTTGCACGATTGCCATTTCGACACAATTCCGGTCATGTGATCAGCATGGTCTCCTCAATTTAACATCAGAACCCAATCCATATATAAAATCCACTCCATGGGTGTACCTCCTGTGCAGCTGCCCTCCGCAGGGCAGCTCACCAGATGACGGGATTGAGGCAAAGCCTTCGGGACCCCCACTCTTTGATGATAGAAGGAAAACCACGGGGTAACCTTCCCCGGTCAGATTGTGGGAGCGTTGTTGGGGTGGTGCTGAGGTGTCGTCCACCAGACGGCGGTCTACTTGGGTTAACCTGAGGCGGTCCCTTCAGGTGGGTGTCTGGAATGTCCTATCCCTAAGAGAGGAGGTCCACCTGTCTCTGTTATCATCTAAGCTCAAGCGTTTGGACATCAGTGTTGCAGTGCTCTCTGAGGTTCAGAGAGCAGATAGTGGCGAGATCGTAGCGGGTGGTTATCCCTACGATTGGTCAGGTTGCTCTGATGGTTACCATGCCCAAGGAGTTGCTGTAGCTGTGTCCAATGATAATTTAGGTAATGCCGGTCAACGAGCATATTATGAGACAAAAGATTCGTGACTCCTTGGGTATGGTTTCCCTGGTCTCTGTATATCCTCCAATTGAGGCGAGTGATCTCACCGTGAAGGATGCATTCTATGCCACGCTCGAGTCTGTGGTTGATCAATGCCCCAGGCAAGATACTCTTCCAGTCTCAGGGGATTTCAATGCATTGACTGGAACTGATAGTGATGGTTATGAGACATCTGTTGATCCCCATGGGTCTGGAACTGTGAATAGCACAAGGTTCCTTGACTTTGCAAGAAGTCATGGACTTTGGGTGGCTAATTCATGGTTCATCACAAACAGGCTCATCACTGGACTTGGTATTCTAACGCTGGTGGTGTGGCAAAGGAGATTGACCATGTGCTCGTTGATGGTCGCTGGAGGATGATCCAGAACTGCAGGATCAACCGAAGTACTCTGTTCCTCAATACTGACCACAGGCTTGTGGTAGCAACTCTCAAGTTTCCGCTTAAATCTGGGAGAATGGTACCATCCCAACCTAGGCTAGATGTTGGCAAGCTCAAGGATGAGAAGGTAACTGAGGAGCTTGCAAACAGGCTGAGTGGATATTTGAGGAGTCTGGGTGCTTTGGAAAATTCTGAAGTGTTGTGGAGTGTCTTCAAGACCACCATCCTTGATGTTGCCAGTGGATGTCTTGGAACTCTCCGTAGAGCAAAGAATACTTTTCCCTCAAGGAAAACTGGATAACATTGACCAGAGTTGCAGGGCCAGGATTAATGGCAGAGCTGAGCGGTTCAGGCAGTTGAGGAAAAAAACTGTACGTGCGCTGAGGGTGGACAAGGAGGCCTATGTGCGAGGAATCTTTGAGGGGGTAGAGCATCACCTGAAGTCAAGTGATTCTCGTCCTGCTCACAGGGGAATTTGAGCATTGCGTTCGTCCAAGCACATCCCTCGGTGTACTGCAGTGAGAGCAGAGGGTGGTGGGCTCTTGACAGAGGAGTCCAAAGTGAAGGCCCGCTGGGCTGGTTACTTTGAGCAGCTGCACCAGGCTGATCCATCAGCTGTCGAGTTGGATTTCAGGAGTCTTATGATCCCTATTGCTGACCCTCCAATCAACTGCGATCCACCTTCGTTTGTGGAAACACAGGCTGCGGTGAACCGGTTGAAATGGGGTAAAGCTCCTGGGATCTGCAGCATCCACGCTGAACTTATCAAAGCTTGTGGAAATGCTGTACTCATGTCTTTGCATGCAGTTCTGTGCTCCTCAGTGCTCATTCCAAGTGACTGGAAGAGGGGCCTTGTTGTCCCTCTCTGGAAAGAGAAGGGTGATCGCCAGGACTGCAACAATTACTGAGGGGTGACGCTGCTCTCAGTGACAGGCAAGGTCTTTGCTCGGATAATTCTTGATAGGGTTTGCCACCATCTCCTTGAGCACCAGCACCCAGAGCAGTCAGGCTTTACATCAAAGAGGACAACGATTGACTGTATCCTTGCCCTTCAGATTTCTCATCAAACGCAGATGAGCGTTTTGGCAGGGGCTGCTTGCAGCCTATGTTGAACTCTGTTACGCATTGAATTAAGTGAATTAGGATGCCCTCTGGAGGATTCTTGGTCTTCGTTGGGTGCCACCAAAACTGATCAATCTGATGTCTGAACTATACTCTGGTACTCAGAGTGCTGTGAGATGTGGTGATACCATCTCTGACTTATTTCCAGTTGTTAGTGGAGTTTGTCAGGGGTGTGTACTGGTCCCCACACTTTTCACGGCTTGTATGGACTGGATTCTGGGGAGGATGTCAGAGAGATCAAGCTGTGGTGCATCGTTTGGGAATGTCAAGATCTCTGTCCTTGATTTCGCAGATGATGCAGTCATCTTTGCGGAGAGGCAGTCATCTTTGCGGAGAGTTTAGATATCATTTTGGGGGCCCTCGAGGTGCTGAATGAGGACTCGGAGCCGCTGGGATTATGGGTTTTCTGGGTCAAAACTAAGATCCAGGCTTTCAATGACATCTTGGATGCTGCGCTATCTTGTCTGTAGCTGTTTGTGGTGAGGAAGTTGAGGTCACAGAGAGATTCACTTCCCTTGGCAGTGATATTCATGTCTCTGCTGGCTTTGAGCCAGAGGTCAATAGACGTCTGGGTCAGGCCTGGGGAGTCATGGATTCATTAGATCATGGGGTGTGGCGCTGTCAGTACCTGTGCATGAGGACGGAAGTCCGAGTCTCAGGTCCTTGGTGCTTTCAGTCTTGCTCTCCGGATGTGAGACTTGGACTCTGATCAGGGATCTGAGATGGAGACTTAATTCCTTTGGTACCAGGTCTCTTCGTAGAATCCTTGGCTATCGCTGGTCGGACTTTGTGTCCAACGAGCGGTTGCTGAGAGAGACTCAAATGAGATTTGTTTCCTGCATAGTCCGTGAGCATTAGCTGCGGCTGTACGGACATGTGGCTCGTTCTCCTGACGCTTATCCTGCTCACCAGATTCTTTCAGTGAGGAATCTCATGAGTGGAGGAGGCCAATGGGCGGACCACATGTCTCGTGGTTGCAGCAGGTTGATTGGCATCTCAAGGAGATGGGGAAGGGCAAGGCATCTGCCTGGGGGATAGGCAAACGGAGGCCCCTGGAGTGGACACAGTGACAAACTGCGACGGCACATGCTCCCAAACCTGACCTGACGCTATCCTGATGTTGTAACCCAAACTAGGTGGCATTCTGTCTGGTGGGTCTGGAGAAGACTTTTGAAGGAATTTACACGATTTCCCCCAAAATTGACCAAGTCGGCCATTTTGACACACTTCCGGTCACATGATCGGCATGACCGGCGAGTTAACATCCCTACCCTGATCTAATATCACCCAAATTTGGTAGCATTCTGACTGGTGGATTCGGAGAAGAAGAATTTGGAAGGAATTTGAGTGACTGGCATTTTGACACACTTCTGGTCATGTGATCAGCATGGCCTATGCAATTTAACATCAGGACCATGTCCCAATGTTGTAACCAAAATTTGGTAGCATTCTGACGGGTGGTTCTGGAGAAGAAGATTTTTGAAGGAATTGACGAAGTCGGCCATACGCGATCTTCCAAAAAAATGACTAAGACAGCCATTTTGACACACTTCCAGTTTTTTTTTTGCCAAGTAACAAACTAACAGAACAGATGAACATACTTGACAAAAGTATTTTTTGCCAAGTGACAAACATCGGTGAAAACATATCCGCCGTCGACCTTAGGTGGCAGAGATAACGATGGAGGGAAATAATTCGAACAGAGGATGGTGATACCAGAACACCATGTCTATAATATGAGTGTTTTTCAAAGGAAGGAGAGGGATGTGCACACGAGAAGAGGTGGAGAAGGTGAGGTGGAGTAAATGAAAGTGGTGAGGGGGGGGAGTGAGTGGGTTAAACAGGCAGGAATGGAGGGTGGGTCGGTTAAACAAAGGGGGTGAGTAGATTAAGGAGAAGAGAGTTGTTGGGCGAAAGGGGAGAGGTGAGTGGACTTAAGGGGTGGGGTAAGTACTTTTAAGTGCTTGGGTGGGTGGGTTTAGTGGTAAGGATGAGTGGTTTGAGGGAGATGAATGGTTTTAGGGGGAGTGGTTTGAGGGGGTGAGTGGTTTGAGGGGGTGAGTGGTTTGAGGGGGTGAGTGGTTTGAGGGGGTGAGTGGTTTGAGGGGGTGAGTGGTTTGAGGGGGGTGAGTGGTTTGAGGGGGTGAGTGGTTTGAGGGGGTGAGTGGTTTGAGGGGGTGAGTGGTTTGAGGGGGTGAGTGGTTTGAGGGGGTGAGTGGTTTGAGGGGGTGAATGGTTTGAGGGGGTGAGTGGTTTGAGGGGGTGAGTGGGTTAAGGGGGAATTGAATGGGTTCAGGAGAAGATGAGTGAATGCATGAAACAGGGTGGGTGAAAGGGGGTGGGTGAGTGGGTGAAAGTGGGTGGGTGAGTGGGTGAAAGGGGGTGGGTGAGTGGGTGAAAGGGGGTGGGTGGGTGGGTGAATGGGTGGGTGAGTGGGTGAAAGGGTGGGTGGGTGAGTGGGTGAATGGGTGAGTGGGTGAATGGGTGGGTGAGTGGGTGAATGGGGTGGGTGGGTGAGTGAATGGGGTGGGTGAGTGAGTGAATGGGGTGGGGGAGTGAGTGGATGGGGTGGGGGGGTGGGTGAAAGGGGTGGGTGAGTGGGTGAAAGGGGTGGGTGAGTGGGTGAAAGGGGTGGGTGAGTGGGTGAAAGGGGTGGGTGAGTGGGTGAAAGGGGTGGGTGAGTGGGTGAAAAGGGGTGGGTGAGTGGGTGAAAGGGGGTGGGTGAGTGGGTGAAAGGGGGTGGGTGAGTGGGTGAAAGGGGGTGGGTGAGTTGGTAAAAGTGGGTGGGTGAGTGGGTAAAAAGAAAAAAAACTTTTAACTCAACTATAACAATAATAAACAAACACTGGATTACTTACGGTGGAAGCTGATCAAAGGCGTCGTTGAAGCAATCCTGGAATGTTGGTGCATCGGAATTGGGGGAGTGGATGGGTGAAAAAGGTTGGAGGGTGGGAAGGTGAATGGGTGATATGTATGGGGTAAAAATTCAGGTCACCAACGTTTAGAGCAGGCAGATAAACAAACAGTCCGCCGACTATACATGTGCAAACTGTTGATGTTATTGAAAGTATGAGTCTGCTGAATGGTGGGAAATGACAGCCATGAACAACGTGTAAAATAACAGCCATGAAACAAGTGTTAAATGAGAGCCATGAACAACGTGTAAAATAACAGCCATGAACCAAGTGTTAAATGAGAGCCATGAACAACGTGTAAAATAACAGCCATGAACCTAGTGTTAAAACAACAGCCATGAACAAAGTGTTAAACAACAGCCATGAACCAAGTGTGAAATGAGAGCCATGCACCAAGTGTTAAATGAGAGCCATGAACCTAGTGTTAAAACAACAGCCCTGAACAAAGTGTTAAACAACAGCCATGAACCAAGTGTGAAATGAGAGCCATGCACCAAGTGTTAAATGAGAGCCATGAACCTAGTGTTAAAACAACAGCCCTGAACAAAGTGTTAAACAACAGCCATGAACCAAGTGTGAAATGAGAGCCATGCACCAAGTGTTAAATGAGAGCCATGAACCTAGTGTTAAAACAACAGCCATGAACCAAGTGTTAAATGAGAGCCATGCACCAAGTGTTAAATGAGAGCCATGCACCAAGTGTTAAATGAGAGCCATGAACCTAGTGTTAAAACAACAGCCATGAACCAAGTGTTAAATGAGAGCCATGCACCAAGTGTTAAATGAGAGCCATGCACCAAGTGTTAAATGAGAGCCATGAACCAAGTGTTAAATGAGAGCCATGAAACAAGTGTTAAATGAGAGCCATGCACCAAGTGTTAAATGAGAGCCATGAACCTCGTGTTAAAACAACAGCCATGAACAAAGTGTTAAGCAACAGCCATGAACCAAGTGTGAAATGAGAGCCATGCACCAAGTGTTAAATGACAGCCATGAACCTAGTGTTAAAACAACAGCCATGAACAGTGTTAAACAACAGCCATGAACCAAGTGTTAAATGAGAGCCATGCACCAAGTGTTAAATGAGAGCCATGAACCTCGTGTTAAAACAACAGCCATGAACAAAGTGTTAAACAACAGCCATGAACCAAGTGTGAAATGAGAGCCATGCACCAAGTGTTAAATGAGAGCCATGAACCTCGTGTTAAAACAACAGCCATGAACAGTGTTAAACAACAGCCATGAACCAAGTGTTAAATGAGAGCCATGCACCAAGTGTTAAATGAGAGCCATGCACCAAGTGTTAAATGAGAGCCATGAACATAGTGTTAAACAACAGCCATGAACCAAGTGTTAAATGAGAGCCATGAACCAAGTGTTAAATTAGAGCCATGAACACAGTGTTAAAACAACAGCCATGAACACAGTGTTAAAACAACTGCCATGAACACAGTGTTAAAACAACTGCCATGAACACAGTGTTAAACGACAGCCATGAACAACGTGTTAAATAACAGCAATGAACCAAGTGTGAAATGAGAGCGATGAACCTGGTGTTGAAGAATAGCCATGAACCTTGTGTTAAATACCATCCATGTACCGAGTGTTAAAGAATCGCCATGTACCGAGTGTTAAAGAATAGTCATGAACCTGGTGTTAACGAATAGTCATGAACCTGGTGTTAACGAATAGCCATGAACCTTGTGTTAAATACCATCCATGTACCGAGTGTTAAAGAATCGCCATGTACCTTGTGTTAAAGAATAGTCATGAACCTGGTGTTAACGAATAGTCATGAACCTGGTGTTAGGTCAGGTCAGGCGTGTGTCAGGTCAGGTTCGGTCTGTGACCTGCTACAGGTACCATGTAAACCTGTACTAACCTGTTCCATGGTCGGGTTGTCGTCGACTAAACCGTCTCCCCCACCAGGTTTTCTGGTGAGGAGGGTGTTTGGATATGGACACCCAGCAGGATTAAAAACAAAACCTGTCAAAGGGCGGAGGAGCTCCTTGTGAGCCAACGGCCATCCATATCTAGTGCCCAACTGTGTCTGCGGACGTCCTCCTGCAGTTGGGTCACTTCTTATTAGGAGGTTGGTGGCAGGATTTGCACTCCGGCCACCGTAAAACCCTTCATTCCGCAAAACGCAAAAACGCAAAAAAATCTGAAAACCCACTCCGTGGGAGTACCTCCTGTGCAGCTTCCCTTCGCAGGGCAGCTCACCGGATGATGGGATTGGGGCAAAGCCTTCGGGACCCCCAATCTTTGATAGGAGGGAAACCACGGGGTAACATCCCTGGGTCAGATTGCGGGAGAGTGTGTCGGAGTGGTGCTGAGGTGTCGTCCACCAGACGGCGGTCTCCTTGGGTTAACCTGAGGCGGTCCCTTCGGGTGGGTGCCTGGAATGTCCTATCCCCTAAGAGAGGATGATCACCTGTCTCTGTTATCATCTGAGCTCAAGCGTTTGGACATCGGGATTGCAGCTCTCTCTGAGGTTCGGAGACCGGATTGCGGCGAGATAATGGTGGGTGGTTACACCTACTATTGGTCTGGTCGCTCTGATAGTTACCATACACAAGGAGTTGCTGTAGCTGTGTCCAATAAGCTGACCCCAATGATAATTGAGGTAACACCGGTCAACGAGCGTATTATGAGATTAAGGATTCATCACTCCTTAGGTGTCATTTCCCTGGTCTCTGTTTATGCTCCGACTGAGGCGAGTGATCTCACCATGAAGGATGCATTCTACGCCACACTCGAGTCTGTGGTTGATCAGTGCCCCAGACGAGATACACTTCTTGTCTTGGGGGATTTCAATGCATCGACTGGAACTGATAGGGACGGTTATGAGGTGTGTGTTGGTCCCCATGGGTCAGGAACTATGAACCAGAATGGCACTAAGTTCCTTGACTTTGCAAGAAGTCATGGACTTAGGGTGGCTGGTTCATAGTTTCAGCGCCCACAAGCTCATCGCTGGACTTGGTATTCCAACGCTGGCGGTGTGGCAAAGGAGATTGACCATGTCCTCATTGACGGTCGTTGGAGGATGATCCAGAACTGCAGGGTCTACCGGAGTGCTCAGTTCCTCAATACTGACCACAGGCTTGTTGTAGCAACTCTAAAGCTGCACCTTAAATCCTGGAGAATGGTACCACCCCAGCCGAGGCTGGATGTTGCCAAGCTCAGGGATGAGAGAGTCACTGAGGAGTTTGCGAACAGGCTGAGTGGACACTTGGGGGGTCTGGGTACTTTGGGGGGTCCTGAAGAGTTGTGGAGCGCCTTCAAGACCACCGTCCTTGATGTTGCCGGTGGATGCCTTGGAGCTCACCGCAGGGCAAAGAAGAATTTTGTCTCTCAAGGGACACTGGATACCATTGACCAGAGTCGCAGGGCCAGGCTGAATGGCAGAGCTGAGCTGTTCAGGGAGCTGAGGCGTAAAACTGTACGTGCACTGAGGGTGGACAAGGAGGCCTATGTGCGAGGAATCTGTGAGGGGGTAGAGCATCACCTGTGGACAGGTGATTCTCGTCCCGCTTACAGGGGAATTCGCGCATTACGTTCATCCAAGCCCATCCCTCGGAGCACTGCAGTTCGAGCAGAGAGTGGTAGGCTCTTGACAGAGGAGTCTGAAGTGAAGGCCCGCTGGGCCGGTTACTTTGAGCGGTTGTACCAGGCTGATCCCCCAACTGTCGAGTTGGACGTCAAGGGTGTTACGATCCCTGTTGCTGACCCTCGAATCAACTGTGGTCCACCTACGCTTGTGGAAACACGGGCTGCGGTGAACCAGTTGAAACGGGGCAAAGCTCCAGGGATCTGTGGCATCCATGCCGAACTTCTCAAGGCTGGTGGAAATGCTGCACTCGTGTCGTTACATGCAGTTTTGTGCTCTGCCTGGAACACAGGCATCATCCCAACTGACTGGAAGAGGGGCCTTGTTGTCCCTCTCTGGAAAGGGAAGGGTGATCGCCAAGACTGCAACAACTACCGAGGGGTGACGCTGCTCTCAGTGCCGGGCAAGGTCTTTGCTCGGATAATTCTTGATAGGGTTCGCCACCATCTGCTTGAGCACCAGCGTCCAGAGCAGTCAGGCTTTACACCAAAGAGGTCAACGATTGACCGTATCCTTGCACTTCGTGTCCTCACCGAACGCAGACGAGAGTTTCAGCAGGGGCTGCTTGCAGCCTAATTTGATCTCTGTAAAGCGTTTGATTCAGTGAATCGGGATGTCCTCTGGAGGATTCTTGGTCTTTGTGGGGTGCCACCAAAACTGATCGACCTGATGTCTGAACTCTACTCTGGTACTGAGAGTGCTGTGAAGTGTGGTGGTACCATCTCTGACTTATTTCCAGTTGTTACTGGAGTTCGTCAGGGATGTGTACTTGCCCCCACACTTTTCAGCACTTGTATGGACTGGATTCTAGGGAGGATGTCGGAGAGATCAAGTTGCGGTGCGTCATTTGGGAATGTCAAGATCTCGGACCTTGACTTTGCAGATGATGCAGTCATCTTTGCGGAGACTTCAGACATCCTCTTGGGGGCCCTCGAGGTGCTGAATGAGGAGTCGGAGCCGTTGGGATTACGGGTTTCTTGGGTCAAAACTAAGATCCAGGCTTTCATTGGCATCTTGGATGCTGCTGTCCTGTCTGTGTCTGTTTGTGGTGAGGATGTTGAGGTCGTGGAGAGATTCACTTACCTTGGCAGTGATATTCATGTCTCTGCTGGCTGCGAGTCAGAGGTCAATAGACGTCTGGGTCGGGCCTGGGGAGTCATGGATTCACTGGATCATGGGGTGTGGCGCTGCCGGTACCTGTGCGGGAGGACGAAAGTCCGAGTCTTCAGGTCCTTGGTACTTCCAGTCTTGCTCTATGGGTGCGAGACTTGGACTCTGACCAAGGATCTGAGACGGAGACTTAATTCCTTTGCTACCAGGTCTCTTCAGAGAATCCTTGGCTATCGCTGGTCGGATTTTGTGTCCAACGAGCGGTTGCTGAGAGAGACTCGGATGAGATTTGTTACCTGCATAGTCCGTGAGCGTCAGTTGCGGCTGTATGGACATGTGGCTCGTTTTCCTGACTCTGATCCTGCTCACCAGATTCTCTCAGCGAGGGAGTCTCATGAGTGGAGGAGGCCAGTGGGTCGACCACGTGCCTCATGGTTGCAACAGGTTGACCATCATCTCAAGGAGATGGGGATGGGCCTGGCATCTGCCTGGGGGATGGCCAGACGGAGGCCCCTGGAGTACCGGCGGAAAGTGGACGCAGCGACGTGCTGTTCTGGCACATGCTCCCATACCTGACCTGACCTGGTGTTAACGAATAGTCATGAACCTGGTGTTAAATACCATCCATGCACCGAGTGTTAAAGAATAGCCATTAACCTGGTGTTCACGAATAGTCATGAACCTGGTGCTAAAGAATAGCCATGTACCTTGTGTTAACGAATAGCCATGTACCTTGTATTAAAGAATAGCCATGAACCTTGTGTTAAAGAATAGCCATGAACCTTGTGTTAAATCCCAGCCATGTACCTTGTGTTAAAGAATACTCATGAACCTTGTGTTAAATACCAGCCATGAACCTGGTGTTAAAGAATAGCCATGAACCGGGTGTTAAATACCATTCATGCACCGAGTGTTAAAGAATAGCCATTAACCTGGTATTAACGAATAGTCATGAACCTGGTGTTAACGAATAGCCATGTACCTTGTGTTAAATCCCAGCCATGTACCTTGTGTTAAAGAGTAGTCATGAACCTTGTGTTAAATACCAGCCATGAACCTGGTGTTAAAGAATAGCCATGAACCTGGTGTTAAAGAATAGTCATGTACCTTGTGTTAAAGAATAGCCATGAACCTGGTGTTAACGAATAGTCATGTACCTTGTGTTAAAGAGTAGCCATGAACCTGGTGTTAAAGAATAGTCATGTACCTTGTGTTAAAGAATAGTCATGTACCTTGTGTTAAAGAATAGTCATGAACCTTGTGTTAAAGAATAGTCATGTACCTTGTGTTAAGGAATAGTCATGAACCTTGTGTTAAAGAATAGTCATGTACCTTGTGTTAAAGAATAGTCATGAATCCAGTGTTAAAGAATAGTCATGAACCTGGTGTTAAAGAATAGTCCTGTACCTTGTGTTAAAGAATAGTAATGAATCCAGTGTTAAAGAATAGTCATGAACCTGGTGTTAAAGAATAGTCATGTACCTTGTGTTAAAGAATAGTCATGAATCCAGTGTTAAAGAATAGTCATGAACCTGGTGTTAAAGAATAGTCCTGTACCTTGTGTTAAAGAATAGTCATGAATCCAGTGTTAAAGAATAGTCATGAACCTGGTGTTAAAGAATAGCCATGAACCGAGTGTTAAAGAATCGCCATGTACCTTGTGTTAAAGAATAGCCATGAACCTTGTGTTAAAGAATAGCCATGTACCTAGTGTTAAAGAATAGCCATGTACCTTGTGTTAAATACCAGCCATGTACCGAGTGTTAAAGAATAGCCATGTTCCTTGTGTTAAATACCAGCCATGCACCGAGTGTTAAAGAATAGCCATGAACCTTGTGTTAAAGAATAGCCATGTACCTTGTGTTAAATACCAGCCATGTACCGAGTGTTAAAGAATAGCCATGTACCTTGTGTTAAATACCAGCCATGTACCGAGTGTTAAAGAATAGCCATGTTCCTTGTGTTAAATACCAGCCATGTACCGAGTGTTAAAGAATAGCCATGAACCTTGTGTTAAAGAATAGCCATGTACCTAGTGTTAAAGAATAGCCATGTACCTTGTGTTAAATACCAGCCATGTACCGAGTGTTAAAGAATAGCCATGTTCCTTGTGTTAAATACCAGCCATGTACCGAGTGTTAAAGAATAGCCATGTACCGAGTGTTAAAGAATAGCCATGTACTGAGTGTTAAAGAATAGCCATGTACCGAGTGTTAAAGAATAGCCATGAACCTTGTGTTAAAGAATAGCCATGAACCTTGTGTTAAAGAATCGCCATGAACCGAGTGTTAAAGAATAGCCATGAACCTTGTGTTAAAGAATAGCCATGAACCTTGTGTTAAAGAATAGCCATGTACCGAGTGTTAAAGAATAACCATGAACCTTGTGTTAAAGAATAGCTATGAACCTCGTGTTAAAGAATAGCCATGTACCGAGTGTTAAAGAAAAGCCATGTACCTTGTGTTAAAGAATAGCCATGAACCTCGTGTTAAAGAATAGCCATGTACCGAGGGTTAAAGAATCGCCATGTACCTTGTGTTAAAGAATAGCCATGTACCTTGTGTTAAATACCAGCCATGTACCGAGTGTTAAAGAATAGCCATGTACCTTGTGTTAAATACCAGCCATGTACCGAGTGTTAAAGAATAGCCATGTACCTTGTGTTAAATACCAGCCATGTACCGAGTGTTAAAGAATAGCCATGTACCTTGTGTTAAATACCAGCCATGTACCGAGTGTTAAAGAATAGCCATGTACCTTGTGTTAAATACCAGCCATGTACCGAGTGTTAAAGAATCACCATTAACCTGGTGTTAAAGAATAGCCATGTACCTTGTGTTAAATACCAGCCATGTACCGAGTGTTAAATAATAGTCATGTACCTTGTGTTAAATACCAGCCATGTACCGAGTGTTAAAGAATAGCCATGAACTGAGTGTTAAAGAATAGCCATGTACCTTGTGTTAAATACCAGCCATGTACCGAGTGTTAAAGTATAGTCATGTACCTTGTGTTAAATACCAGCCATGTACCGAGTGTTAAAGAATAGCCATGTACCTCGTGTTAAAGAATAGCCATGTACCTTGTGTTAAATACCAGCCATGTACCGAGTGTTAAATAATAGTCATGTACCTTGTGTTAAATACCAGCCATGTACCGAGTGTTAAAGAATAGCCATGTACCTCGTGTTAAAGAATAGCCATGTACCTTGTGTTAAATACCAGCCTTGTACCGAGTGTTAAAGAATAGCCATGAACTGAGTGTTAAAGAATAGCCATGTACCTTGTGTTAAATACCAGCCATGTACCGAGTGTTAAAGAATAGCCATGTACCTTGTGTTAAATACCAGCCATGTACCGAGTGTTAAAGAATAGCCATGTACCGAGTGTTAAAGAATAGCCATGTACCTACCTTGTGTTAAATACCAGCCATGTACCGAGTGTTAAAGAATAGCCATGTACCTTGTGTTAAATACCAGCCATGTACCGAGTGTTAAAGAATAGCCATGTACCTTGTGTTAAATACCAGCCATGTGCCGAGTGTTAAAGAATAGCCATGTACCGAGTGTTAAAGAAAAGCGATGTACCTTGTGTTAAAGAATAGCCATGAACATCGTGTTAAAGAATAGCCATGTACCGAGGGTTAAAGAATAGTCATGTACCTTGTGTTAAATACCAGCCATGTACCGAGTGTTAAAGAATAGCCATGTACCGAGTGTTAAAGAAAAGCGATGTACCGAGTGTTAAAGAATAGCCATGTACCGAGGGTTAAAGAATCGGCATGTACCTTGTGTTAAACAACAGCCATGTACCTTGTGTTAAATACCAGCCATGTACCTTGTGTTAAAGAATAGCCATGTACCTTGTGTTAAATACCAGCCATGTACCTTGTGTTAAAGAATAGCCATGTACCGAGTGTAAAAGAATAGCCATGTACCGAGTGTTAAAGAATAGCCATGTACCGAGTGTTAAAGAATAGCCATGTACCTTGTGTTAAATACCAGCCATGTACCTTGTGTTAAAGAATAGCCATTAACCTTGTGTTAAATACCAGCCATGTACCGAGTGTTAAAGAATAGCCATGAACCTTGTGTTAAAGAATAGCCAAGTACCGAGTGTTAAAGAATAGCCATGTACCTTGTGTTAAATACCAGCCATGTACCTTGTGTTAAAGAATAGCCATTAACCTTGTGTTAAATACCAGCCATGTACCGAGTGTTAAAGAATAGCCATGAACCTTGTGTTAAAGAATAGCCATGTACCTTGTGTTAAATACCAGCCATGTACCGAGTGTTAAAGAATAGCCATGTACCGAGTGTTAAAGAATAGCCATGTACATTGTGTTAAGTACCAGCCATGTACCGAGTGTTAAAGAATAGCCATGTACCTTGTGTTAAAGAATAGCCATGTACCGAGTGTTAAAGAATAGCCATGTACCGAGTGTTAAAGAATAGCCATGTACCGAGTGTTAAAGAATAGCCATGTACCGAGTGTTAAAGAATAGCCATGTACCGAGTGTTAAAGAATAGCCATGTACCGAGTGTTAAAGAATAGTCATGAATCCAGTGTTAAAGAATAGCCATGTACCGAGTGTTAAAGAATAGCCATGTACCGAGTGTTAAAGAATAGTCATGTACCTTGTGTTAAGTACCAGCCATGTACCGAGTGTTAAAGAATAGCCATGCACCTTGTGTTAAATACCAGCCATGTACCGAGTGTTAAAGAATAGCCATGTACCTTGTGTTAAGTACCAGCCATGTACCGAGTGTTAAAGAATAGTCATGTACCTTGTGTTAAATACCAGCCATGTACCGAGTGTTAAAGAATAGCCATGTACCTTGTGTTAAATACCAGCCATGTACCGAGTGTTAAAGAATAGCCATGTACCTTGTGTTAAATACCAGCCATGTACCGAGTGTTAAAGAAAAGCGATGTACCGAGTGTTAAAGAATAGCCATGTACCGAGTGTTAAAGAATAGCCATGTACCGAGTGTTAAAGAATAGCCATGTACCGAGTGTTAAAAAATAGCCATGTACCGAGTGTTAAAGAATAGCCATGTACCTTGTGTTAAATACCAGCCATGTACCTTGTGTTAAAGAATAGCCATGTACCGAGTGTTAAAGAATAGCCATGTACCGAGTGTTAAAGAATAGCCATGTACCGAGTGTTAAAGAATAGCCATGTACCTTGTGTTAAATACCAGCCATGTACCTTGTGTTAAAGAATAGCCATTAACCTTGTGTTAAATACCAGCCATGTACCGAGTGTTAAAGAATAGCCATGAACCTTGTGTTAAAGAATAGCCAAGTACCGAGTGTTAAAGAATAGCCATGTACCTTGTGTTAAATACCAGCCATGTACCTTGTGTTAAAGAATAGCCATTAACCTTGTGTTAAATACCAGCCATGTACCGAGTGTTAAAGAATAGCCATGAACCTTGTGTTAAAGAATAGCCATGTACCTTGTGTTAAATACCAGCCATGTACCGAGTGTTAAAGAATAGCCATGTACCGAGTGTTAAAGAATAGCCATGTACATTGTGTTAAGTACCAGCCATGTACCGAGTGTTAAAGAATAGCCATGTACCTTGTGTTAAAGAATAGCCATGTACCGAGTGTTAAAGAATAGCCATGTACCGAGTGTTAAAGAATAGCCATGTACCGAGTGTTAAAGAATAGCCATGTACCGAGTGTTAAAGAATAGCCATGTACCGAGTGTTAAAGAATAGCCATGTACCGAGTGTTAAAGAATAGTCATGAATCCAGTGTTAAAGAATAGCCATGTACCGAGTGTTAAAGAATAGCCATGTACCGAGTGTTAAAGAATAGTCATGTACCTTGTGTTAAGTACCAGCCATGTACCGAGTGTTAAAGAATAGCCATGCACCTTGTGTTAAATACCAGCCATGTACCGAGTGTTAAAGAATAGCCATGTACCTTGTGTTAAGTACCAGCCATG
>NC_140971.1:22710089-22742589 GCF_056783735.1 Eptatretus burgeri
GCTACAATGACAGTGCCATATACACACGACTACTTCAACGACAGTGCCATATACACACGACTACGACTACTGCAGTGCCATATACACACGACTACCACAACGACGGTGCCATATACACACGACTACTACTACTACTACTACTGCAGTGCCATATACACACGACTACTACTATTACAATGCCATATCCACACTGCTACTACTACTACAATGCCATATCTGCACTGCTACTACGACAGTGCCATATACACACGACTACTACAACGACAGTGCCATAGACACACGACTACTACAACGACAGTGCCATATACACACGACTACTACTACTACTGCAGTGCCATATCCGCACTGCTACAATGACAGTGCCATATACACACGACTACTTCAACGACAGTGCCATATACACACGACTACTACTACTGCAGTGCCATATACACACGACTACCACAACGACAGTGCCATATACACACGACTACGACTACTGCAGTGCCATATCCGCACTGCTTCTACGACAGTGCCATATACACACGACTACTACAACGACAGTGCCATCTCCACACGACTACTACAACGACAGTGCCATATACACACGACTACTACAACGACAGTGCCATATACACACGACTACTACTACTACTACTGCAGTGCCATATCTGCACTGCTACAATGACAGTGCCATATACACACGACTACTTCAACGACAGTGCCATATACACACGACTACTACTACTGCAGTGCCATATACACACGACTACTACTACTACAATGCCATATCCACACTGCTACTACAACGATGGTGCCATATACACACAACTACTTCAACGACAGTGCCATATACACACGACTACTACTACTGCAGTGCCATATACACACGACTACTACTACTACTACTACTACTACTACTACAATGCCATATCCACACTGCTACTACAACGACGGTGCCATATACACACGACTACTACAACGACAGTGCCATATACACACAACTACTACTACTGCAGTGCCATATCCGCACTGCTACAACGACAGTGCTATATACACACGACTACTACTACTACTGCAGTGCCATATCTGCACTGCTACTACGACAGTGCCATATACACACGACAACCACAGCGACAGTGCCATATACACATGACTACTACTACTACTACTGCAGTGCCATATCCGCACTGCTACTACGACAGTGCCATATACACACGACTACTACAATGACAGTGCCATATACACACGACTACTTCAACGACAGTGCCATATACACACGACTACTACTACTGCAGTGCCATATACACACGACTACTACTACTACAATGCCATATCCACACTGCTACTACAACGACGGTGCCATATACACACGACTACTACAACGACGGTGCCATATACACACGACTACTTCAACGACAGTGCCATATACACACGACTACTACTACTGCAGTGCCATATACACACGACTACTACTACTACTACTACTACTACAATGCCATATCCACACTGCTACTACAACGACGGTGCCATATACACACGACTACTACTACTGCAGTGCCATATACACACGACTACTACTACTACTACTACTAGAATGCCATTTCACACTGCTACTACAACGACGGTGCCATATACACACGACTACTACAACGACGGTGCCATATACACACGACTACTACCACTGCAGTGCCATATCCACACTGCTACTACAACGACGGTGCCATATACACACGACTACTACAACGACGGTGCCATATACACACGACTACTACTACTGCAGTGCCATATACACACTGCTACTACTGCAGTGCCATATACACACTGCTACTACTGCAGTGCCATATACACACGACTACTTCTACTGCAGTGCCATATCCACACTGCGACGACAGTGCCATATACACACGACTACTACTACTGCAGTGCCATATCCGCACTGCTATAACGATAGTGCCATATACACACTACAACTACTATTGCAGTGCCATATCCACTCTCGTTGTACTACTACTACGACTAGTACTGCTATTATTTCAGAAGTTTATTCATTTTCCAATTGGATCATCGATGTCGATATGTTTGTTATAAAACATTTATTTATTACGAAGTTCGGAATTTGGTGAAAAGGAAAACGAAAGCATTTTTTGTTTTCATTTTGCATTTACCCATCAAAACGATCGTGAGCACACCGTTCATTAACCATACAAAGATTGGCATTTGGAACTACTGATGAAACGAGTTTATCACTTGATTACGGACTCGTTAATATGGCGCCAGATTAGTGATGGGATGGCTTGGAGCACTTTACTAACTTTGGATGAACAACATGCACACGAGGGTGGTCCAAAAAAAGTCGAAAAAATAGAATGTTGCTCCACAAGCTTAAAATTATTCCAATTTGATCCAATAACGCGCATAAAATGTTTTAGCTTGATCGGAGGTGATTTAGAGGTCGCTCCATATAAGGACTTTTAGTTTCATGAGTTGGTTAAATTAGGGTATGGTCAGGTACGATTACGGGTACTTCTGGATGTCCAAGGTGGAAATGGACTGCATTTTCGAACTCTTTGGGGTCGATTTACTCTAAGAAATGTTTGGACGGACAACAAATTAATTATAGATTAGAAAATATCGAAATGAGTAGAATTAGTTACTCAACTCCAGTGATGATAAGTCTTGTTTTCGGTCATATTTTCGAAATCGTAGTGAATTCAACGTCGGTGCAGTCATTTCTTAGAGTAAATCGACCCCAAAGAGTTCGAAAATGCAGTCCATTTCCACCTTGGACATCCAGAAGTACCCGTAATCGTACCTGACCATACCCTAATTTAACCAACTCATGAAACTAAAAGTCCTCATATGGAGCGACCTCTAAATCACATCCGATCAACTTAAATTTTTTTATGCGCGGTATTGAATCATAATGGAATAATTTAAGGCTTGTGTAGACAACAATTGAATTGTTTTTTTTTGTTGCTGTTTTTGGACCACCCGAATGTAACACATGATGGAAGAACCTGTCTCTAACTGTCCGTGAACTCGACGCACGGGGATCTGTCCTATTTGCAATGGACTCGATACGGGAGGGGAAGACGAGGACGACAGGCCTCTACGACGCTACCACAGCGGTCACAGTAAGCTAAGATCGGCCTCGGATGTTGGATGGCATAATGACTCTGTTGTCGTCGCGGTTCATGTGTTATTACTTATCAGTTATTACCCTCGCCAGAGGAGAGGGCATTGCCTATGTGTCGCATGGATTTCCCAACACGACCCCGAGCAGTCAACTATCACATCCAGTCACCACAATACATCTGAAATATTAAAACGTTTGAAAACCATGAGTACTACTACTACTACTACTACTACGACTACTACTACGACTACGACGGTTGTGACAGTTGAGAATGTGAAATCAAAGCAACGAAAGTCTTATCTGCGATGGTAACAAGTTCGCAATGGACCATTCGAAGCCTGTTTGTGTGAAATCTCGATCTGGTCCAAGTACGGCGCTGATTCCCCAAAATGAAATCATATTAACTGGATGATGCTGATAAACACTGTCACGGTTGCGAGTCCCCGGGGAGAACCAAGCACATTCACGTACCGTGGTTTAAAGCGAGTTAACATACCCTCGATGAGACTAGTTATGTCTTAGTATTCCGTTTAGCTATTAATGGTATGGTGTATTCATGTGGATAGATATGCATTGTAAATACAATAGTTACCTTTCGTACATACATGTTCTTTCCTTTCTACACTCTGGGCTCAATCCATCTCACTCACACACACACACACACACACACACACACACACACACACACACACACACACACACACACACACACACACACACACACACACACACACACACACGCACGCACGCACGCACGCACGCACGCACGCACACACACACACACGATGTAAAACAGGTTGGCAGGAATCCAAAGCGGGTTTTATTTGATTTATTTATTTTTACCAAACGTGGTAAAAACACTCTTCGAGCGGTTGTCAGTAACACAAAATACACCAGAATATCGAGATAGTCAATCATTTACGAGGTGGTCTTGCAGCTGTTTAGAACTCGTTTCAAATGTTTAGTTTCCGTTATAGTCTTGGTGTCGACGCATCTCAACGGTCGTGAACCACCAAACGAGCAGAGATCAATCAAACTGATATGGCCAGGACCTGATGGACGAGTCACTTCATGTGACTGTGCTCGGCCTTGTGTTCGCTCCAGGCTTTCTTGGCCCTTCTGACACGAGATCTCTCGGAGGATCAAACTTGTGACCCGGTCGGGGGGTTGGGGGTTTTACAGGAGTTGGCTGTGCATGTGAGGAGAGCAGGTGACCTCATTTGACAAGCACCCTCAACAATCGATCTTGGTCTTGTGAACTTGTAAGATACTTTCCTCTTCGGCATTACTGTGAGGCAGGACATGTATGTGCTGAACTACTGTAAGCAGAAGGCCAAGTCGTGGCTCCCCCCTCTTGCCCTTCTCATCAATGCTCTTGGTTTCACGGTTAAGGTGGCTGGTTTTAGATATTAGGGTCTTGCGTTTGAGCCGCTGTCCCACCGATGAAATAAGACCAGGTGGGTCGAATCAGCCTGTCATCCTTCCATGATTGGCAAAATGAGTACAAGCTTACTGGTAACAGGGACACTGCATCAGCGGCACAGTCGCGCTTCCAGAAAAATGATGCAGCCAGCGGGCACAGGCTGCATACGAAACAACAAAAACAATATCTCTTGTTACAAATTACCATTCCAAATCCAAACGGTAACAAACATTAATGAAACGGGTAGTGCCCTCCAGCCGATTAAATAGGAAGGGACACTGCATTGCACTCAAACCTGGAGCTCTGTTGGTCTTTGTCATAAGATGGTGTCATGTATCCTATTTAATTATTTTTTTATTACGGTTTGAATTTGGTAATTGGACACCTTGTATGAGTGAAAACAATCCGAATCGAATCAAATCTCCAAAGTTCTCATAAATATCACCAACAAGTGGAAATCACAGATTGATCAATTCGTGGTGAGGGCAATATGGTCGACGTGACCGGAAGTGACGTGATACTGTTGTGGGCCGGGGTTCGGTGGCGATAAACGACCACTAGGTGGAGCAGTAGAGTCGTCTCCCACCGAACACCCGGAATTTAGGTCGTGACTCTCGGACAACTCCGAAAGGTCACGGGTCACTTTGAGGACCGTGGTCGCCAATATTGTGACGGCGTGGGTGTAGGGTTAACTGCCTAATTTCAATATACCTAAATACCCACGTCATCCAACTACTGGGGAAACCACACCCTTGGCGGACTTTGTCCGAATCGAGTCACCATCACCAACTCAGATCCGGCGAAACCAAGCGGAAGTTACCAAAGCCGCGCCGGACCAAATGAACAATTTACCGGCCCAAACGGCCTCACTAATTCTCAAGTCCGAACCATGCTGAGTCAATCAAAGAAAG
Organism: Eptatretus burgeri; assembly: GCF_056783735.1. Lineage (NCBI taxonomy): Eukaryota > Metazoa > Chordata > Myxini > Myxiniformes > Myxinidae > Eptatretus > Eptatretus burgeri. The sequence continues at coordinate 22,715,542 of NC_140971.1, forward strand.
GACAGAAATGAACTGGAACATTTAACACGGGGGGTGGGGGGGTTATTTTACAATAATAATCGGGGAGGGGAACAACACACAGAGCAGAGTTATCCGAATAAAAGGCAGGCAATATACAATGAGCAAAGAAAAATCACTTCACAATTCTACTTACAGGACGGTGCCACACACACACACACACAGACAAAAGAAATGGACCTCGTGGGTCTATTTTCGGCCTTTCAGCTCGGAGAGAAAGCGAGCTGATGGCAGGGGCCTAGCCGGGTACCTGTCCTGCCTCGTGCAGTCACACCAACCGAACCACTGGTGGGACTCGAACCCACGACCCAAAGTCCACGGCCAACGAACGAGACCGCTCAACCATGACCACCACCATCTCAGACTGCTCCAACCACCACACATGACTGTCTGCCACGACTGCCACGTCTGCTCAGAATCACCACGATCCTCCTGTTTGCCGTCCTCTCGTCTCCCACAACCACTCTGCCGTCCTCGCGATCACCCGGTCTGCCATAAAACTGCTCCTCACAACCATCCCACTCCTCTTTTTGGTAGGAGGGGTCTCTTCTCCTCCCACTCGAACCCTGATTGGACGAGGGGCTGTCGGATGACTCGTGGTCACCACCAGATTGGCTGGGGCGTGCGTGTCATGCTCGCCCTTCGCTCATTGGCTGGAGGAAACGGTCCATGCCCTTCCTTGGAGCGGAGCCTCGACCCAAAGCGACGGAGGCTCCGCCCACGCCCTCAGCCAAAAACACATGGGCAATGGTGACCGGTGGAGCGAGGTGACGGTCCGTTGTAGTGGATGTAATCGTAGTTGTTGTTGTTGTTGTTGTGAAAGATGTAATAAACCTGACTATACAATAATTCGTAGCCCACATATGTAATTCCCATTAGACAAAGGGGGTATTCTAACTGTAAACACATACTTATCGAAATAACTAAGCTTAGGGACTCCTGTCTGTTTGTGTGCAATGGCTTCCAGATTTGTAACAATACTACATGCGGAATTCTGGAGGACGTCGACGTGGCCTTCAGTGAGGGAGAGCCCATGACGTCACACAGCCAATAGACGAGATACTAGATTCCTTACATGTCGACGACAAGTCTATCAGTCTGTGCGTCAATCCTTGCGAGTGGAATGGAAGGGAAGCATTGCGTTTTAAAATTGATCGTACTTTCCCACAAATGCGTGTTTTGATCACACGAACACGGGTCTGTGAGTTTCCACAAACAAAACGGGTCAAACGCGTAAAATCCGGGTCACTTGCCATGTGTGCATTTTTTTCCATGCAACGGGCTCACCAGCTCACTCCAAGGAAATCACCAAGGCTTCCCATCCACAGGAAGCCATAAATCACCAGTGACGCGCCAAATTCTCGCCCTTCTCCCTTTCCGGAAAATCCACCAAGAAGACCCCTTCCCTCTAATCGGGATTCGTTGCCGGGCAGAGGTACGGAACCTCGCCCATCACCGGCGGCAGGGGTCAGTCTGCCCTCGGTTCTGCACCAATGAGGGTCCCAGAGCCGTGAGGAATTGGGGAAGGGGGGGGGAGTGTAAAGGAATAAATGAGGAAGCACAGAGAAGGAATCGGCATTCATTTTGGGGATTCACTACCAGAGTATCCGCGCCATGGGCGATCTTGTTCCAAGCATGCAACACATTCTTCTGACGCATACCTTTATTTGGATGGTGTATAGGCAAGTGACAGCTCCATATAGGAAAAATAAATAACCCGGGTTACGTGCATGAAGCAAAAATATACCGACTGCTTGTAATTCAAAACACCTCCCTGCAGTGGAAAACGTGGTGACAGGAGTGCTGCACTGTAAATGGTGGAGACTTGTAATACCCTCTCCCACCTGGAGGGGGCACAGCACAATACAGACTTACATAGAGGCTTTGCTCCCCCCCCCCCCCAAGACCACTGGCAAAGATAAAAACACCCCTATATATTAATTGTGGTTCTGCTGATCCTCTGTTGCAAGTCTGGATGTAATTGGGCTAGAACTGGAGGAGTAGCCCGACAAACAAACCCACAAACAAACAAACAAACACACAAGCACCAGTCGGTTAATTATATTATAGTAAGGATTCTGGAGTTTTAATTCTCTTTGGGACTTGAACTTGGAACTCAAACTTTGTCCAGAACTGCTAGCCTTGACTCTGCTGTTGTACTACTTCCTTCCCGTCGCAAAACCCGTACAATCACACTCGTCTTTCCTTTTTTCTCTCTTTCTCCTTTATTTTTCCAGTTTGCTACCCTCGCTCTTTATGCACTCTTCCTTTCTTTTCACACCTTTCTTTCTCGTCGCCTCACGACACACATATCCGCACCAAGCCCTGTGCACCTTCGCCTCTGGCTGGTTGCTCACCTCGTCGTCCGGTCACATCAGAGCTGTCCACCTCACCTTGCCTTATCGGCAGCCGTTCCCACTTTGGCTGCACAATCCATTATGCCAGCCTGTCTGTCCACACATCATATGCTATATTTCAGGCGCTCCAGGAGATGGGGAGTGTGAATGGAGCACAGAGAGGAATATGGGGAGGAGCGTGAGGGGAACGAAATACAGACCAGATCATTGGGTGGCAGCAATCCATCCCTCTGGGTTATTGCAAGGTGTGTCTGGGCACGCAAATGCTCCCCCCCACTGTTTCTTTCTTACCGTTTCTTCTTCTTCATCCATCCCCCATCTCTCACGTCAGTTGTATATCTTAGCGCCAAATAAGCTATGGTGCTAAATAATTGATTAAAGTTCCGAGGGCAGGGTTGTCCTGCTCTTGAAACCTTTGTGGGGGATAATTTGGGAAATGTATAAGTGCCTGTAATATTCGTATAGAATTGCTATATTGCCTTTGCTCACTTTCCCACCATCTATTGTGTGATTGTAATTGGTTGTGTTTTCCTGCCATTTCTTATTTGAATCACCATTGCTGGTATCCCCCATCATTTTCTGCCTTGCTTCCTTCCTTCCATACAAGTGCTGCTTCATCAGGATGAAGATTACCACACTGTGGTTTGCGCAGGCATGGAACAGCGCCAATACAACCAATATACCAGTACACTAGTTAGCATTTCGCTGACCTCAGAAGGATGACAGGCTGAGTCAAACCCACCTGGTGTTAATTCAGTGGCCAACGGGGATCGAACTTAGGACCCTAAGATCCCAAGCCAGCCACCCAAACCACTAAGCCAACACCAGGCTTGCTTGATTAAACCGAAGAGGTATAAAGGACAGTGTCTTGACTTATTCTGTTCAGGTTTGGTCAGAGATAGTGCTCCTGGGGGTAATTAGCCCAAGTGGTTAATTGGCTCTGATAGACGATAGGGTGTGGTGTGTAACGTTGCTTCACTTGGCCAATTGACAACTGTTGCGCGGTCGCTGGCACGGTTCCCCATCTGCTTCAATATTCTCACAGATATGGTAAACTAACACTGGGTGCAAGGATCCGACCAGAGGAGAGTTTTGTAGATGGCGTCCATGGTCTTTTTATTGATGCATGGGCCTTTCGGAGTTATCCGAGGTGACGTCTGTCACAATATGATTGTGTTGCACATGCAGCCTGTGTCTGTTATTGAAGACTCTGGCTGCAAAAACTTTGAAGGGGTTTTGGACTGTAAATATGACTAAGTCATCGCATAATCATGCGACATATGTTTCCTGATGTGTTTCAAGAAACAAGGTGAAAGTTTGCAAGGATGATTCATGGTGCGACTTCCATCGCCCTCACAACACACATCTGGACATCTTGTCAAACCCAGGTGTATATCACACTCACGACACACTTCCTTGACAGCAATTGGAATTTAACAAAAACCCAACAAAAATAAAACGAAAGAAAAAGTACGGTACTCGAATTGTACTCGATTTCAAGTCTGAGAAAAAAGTATTCGGAATCAAATTGATCCCAAAATTCCCAGAATTGCCCATCACTGCTTTCTGTCTGTATGTCTGTCTGTCCACACAATGTGTTAACTTAGGCCACAAACGCCACCTGGTGGCAGCCAGTATTACACATTATCTTTTTTCAACCAAGTACCTCCATAAATGATGTACTATTTAGAATGTGGGTACGCCGATAAAAGTGCCTTTATCAAGAATGTGAGCACATCTATAAAGTACATACTATAAGAATGTGCATCGGCCTGGAAACTACGGACCGTGACTATATCTATACAATAAAACCATAAAGGTTTGTCTGTCCACTGTATGAACATAACAACCTTTCGTCGTCAATGCATCATCTACACACCACACAAACACCACACAAAACAAGTGCTGGTGAGGCGCTGCCATCTCCAATTGCTCTTTCGACTTCCTCACCTGTCAGCAGCCTCGGCTCCCTTGCGGATTGCACTACGCCATGCACATATGTCTTTGGCCATGGTCTCCAAATTTTCTGCTTTAAGGGGATTTCTGCAGCCTCAAGGTCGTTGTGTTTGATGATATTGTTGCGAATTCGCGCCCGCCGGCATGCGAACGGCCACGTAACTCGAATCGCGGCACGTCGCCCACCGGATGGACAATTCAGTCGTGACCCTCTCGGAACAACGCCGAGAGCAAGTCACGGGTGGGAGTTTAACCTCACCACGATCGTGCCAATTGCCCACCCGCGCAGGATAGGGTTGCTCGCCAAATTCGATCTACCGAAGTACCTGCGCGAATGGTTGACCGGGCGATCGTACCACGACACAGGCTGACTCCGGACACGAACCGCTTAAGCAGTCCGTTCCGTGCTACAGTGATAACCGAGTGGTGTTATCGTCGGCCTTGACGGTTCCAACTAATTACCGGGATGTTGAACCCACTACGAACCCTCTTACGTCAAGCAGGATGGAGAGTCAATAGAGAAAAGACGAAGCGAAACGGGCACAGTTCAACAAGCAAGCATTTTATTACGCGACACACGGAAAGCACATATATACAGCCATACAAAAATGCACAAAAAGCAAATGTAAGAAAAGCAGTTAAAACCCACTATACGCGTACACACGGCAACACTTACACAGTTCTACTTGACGGACGGCGCCAACACACATTTACACAAAAACAAAGGAAAAAGAAAGGAAGTCGCGACTTCCCTTTTGTGGCTGGTGAGTCCCTCTCCCACGACCGTCAGCGTGGTCGCGCCTGGCCCCGACCCCTCTCGCGGCTGGCGAACCCTCTCCGGCACTCCCCATCCGGACGCGCAGGTCCACCTCACAACTGGCGCTGCCGCGTCTCCCGTCCGTGCCTTCGTGACAGGGCCGCTCGCCAAGCCGCGGGCGCAGGACCTCTTCCCTCGACAAGACAAGCAGAGGAAGCCTCGAAAACCAGACTCTCGAACAACTCAACCAACCGAAGACCAACTCTCGACAAAAACCAACCCAACAAGGTCCGTCCTGTCCGCCTTTTGTAGCACGGGGCTCCACCCTTCGTTCCGCCCCGTTTTCGGCTCCACCTTCCTTCAAGAAGGTTCCCGAAAAGGGGCGTGCCCTCTCGTTCCCCCCTCCCCGCGCCGTGCGGGGGGGCGAGGAAAGTCAGTCTTGGCTCGGGGCCAGGGAATTATTCCCCCAAAAAGAGGCCCCCACCTTTTCTCATCTTTGACCCCTGGCTCGGATGCACCTCCCACACCGAGCGCGGAGAACTCAAACGGGAGAAACAGGCGGGGAAACCGCACGTCCTCGCAGTTCCCTCCTTGGCGCCTTTGTTTGCCGTTCGGAAGCGGACGTAGTGGCGAAGATGTGGTAGCATAGATGGTGGAGGTGGCGTGGTTGTAGTGTGGTTGGCGCTGTGATGGGGATGGCGTGGTTGTTGAGATGCTGTTTGTTTGAAATAAAAGATAGAAAAAGAAAAACGACTAATTCAAAGCGTTGCAGCCCGGATGGATCACATAAATTCCTTCTATACAACGGGTTTGGGCAAACTTCACGGTTAGGCCAAAAAAAAAAAATGTTGCATTGGCGTAACCCGCCCGACCCTAAAAATTCCGCCGACCATACGTTTTTTTTTTGTTTTTTTGCTATCGAAAAATTTTGCCGACCCTATTTTATTGCTATTTTTGTTGTTTTGCTATCGTTTTCAAGTATCTTGTTGATTGCGATCGCGATCGCAAAAACCCGGAAGTGTTTCGGACAGAACCCGCCGACAAAAAGGTTGGTACTCGAGCCGGGGGAGATTTTGGGAGGGATTTATTAGGAAAAAAAAAAAAAAAAAAAAAAAAGATCCCGACCGACCTACCCTATTTTTCAGTGACCCGTTACGCCAATGCAACATTTTTTTTTTTGGCCTTACCTATGGAGATATCTCACCTGAGGGCCCTTTATGGTGTAATGCGAATTTCCACAGCCGTAACAATATATTTGTAGCGCAGGCACTGTCCACCCTGTGTCCTACTCCCTGCTTTAAGCTGACCAAATATAACAAATTTAGGTAGCCTTGAATCATCCATGCGTAACATGTGGCCAACCCATTGGAGTTGGGTTTTGAGTAGGGTCTCCAAACTGGGCATGTCTGCATGCCTGAGCAATTCCCTGTTTGTGATCTTATCTTTCCATGGGAGATTCCAAGGATATAATGGAGATGGAATTGTTGTGCATGCATGAGTTTGCCTATGTGGTACCGATATTATGTGAAAGTTTCTGCCGAGTACAAAAGTGTTCTGAAGATGAAGGTTTGATACTGTTACGGATTTGGAAGCCTCCTGCACACAGACAGTCAGCAGTCCCCGCAGTTCAGTTATTTGGATAAGTATGTGTTTATAGTCAGGGTCTCATCCTTCTGTCTAATGGGTTAATTAAGTGTATGTGTGCTGGGAGTTATTTTTTACAACAACAACAACAACAACAGCGGCACCGTCGCCTCGCTCCACCAACGCCATAACGCATGTGTTTCTGGCTGCGGACGTGGGTCCATGCTTGGAGGCCACCCTCGCTCCAGAGCCGACTCCGCCCATGAGGGCAAGGGCACGCCCTTCGTCTAATCAGGAGGCTCATCGCCTCAGATCAGGACTCCACCCAGAAGGGTGGGAGTTGCCCCGCCTACCGTGGGCCGGTCCAATGAGGGAGGGCCAGCGAATCGTGCGGCGCAACCGTCCAATCAGGAGGCGAGTGGCCAGGGAAGAAATCGCTCCCACCTCACGAGAGGAACGAATAACGGTCGGGGCGATGATTCTGTCTGGGTCTGCCTCGCCTGGTGTTGTCTGATCCGCCTGGAAGCTTTTTCGGCCTTGATTGCCTGTCGCTTCGTCCGCCTTCTTGGTGGATGGCGTCCGTCGCTCTATCCCTCGTCCCAGGTGCTTGGTGCTGCGTTGAGGTGGTGGGTTTGAGTCCCGCCGAGCCAGTTCGACCAGACCCCGCACGAGGCGGACAGGTGGAAGTGCAGACTCTTGCCCTCAGCTCGCCTTCCCTCCCGAGCTAAAGGGCCAAATAAAGGCCGCAGCCACCATTTCTTTTGGGTGTGTGCATGTGTGTCTGTGGGCCCACTCTATAAGTAGCAATTGTTTAAGTGCCTTGTTCATTACTTGCATTCCTTCTTGATAGTCGGTTTAACTCTGCTATTTTTGTGCTCCCCTGCCCCATTATAAATAAACCCCAATTGTTCAATGTACCAGCTCGTTGTCTGTCACTTTCTTTCATTGGTTTCGCACGGTGCGTATTGGGAATTAGGGAGGCCGTCATGCCGTAATTGTTCATTTGGACCAACGGACCTTGGTAATCCCCACTCGCTTTACACCCGGTTCGGGCTCGGTAAATGGCCTGTTCCGCCCGAGGTCCATCGAGGGTGTGACCTCCCCGGTAATATGACGACATGGGTACTTCGGTATATTGAAATTTGGCTATTAACCCTACCCCACACCGTCAGAGAATTGGCAAGCACGGTCCTTAAGTGACCCGTGACCTTCGGAGTTGTCCGAAGGTTACGACCTGTAATTCCGGGTGTTCGGTGGGAGACTGCTCTACTGCTACACCTGGCGGCCGTTCCTCGCCACCGACCCCCGGCCCACAACAATACAGCCTACAATTTGTAGCAGTGTGAATGACGAGGTCTTCCCAGATTCTTTAACGGAGGGTTCTAAAAGCAGAAGTGGTCGTATGAATGTGTCTGGACAGTTCTGCATCTAAGCTGTTATCATTAGATACAGGGCTACCAAGATAAATGAACTTCTCCACCACATGGAGAGGTGATCCAACTGTGCACACTGAAGGTCCATAGTACTGGTCATTTGGCGTCGGTTGAAAAAGGACCTCCATCTTTCTTATGTTGATGGTCAGACTCATGCTTTTGACAGCAGGAGTAAAACAGTCAGTGATTTCCTGAATCTCATCCAGAGAATGAGTGCTGCGTCATCCACATATAGGAGGTCACGTACACAGATTTCTCAGACCTTACTTTTGGCTTTCAGTCGAGCAATACTGAATAACTTCCCATCAGATCTGGACTGGATATATACACCAGCTCTCAAGGTCTTTGGAGGTGTCTTTAAGCACAGGAGCAAGGAATAATGTGAACAAAATTATGTGCGAGTTTGTTGACTTATTTATCCTTGGTTTGGAATAATGTGAAATTACCCCAAGTTGACTGTAAATGGGTCTTAAGTCAGGCCTTAAATCGAGACTTGCCCTTTCATGTCTTGGTAGAACTGACAGACTATGGTGACAAATTTCTCTGGGAAACCATATTTGGATACAAGTGTCCATAAACCGGATCTGTTGATTGAATCAAATTCTTTGTAAAAGTCAAGGAATTCAATGGTCTTCTCTTGGAGTTGCCTCTGTTAAAATCACGTCAATTATACTGTGAGTTACCCAGAAGCCACATTGGCTTTCAGGAAGGATGCATTCTTCCAGAGAAGTATCCATATGAAAATTTTCCCAGCAATGGTTAGAAGAGAGACCATGGCATGGGATGGAAAAATGCACATTTTCATGGAACATCCTCTCAAACGACATGGAAATTCACTTGTAAGAGTATTTGAGGGTGCATATTCTAAATATGAATGTTGCCAAGCCTGAAAATTGCAACTTTTTATTATACATTTGTTTTTTTTAATGGATGATATTGTTTTTGAATGTCATTTCTTTGAATTGTGTAGAACAATCTCAGAAACAATTTGGAAATACTTTTACTGGGGTATACGAGGGTACTGAACATAAATCTGAATGTTGCCAAGCCTTAACATTGCATATGGATTATAGACCAAGGGATGACCACTCAAAATGTTTATTTCCATCAGTCACCGAGCCAAACTACCTCTTTTCCATAATATGTAAATAGTGATAATAATGTTTTGAAACAGATAAGACTTGTTGCCACACATACTTCTTGCACTTGATGTCAAAATATTTAAAACCATGTGACTACTGTATTGGAACTCCATTTCCCAGAATGCCTTGCATAAAACAGTAAACAATATAGCCGCAACATCCTTGGCGTTTAATTTGGAAAAAATGTGATCAAAACGCTACAATGCAGTCAGGGGTAGAAAAGTGGGAAAAGGGGGAAAATAGGAGTCAGAGTATGAACCCCAAAGAGGATTTTTGACTCCCGCAGTAAGTAGGGGGGGGGGGGGTCTCGGGGTCAGAAATGCATCGTGGGCTCAGGACATACTGTGCACGGACAGTTTAATCGGGCCCGCATGTCTGCTTTGGCTGTTTCTCTTTGTAAACATTGCATTCAACCAACTAAACATGGTGGTGAACTCGACCGACTCGAGCTCAGTCAGCCTCGAGTTTGAATCAAATGAACAACCACTATGTTGTATGCTTGTTTTGCCCGATGACAATGGGAAACTGATAAACTTCCAAGAGAAAGGTTGGACAAAATTCAATGATTGTTGTGTTTGATGGAGTAAGATATCATATCAGGCACTGCAGAAACTGTAATTTCAACCCAAACCACAGAATCTTTCAGTATAGCTCTACATGTGGGGACTTCTGCTGGTATGACTATCAGCTCTCATGACCCAACTACGAAGCTGCATATCATCGTAGATCCTATCAGTGATTCCGCCATGTTGGAAAACTTCTCAGAACAGAAGAAAAAAAGCGGAAGCATGAAGAGAGTTAAGGTGAGTGTGCCATCTGTGCTGTGCAGTTGAGACATATTCCTATATAACATTAGATTTCAATTTAAAATGAATTTTTGTTATAAAGATCCAAAGTCAGTCTGTGCTGTGTAGTCTCATAGTACTCGCTGAGACATGATTTTGGTCTAAATTTACGATATGAATTTAATTTAAAAAAATTGTGTTACAAGCCAAACTTAGTCTCAGTTTAGTAAACATCTCCAGTTGTGCGTGTCATGCATGTGTGCACAATTTAAGAAATTTAATAAGCTGGGTGAATGTCAACTATTCTGTTTGTAACCATAGTGATGTATTGGATGTGTGTCAATAATTATTAGTCTATCTGTACTGTGACTATCATGACTGTGTTGTCGGTTGTTGATTAGAAGTGACTATCGGGATTTGTATATTGTATTCTCAGCCTCAGAGAGACCGCACTGCAAGAAGGGTGCACTCGACAATTAAACAACAGAAGCTTAAGGCATTCTGCCACATGACAAAAAGGTAATCACAGGAAAAAGTAAGAAAGATCGCCCAGGCAAAAATGCTGTGTTAGAACCATATGAATGAGAGTTGTACCCTCATATACTACAGTAGTCTGCAGAGACAGAAAGGTGGACCTCAGTGAGCTTATGAAATATAGCCTCAACACAAGTCCATCGGCGTTAGCAAATGAGAATGGCAGCATCGTGAAAACAAACAGAGCAAGCCTGATGCGACATCTTGTGTCTGTGGTGGAGCCATCACCAGTCATAAATTCCATTCCAAGATAGGGTATCTGGATAGGAGATGGAATGGCACTTATTCAAGAGCTCAGCAGTAGGGTCAACTCACTATCCACAACTTGGTGATTTGGCAGCCTTTATTCCAAAGAAGGTGATCGCCATGGCTACAAATATCTACACTGATTCAATCCACCGAGTCACAGATCGCTATCTGGCAGTCTCCATAAAGAATGCAGAAAGGGGAATAACATCTGCGGGAGGAATGCAGAGGATCATGATATACAGTGCATACCAAGACATTCCTTCCCAGTTGAAAATGTTCATGACAAACAGCCCCAACCAAGACGAACTAGTGTAGTTCCTGTTTGATACAAGGTCAAACACTGACCCTGAGAAATTCAAGTGTCAAGGTGTATTAAGCACATTGACCACAGTGCCATGCCTCCTACAATGTATCTGCTAAGCTGGAAGTTGATGAAGTTCAGGAGCTCAAGACAGATCATGAAGAAGCTTACACCAGACTCATTCTACATTGTGCCTTTGCAGCAAAAAATAAGCAATTAACTTATGAAGCAAAGTGTCCTGTCATTATTAGAAGTCCGGATACAGATGTCTTCATAATAGCAGTCGGTCTTGCAGTATCGATAGATGGCAATGTTCTTTCATACTGGAAAGGGGAACTGAGCACGACCGATTAATATCACTGCAATATGTGATCATTTTGGTGATGTTGCATTCGAAGCTTTGATAGGACTACATTGCTTTGCTGGCTGTGACTCCATGAGTGCCTTCGATGGCAAAGGGAAGACAAAGGCACTCAAGTTGATACTGTCTGAGGAGAACTGTCAAAACACGTTCAAAGACTTGGGCCAATCCTTTGATATGTCCCCACAATTGAATCATGAACTTGAGCAGATTGTATGCAGTATGTACACTGGTAGGCAAGGGATGGATGATGTCAATATGCTGAGGTACATGCTGAGGACGGACTGTAAATTTGAAAGCTCACTGCCACCAAATCAAGACTCACTTTTGCAGCACATCAGCAGAGCAAACTATCAAGCTGCAATTCATAGGAGAGTCCTCCAGCTGTTTGTGAATGTACCAATCCCAATCCAGCATGGCTGGGGGGAGATGGAAGATAGAGAGCTTGTTATCAAGTGGGGCACTCTGCCACCAGCTCCACACAATGTAATTGCAGAAAGGGCAAATGTAATACAAGACAGTGTGAGTGTGTTAAAAGTAAGATACCCTGCACAGGTCTGTGCAAATGTCTGGAATGCAATAATCAACCCCAAAGCATCTAAAAATGCAAAGCTCGTCCACGTCCGCTTTGCACTCGAAACTAAACTTGACAAAAATGACAGTTAAAAAAAATTGTACATATTATTCATTTGGTTCTCCACAATCTCATTATAAAGATGTTGAAGATTTGATGGCAACAGTTCATTTTGTAAAAATGTTATGGCCTGGACATACACTCTGAATGGAAATGATAAACAAGGATTTTGATTAAAACATTTATGGCTGTCTTACAACTTCACTGATGATGTCATTCTTAAAATCCCTTCTTCCCCATTGGGAGTAGAATGAGATGTGCTAAGTTTCAATTTTTCTTATCAGCGGTTTCAGAGATATAATGTTTTAATGTTTTGTATTTAATCTAAGATGCCTGCCGTACCACGTGACCTATGACATTACAATTATCATTAACATATTCTCTATGGGGAGGGGGGGGGGTCGCTCCTACCCTGAAAAATGTGTCAATCAGGCAAGTGGTTGATGAGATTTAAAAAAATGTTTAAAAAAATAATAGAGCAAAAAAAAGGCCAAAAACGGGTCGAACAATAACAACAACAATCATAGTAATAATAATAATAAAAAGAAAAACTATTTTAACAAAATTATTAATTTGGCTTCTCTATATTTTCATAATAAAGCTTTCTTGAAAATTTGATGACAAAAGCTCAAATGGTAAAAAAGTTACTGTGACTATCAATGGAAAGACACATAGACAGACAGACAGACAGACAAACAGAAGTTATTTAAAACCCCGTCTCCTGCTGTGCGGGGGACGGCCTAACAAGTGATTGAGGCAGAAAATAAAGTTGAAGACGAAGATTTTCTTGACTGATTTGGAGTACAGTCGATATTTTTGTTATATAGCTGCAATTCATAGGAGATCTACACAAACAACTCCATAACACACTTTGCAAAGAAATTGTGTTCGTTTCCTTCTGATGTTCTCTTGATACTTGAATATGCCTACAGTATAAACTTGCATGTAACCACATTGCTTGACCAAACTGTTACACTTTACTTTTAATAATGTGTGTGGCTAAACTGCCTCATAATAAATGAAAAGGACATATTTTAATGCTTGGCAATAGTCATGATAAAGTGCCTCGAATACCCTTGCACATTGATTTTCATGTTGTTTCAGAGTATGTCCGACTGAGATCAAATACAAGGGACAAAACAATAAAGTACATAAGAAAAAAAAACAATCATATGTAATTAAAATGAATGATGTGATGGATGAGCAACATCCATACTGTATTGGGATTCAACACCCTCAAATACCCTTGAATTATCATTTTCATGTGGTTCCAAAGAATATTCTACAAAATGTGGAAATAAGGCAAAAAACAATAAAATACATGAAAAAAATAGGTAAAGTAGCCAAAAAAAAAAAAGATTTTTTTTTCCATCACAAACCTTCCCAGAAGTTCCCTGAATTCACCGTAGTTGGATTTATTGAAATCCATTAATCCGTTCTCAAGTTATAACTGACAGACAGACAGACAGAAAGACATGGCTCCTTTTATAATATAGATATTATTTTGGAGCCTCATTTTGGCAACATTCACATTTACATTCAGTACCCTCGTATACCCCAACAAAAGTATTTCCATATTGTTTCTGAGCATATTCTACACAATTGAAAAAATGAGGCTCAAAAACAATATGTATATTATAAAAGGAGCCATGTCTTTCTGTCTCTCTGTCTGTCATGTTATAACTTGAGAACGGATTAACAGATTTCAATAAATCGAACTACGGTGGATTCAGGGAACTCCTGGAAAGGTTTGTGATGGAAATATATATATATATATATATATATATATATATATATATATATATATATATATATATATATATATATATATATATATATATATATATATATATATATGTCGGGAATCGTACCTTTTTTGCTTTTTGCTTTTTTTTTTGAAAAGCTTTGCTTTTCCAAGTTATTATATGTTTTTGCAGGCTTGGTGATAATCAAACTATACTCTTGGCTGGCTGCTTTGGAAGGGGGGCATGAGAACAGTGTATGCAGAAAAATGATTATAATTGACCTTGAGTAATTCAATGGAGCACTGCGAGAGCAGGGTTAGGGAGTGAACCGTTACGTGCTCTTATCTCTACTTCTGTTTCACCATTCCTGCAATGAAATGAGCCAACTGCTTGCAGCTGGTTAGGTTGAAAGGACAAAATGTGAGATAAACATTTTGTCCAAAGATAAAACCAGGTACATAAGAGGGTAATAGAACAGTCTCTGACAGTGACGTCACCCTCCGAGCATCCTCAGTTACTGTAATTGATGATCCTGGTGTATGCCGTGCTCCGTGCGCATGTCCCTTGGAAAATAAAAAACAACATTTCTCTCAAGTACATCATCTGTCTTCATACATTGGTGAAGGGTGATTGACGTTTACGACATATATATATATATATATATATATATATATATATATATATATATATATATATATATATATATATATATATATATATACTTAAATATTTTTAAAAAATTATTGGGTACATGGTCACATGTGGTGAAACTGCAAACGCCAACTTGCGAAGCTGGTTATCCCCGCACTCCCAGGAATCCTTTTTCTTCTTGCGTTATTGATTAGCCATCACAGCAAAGATTGGTATTTCGGTCAGCAAAGCGATGGGTTTTATATTCTAGTAATACATTAAACAAGAAATATGTCATGCATAGCACTATATTTGTGACATCCATAAAACAAATATGACCTTAAAAATAATTGATGGTTGAATTAAATGTTCAAAGATGCAAATCCTCTTCAAATTTCAAGTATATCAGATGTAAATTGAGGATTTTAGAAAATGCACCAAAGTTGTTGAACTTTGGCCTGCCTATGTTGACATTTTCGCCCATGTTGATCTCAAAAATAATTTGTTGTTGAATTCAGTGACCTGAATATATAAATCCTCTGCAAATTTCAAGTCAATCAGATGAAAAGTGAGGATTTTAGAAATACCATTTTTTTAGAAATTTTAGTCCTTTGGCCTACGCCCTATGCTGACCTTTTGGCCAATGTTGAACTCAAAAAATAATTGATAGTTGCATTTAATGAACAAATATACACCTCATCTTCAAATTTCAAGTCAATCGGATATAAATTGACAAATTTAGAAACTTGGCCTATGTTGACCTTTTGGCCTAAGCTGACCTCAAAAAAAATTAATGGTTGAATTCAATAACCTGATTTGCAAATTCTGTTCAAATGCCAAGTCAAGTGGATGAAAATTGATGATTTTAGAAATTTGACAAAGTTGTTGATGTTTGGCCTCAAAAACAATAGGCCTCAAAAAAAAAAGAAAAGAAAAAAAATAAGCAACACTGCTTTTGACGAACTCTTTCATGTGGTGAGATTTCATGAATATCAGTTTAAAATTGTGATCTGTAGGCAATTGACATGCAAACAAACAGAGAGATGACAGACAGACAGAATAATACACAAGACCAATCAATATACTTGAAAAATCTTTGATTTTTGCAAGTAACAGACAGACAGAACAAGAAAAAGACATCATGTAAAAGACATGGATACTTGCAAAATCCACCCTCCTCTCCAAAAGTTGCCATGGATACATCAAATTGTCCATTTCATTAAGATTAAAATTGACAATCTTAATCAAAGCTCAGATTAAGAGGATGAAAATTGATGATTTTAGAAGTTTTACCTTGAGTTGACCTTTGACCTTTTGATCTCTAAAATACTTGGATTCCAAATTCAGTAATGTACTATACAATTGCTGTTTAATTTTCAGGTCAATCGGATGAAAATTGACGATTTTTCAGATGAAAATTGATGATTTTAGAAATTTGGCCTTGAGTTGACCGTTGACCTCAAAATGTAGTTGGTTTCCCAATCCAGTGATGCAATGTGCAAATCTTCTTCAAATTTCAAGTCAATCGGATGAAAAATGACGATTTTAGAAATTTGCCCTCAAGATGACCTTTGACCTTTGACCTCAAAATCAATAGGCTTCTCAGTTGAGACTACCTCTACAATTTGGTAAAGTTTCGTGAAGATCAGTTTAGAATTGTGACCTGTAGGTGACAAACAGACAGACAATAACAAAATCGACTGATCAATATACTTGACAAATCTTCAATTTTGTAAGTAACAACCACATAACCAACCAATATACTTGAAAAAAATCTTCGATTTTCACAAGTAACAAAACAGACAAATATACAGAACAAGCCGGTAGGCGGCGATGGGTCACCGAGCATGGAAACTATAAGATACTAGGTGAATGCACCCGGCACTGCCCGGGTTCTTTTTGAATGAATTTAATCTTTGATACATATGTCTGATGCGAGCACAGTATCAGTTCCCTATTGGGCCATAGCAGTCATAGTCTAAGGGGGTTGGTGAGGGGGAAACACACCCCCTTCCCCCCCCCGCCCCCCCCGGCCGAGGGGCCTTGCCACATAGCCTATAACCTTCCCGGGGCCCATCGCGACATTTTTTGTTTCAGTGGTTAGCTCCTATCTTTCACCTTTCAGGAGATTAGCGCGTGCAGACATACAAACAAACACAAACAAAACTTAAAATCATATGTTTGATATATTGTATATGGCGTTGGCCCCATGTCATTTGGCTGAACTTGAAAAATTAACGTTACGAAATCAGGTGATGATGTCATAATTCGGAAACCGGAAGTCGGAAGTACAATTCTTTTACATCAGGACACTCCCAGGTACATGTTCTGTCAGCATGTGAAGGTTGGTGAGGATCAGTCTAGTACTTTTCACGTGCATAGGTCACAGACAAACACACAAACAGACACACTTTCATATATATATATATATATATATATATATATATATATATATATATATATATATATATATATATATATATATATATATATATATATATATATATATATAGAGCAAAATGGATGTCATATAGCGGATAGGGAATCACCTTTAGATTATGCATATCAAATCTCATCCAGTTCCCTCTACTGATAACTACTCGGAATCCATTTGAATGCAAAGTACCGAAAATGCGGTTTGAAATCGGAAATCCCCAAAGTTTGAGGGGGTGCTGTGGATGAACAAAGATCTAAAACGAAAATCCGGCTCGTTCGTTTGTGCACAATGTATTCCAGACGATTAGTGTGAATTTTCATGACCATCCGACCATAACCCTAGGAAGAGTAGCATTTGGCACGAAGGCACCTCCAGCTCTCGCATATTATCGATTTTTGCACTAATTGACCTTTGACCCCTGACACAAGCGAAATCGGTCAATATATCCTGAGGAAAAGTTGTAATACTCATTGAGTACCATGAACCTGCAAAGTTTCATTTGTATCGATGCACTCACCTGGTTGCTTGGGGGCCTTCAATTTTTGCCAATTTTCGCGCATACCCTAATTGTAGGGGCGCTGCGGGTAAAGTATTCTATATATCACAAAAACCGGAATATATTTGATAGAGCATCACCTGTAGATCATTCGTGCCAAATTTCATAACCCTACGTCGGATAATGGCTTTCGGAATTGATTTCGCGTGAACGGTACCGATTTTGAAGGTTTTTCGGTTGTTGCTAGGGAACCAAAGCGTCCCTAGCAACCATCACAATTTCCAAAGCACTAGGTCATAAGATGTACCTACCACCCGAGTTTGGTCAAAATCCGCCCACGTTTACTACCAATTATGCTGATAACAAACGAACAAACATCCAAACAAACAGACAGAATTACTGACAATAAGGGTCACCTATTTAGGTCACCAATAATGCACACAACCAACCAATATACTTGAAAATCTTCAATTTTTGCAAGTAACAAACAGACAGACAGAAAGAATAACACACAAGACCAACAAATATACTTGGAAATCTTCGATTTTCGCAAGTAAAACACGCATGTTTAATGAAAAGGTACAATTTTCAGGCTTGGTCACATTCATATTTGGATTCAGCACCCTCAAATACTCTTACAAGTGAATTTTAATGTAGTTTGAGAGGGTGTCCCATGAAAATGAAAACGAGGCACATTTTCCCTTCCCATGGTCTCTCTGTAATTGTCACAATCATGATGATCTCCATTTCTTTTGTACACTCTTACTATTAGAGCATCTTTAAAGGCTTGTGGCAGGATGTCAGCATTCCCACAAGCTGTGTAAAGGTTGTATAGTTGCCTGTAAATGTAATCAATCACCCCACCATACTTATAAATTTCTGATGGTATTCCATCCAGCCCTGGTGCCTTGCCACTACTTGTACCTTTCATAGCGAGGATGACTTTTGTAAGACTTGGAGGCCTTGCAACCTCATTTTGTAAATGCAGCTGCTCTACCTTGTCCAATGCTTCGGATGAGATTGCAGTAATAACCACTACCATCATATGGACACCCAGCAGGATGAAGAACAAAACCTGTCAAAGGGTGGAGGAGCTCCTTGTGAGCCAACGGCCATCCATATCCCGTGCCCAACTGTGTCTGCGGACATCCTCCTGCAATGATGTTACTTTTTATTCAGAGGTTGGTGGCAGGATTTGTACTCCAGCTACCGTAAAACCCTTCATTCCGCAAAACATTCCAAAAGCATTAAAAAAAAAACTGAAAACCCACTTCGTGGGAGTACCCATTGCAGGGCAGCTCACCGGATGACTGGATTGGGGCAAAGCCTTCGGGACCCCGAATCTTTGATGATGGAAGGGAATCCATGGGGGTAACCTTCCCGGGTGAGATTGCGGCAGTGTGTCGGGGTGGTGCTGGGGTGTCGTCCACCAGATGGCGGTCCCTTCAGTTGGGTGCCTGCAATGTCCTATTCCGAAGAAAGGATGATCACCCGTCTCTGTTATCATCTGAGCTGAAGTGTTTGGACATCGGGATTGCAGCTCTCTCTGAAGTTCAGAGACCGGATAGTGGCAAAATCATGGTGGGTGGTCACACCTACTATTGGGCTGGTCACTCTGATGGTTGTCATGCCCAAGGAGTTGCTGTAGCTGTGTCCAATAAGCTGACTCCAATGATAATTTAGGTAATACCGGTCAACGAGCATATTATGAGACTAAGGATTCGTCACTCCTTGGGTGTCATTTCCCTGGTCTCTGCAAATGCTCCAATTGAGGCGAGTGATCTCACCGTGAAGGATGCATTCTATACCACGCTCGAGTCTGTGGTTGATCAGTACCCCAGGCAAGACACTCTTCCAGTCTTGGGTGATTTCAATGCATCGACTGGAACTGATTGGGATGGTAATGAGAAATGTGCTGGTCCTCATGGGTCTGGAACTGTGCACCACAATAGCACTACGTTCCTTGACTTTGCAAGAAGTTATGGACTGAGGGTGGCTGGTTCATGGTTTCAGCACCCACGGCTCATTGCTGGACTTGATATTCCAACGCTGGTGGTGTGGCAAAAGAGATTGACCATGTGCTTGTTGATGGTCGCTGTAGGATGATCAAGAACTGCAGTGTCTACCGGAGTGCTCAGTTGCTCAATACTGACCACAGGCTTGTTGTAGCAACTCTGAAGTAGCACCTTAAATCCAGGAGAATGGTACCATCCCAGCCTACGCTAGATGACGGCAAGCTCAAGGATGAGAGGGGAGGGAAGCTGAGGAGTTTGCGAAAAAGATGAGTGGAAATTTGGGGGATCTGGGTGCTTTGGGAGATCCTGAAGAGTTGTGGAGTGCCTTCAAGACCACAGTCCTTGATGTTGCTGGTGGATGTCTTGGAACTGACCGTCGGGCGAAGAAGAATTTTGTTTCTCAAGGGACACTGGATACCATTGACCAGAGTCATAGGGTCAGGCTAATGGCAGAGCTGAGCTGTTCAGGGAGATGAGGCGTAAAACTGGACTTCTGCTAAGGGTGGACAAGGAGGCTGAAGTGCGAGGAATCTGTGAGGGAGAAGAGCATCACCTGTGGTCAAGTGATTCTCATCCTCCTTACAGGAGAATTCGCACATTGCGTTCATCCAAGCCCATCCCTCGGTATACTGCAGTTAGAGCAGAGGGTGGTAGACTCTTGACAGAGGAGTCTGAAGTGAAGGCCCGCTGGGCCGGTTACTTTGAGCGAATATACGAGCGTGATCCACCAGCTGTCGAGTTGGATGTCAGGGGTGTTACAATCACTGTTGCTGACCCTCCAATCAACTGTGGTCCACCTTCGTTTGTGGAAACACAGGCTGCGGTGAACCGGTTGAAATGGGGTAAAGCGCCAGGGATCTGTGGCATCCATGCTGAACTTCTCAAAGCTGGTGGAAATGCTGCACTCGTGTAGTTGCATGCAGTTCTGTGCTCTGCCTGGAACACAGGCATCATCCCAACTGACTGGAAGAGGAGCCGTGTTGTCCCTCTCTGGAAAGGGAAGGGTGATCGCCAAGACTACAACAACTACCAAGGGGTGACGCTGCTCTCAGTGACAGGCAAGGTCTTTGCTCGGATAATTATTGATGGGGTTCACCACCATCTGCTTGAGAACCAGCTTCCAGAGCAGTCAGGCTTCACACCAAAGAGGTCAAAGATTGACCGTATCCTTGCTCTTCGGGTCCTCACCGAATGCAGACGAAAGTTTCGGCAGGGGCTGCTTGCAGCCGACATTAAACTCTGCAAAGCGTTTGATTTAGTGAATCGGGATGCCCTCTGGAGGATTCTTGGTCTTCGTGGGGTGCCACCAAAACTGATCAATCTCATTTCTGAACTATACTCTGGTACTGAAACTGCTGTGAGATGTGGTGATACCATCTGTGACTTATTTCCAGTTGTTACCGGAGTTTGTCAGGGGTGTGTACTCGCCCCCACACTTTTCAGCATTTGTACGGACTGGATTCTGGGGAGGATGTCGGAGAGATCAAGCTGCGGTGCATCATTTGGGAATGTCAAGATCTCTGACCTTGATTTCGCAGATGACTCTGGATATCCTTTTGGGGGCCCTCGAGGTGCTGAATGAGGAGTCGAAGCCGCTGGGATTATGGGTTTCATTGGTCAAAACTAAGATCCAGGCTTTCAATGACATCTGGGATGCTGCTATCCTGTCTGTATCTGTTTGTGGTAAGGATGTTGAGGTTACAGACAGATTCACTTACCTTGGCAGTGATATCCATGTCTCTGCTGGCTGTGAGCCAGAGGTCAACAGACATCTGGGTCGGGAGTGGGGAGTCATGGATTCATTGGATCATGGGGTGTGGCGCTGCCGGTACCTGTGCGGGAGGACGAAAGTCCGAGTCTTCAGGTCATTGGTGCTTCCAGTCTTGCTCTATGGATGTAAGACTTGGACTCTGACCAGGTATCTGTGATGGAGACTCAATTCCTTTGGTACCAGGTCTCTTCGGAGAATCCTTGGCTCTTGCTGGTCGGTCTTTGTGTCCAACGAGGGGTTGCTGAGAGAGACTCAAATGAGATTTGTTACCTGCATAGTCTGTGAGCATCAGCTGCGGTTGTGTGGACACGTGGCTCGTTTTCCTGACACTGATCCTGCTCACCAGATTGTCTCAGCGAGGGAGCCTCATGCGTGGAGGAGGCCAACGGGCCGACTAAGTGCCTCGTCTTTGCAGCAGGTTGATCAGCATCTCAAGGAGATGGGGTTATGTCAGGCATCTGCCTGGGGGATGGCCAGATGGAGACCTATGGAGTACTGGCGGAAAGTGGACGCAGCGACGCGCTCCAGCAGTATGCTCCCTTCCATACCTAACATCAGATGCGGAAGCAAACTGTAAATGGCATATGAAAGCATAATTCAAAAGCTTTTCTTGATGTTAATGTGAATATTAATGTTTTTGTTCAATCCACAAATCCAAAATGTGAAATTTCATGACAAGCTGACATTTTCTGATAAGGCATGAGTGGCAAAATCAACAGCCTCCACAACTTCCCCATTTGGGGAACAGATAAACCTCAATAAATGGTGAACATTACTTTGCAATGTTGCAGAATTGCTTCATCTCTGAACAACAATGATTAAATATTTCAGTTAGCACCTTCTTCCAGAAAGACTAGGCGACCTGCCACTCTGCTGTGGGTGTGTGACAGTTCTTGAATGACGTCTTCTCAGACAAGTGGTCCAGTGAACGTGGACCAATTACTTGGCTACCTCGTTTGCCTGATCTGTCCCCATTGGACTACTTTTTATGGGGCAATGTTAAAACTGTTGCTTCCTCATGAAAACCACATTATTTTGGATGAACTTAGAGCTGGGATCACAAACGCAATTCATGAAATAACTCAACAGCAACTGGAGAATGTTTTCAACGAGTTTGAACATCAGATCGATCGATGGATTATGAAATACTAGAACGTGCCCGTCCGTACATGCCCGTACGTACAAAAAAAAGAAAAATAGAAAAAGAAAAAAAAAAGAAAGAAGAATTGTGACGTCAATTGTGACGTCATAGCACCGTGTCCTGTCATTGGTTTGGTAAATAAATGGCCAGAACTTGGGAAGCACTTGTCCGATTAATATCAAACCTTGAAAAGGCACATCCACAGGGCCCCAGCAATATACATTGCAAGTTTCAATTTGATCAGACCAGTGGTTGTCGAGAAACAGCGGTCACAGACAAACATACGGACACATAGAGATTAATGGAATTATAGATAGACGAGTGCGTGCCCGTACATGCATGGCCGTACGTGCAAAAAAAAAATTACTTTCAAGCCGCGTGCCACAAACAACAACCACACAGGCCGTTCCTTCGCTCTCGCGTGCCTGTACGTGCGTGGCCATACGTGCAAAAAAAAAAATTACTTTTAAACCGCGTTCCACAAACAACAACCACACAGGCCATTCCTTCGCTCTCGCGTGCCCATACGTGCCAAAAAAAAAAACTTTCAAACAACCACACAGGCCATTACTTCGCTCTTGTAAACGACGACTGGATTGGGGCATTGTGTTTATCTATAAATGCGCATAAGAAATCGAGAAATTATTAGAATACAGTAAGTCATCACTATCCGGAAGTCCGTACGTTGTAACCCGTAATGGGGAACGTGCTCTAACTTGGCCATAACTTGGGAACCACTTGTCTGATTATTTTCAAACCTTGAAAAGGCAAACAAACACAGATTGCTGGAATTATAGATAGAAGATAGATACTGTGGGTGCAAAACGCCAAGCGTGTCCTGTCATTGGTAACTAAGGATCTCTTCCACAACGGCCACGCCAACGCGGCAACGTGTCCTGTCATTGGTAACTAAATGGCGCCATTTCCCCATCGGCCATGCCTACGCAGCAACGTGTCCTGTCATTGGTTTGGTAAATAAATGGCCATAACTTGGGAACCACTTGTCCGATTAATATCAAACCTTGAAAAGGCACATACTCAGGTCCCCAGCAATATACCTGGCAAGTTTCAATTAGATCGGACCAGTGGTTGTCGAGAAACAGCGGTCACAGACACACACACAGAGATTGCTAGAATTATAGATAGACTAGTACATGCCCGTACGTGCGTGGCCATACATGCAAACCAAAAAAAAAAAAAAATTTCAAACCGCGAGCCAGACACAAACACACAGGCCATTCCTTCGCTCTCGCGTGCCCGTACGTGCAAACCCCCCTACCCCCCCCCCCCAAAATTTCAAACAACCACACAGACCGTTCCTCCGCTCTCGTCAACGACGACTGGATTGGGACATTGTGTTTATCTATAAATGCGCATAAGAAATCGAGAAATTATTAGAATACATCAAGTCATCACTATCCGGAAGTGGTGCGTGCCCGTACGGAATGTTCACATGCATTCCACGAATTATCGCTTGCATTGAAGTAACAACTGCTGTGATACTTACACACACAGAGTTAATTAAAATCCAAATTAAAATCAAGTTTACCTCCATGTCTTTGCTTGCCATGACATTCGCTGCCATTGACCATTGCCACTCCTAAGCCACGGTAACTATGGCACCAATCCCCATCGTAACCGGCACGGCACGTGATGTCATCGTCGGCCGGCCACGCACCGGCCTACGCAGCCACGCCTACGCAGCAACGTGTCCTTTCATTGGTTGGTAAATAAATGGCCATAACTTGGGAAGCACTTGTCCGATTAATATCAAACCATGAAAAGGCACATCCACAGGGCCCCAGCAATATACCTGGCAAGTTTCAATTAGATCAGACAAGTGGTTGTCGAGAAACAGCGGTTGCGGTCACACACACAACACACAACACACACCACACACCACACACACACACACACCTGGAATTAGAGATAGATGGTGGTTATGTTGAAGGTGAGAAACTTTATGAACTAGAAGGGCACTCAATCGTATGTTTATTAAAAGCTGATATTCGAAATCCGATTCAATATTTTAACGATCAGAACTCATGGCCAAAATAATTACGTCGAAATCTCGAGTTAAATCGGAGAAAAATTCGAGAAAAACGATGTATTGAAACCCCATATATTTAAATAATACGCTCAGCGGGACATGAGGTAAAATTGGGGGACACAAAGTTTTACCTCATAACATTAGGTAAAACAGAAATGTTATATTCACAATCGTCATGAGTTCCCTGTAACTCACTTTTCACTTCAGTTTGAAGAACACCAAAAGTGACGATTAAAAGCATCATCAAATGTCAAAAGGTTGCAACTCATCGGCGTCACAGACGTTCTGAGACACACAATTTGTGTAGGCCCCAGGCTTTAAGCCTTACGGCCTTTCGGATGATTCCTTCAGGGTCCAGTGGAAATGGAATCAATCCAAGTTATAATATGGAATAGGCAAAGCCGAGAAGCGAACGTAGAATTCTTCTTAAGGCCCAGTCACACCTTGACGTTTTAGCCAGCTTATGCCGATTATTGGAAAATTTGTGTAAAACACTGGTACACGTCAAATACGTTATGGGACAGTTTTGATAACATTGAGAGCAAGCTGAAAAACACTGCCATACGTCGTAGTACGCTGGCTTTAAACGTTGTACTTTTTGGTTGTCCTCAAATTTTCCATGCTTGAAATTTTAAGACTTATGCCAGCGTATGACTCACACGTTCCGCATAACGCTGGCCATAAGTTGTAGGCACGTCACGCGATGGTTGACACACGTCGACACACGTTACTTGTAAGTTACTCATAAGCCGAAACACGTCGATGTAATGTTTAGCGTACCCGAAACTTATTTATAACCTATGAGTAAAGTGTTGTACGCACGATATGCGAACGTTGGCACACGTCGACAAAAGTTACTTGTAAGGTACTCATAAGTCGAAACATGTCAAGGTAATGGTTCGCATCAGTGTGTCCAGACTCCATGGTTTTTTTATTTTTTTTTTCTTCGGTATGACGGTGATGTTGACACTTTGATTTGTAGTGCAGTTATAATATAATATAATTAAAAGGCTGCCGCTCAATGATTTAAATCATAACCACACTAGAAATCGAAGTGTCAACATTACCGTCATACTGAAGAAAAAAAAAAAACCATGGAGTCTGGAACACTGACGCTAACCATTACCTTGAGTGTTTCGACTTATGAGTACCTGACAAGTAACTTTTGTCGACGTGTGACAACGTTGGCGTATCGTGCGTACAACTTATTCCCATCGCATGCGGAACGTGTTTCATACGGCAAGTACGTCGTAAAATGTTTAACACGTTTATAATTCAAGACGAACTCAACTTAATACGACGTATGATAGCATACTTTAGCGTTCTATACACATATACCAAACTTACCCATACCATATTCGACGTGCGCCAGCATTTTAGACGCATTTTTCAGAGGTCGGCATACGCTGGCAAGATCGCCAAAGGTGTGACTGTGATGTTGACACTTCCATTTCTCCGGCGGTTATTATTTGAATCGTTGTGCGGCAGCCTTTTAATAGGCTACGTCACGTCATCGTCGGCAATACGTGCAGCGCGCTATGCATAAGTTAGACTATCGTTGGGCATAGGTTGTGAATGCCGACAACAGACTAAGCATTCGTTGGGATAAGTTATCTATATGACAACGAAACGTTCTGTGACCGTTACTAATATGTTATGCACACGACCAACCCGTTATGAATACGTCCGAATCTTTGAAAAAAACATCAAAAGTTCAACGTAAGCCAGCGTTTTACATACATTTTGATACGTTGCCATTGCTGGCTAAAATGTCAAGGTGTGACTGGGCCTTTACATTCGCTTCTTAAATATATCAAAGTAAAGTCTTTTTGCAATGAAAAAATAAATATTACCTTAACATTACCTTCACAACAACTATACCGCCAAGAACAGGATCTCATCTAAAAAATTAATATTACCTCAACATTACCTTCACAACGACAACTACACCGCCTAGAACAGGATCTCATCTAAAAAAATAAATATTACCTCAACATTACCTTCACAACGACAACTACACCGCCGAGAACAGGATTTCATCTAAAAAAATAAATACTAGAAGCGAACGTAGTATTCTTCTTACATTCGCTTCTGACTTTACCTATAGCTTGTTCACAATTGTATACGCAATTTCCGGTTACTTCGGCCTGGATTCGGGATCAGCGATCAAATAACGTAAATCACGATTAAAAAATTATTTTTTGATGATGCGGGAGATATCTTTATTAAAATCAGTGGATGAAATATACACCATGTCTGATATTTGGGTTTTTCATGTCTCCGACGATGCCTTTATCTCCCGGCATGCATCATTCCCCATGACAAAAACCGGAAAAAAAAAATAAAAAAAAACCAGAAGCAAAAAAAACAAAAACGGAAGCAAAAGGGTCATAGCCAACGAAACGTATTCCAAATTGCCAGGGTATTGTGCTGTTGTTGTTTCCTATTCTCTCATGTGCACGCGTTAAGTAATATTCACAAGATAGAAATAAAACCCAATCGTGTTTATACACCGCACCCGGTTTTTAAAAGAACCGGAAGCAAAAGCGTCATAGCCAAGGACATGGATTCCAAATTGCCAGGGGTATTGTGTTGTTGTTGTTGTTGTTTCCTATTCTCTCATGTGCACGCGTTAAGTATGAAGCTCACTGC
>NC_140971.1:22747589-22817589 GCF_056783735.1 Eptatretus burgeri
AGGGACGAGGAAGGCGATCTGGGGCCCACCCAGAAAGCTACACTTTTTTTCCAATTTACCCTTGCAGTGGAAGCAAGCTCAAACTGGGTAAGGCAACGAGAGACCTCAGAAACATCTTTAGCCTCTGCCATCGAAGATCGGAGGTTACTGTTTTCACCCCCTTTCTGCTTGTTTGTTTGTTTGTGAACAGTATCACGGAAAAAACTCCTCGACGGATTTAGACGAAACTTGGTGGGGAGGGTTAGGTATGGTGCAAGGATCATGCCATTAGATTTTGGACTTGGTCCCCCCCCAAAAAAAAATTGTTAGAGAAAAATTTTTTTTTTTTGCATTCTACATGTTTTAAGTGATTTCCAACCCCCCAACCCCAAAAAAAATTGTTCGAGAAAAAAATTTTTGCAACTTTTTTTTCAACAAAATTTCGATTTCATTTTTTTGCATTTCTACATGTTTTAAGTGATTTCCAACCCCCCCCCCCCAAAAAAAAATGGAGAAAAGAACTATAACTCTGTCAGCACTGTTGACATATTTAATGAACAAGATATAAGGTTCACTTGAGTGACCCAGCAGTATTGGCGGCAGAGGTTTTGAACTCTCCCGAGTGCTCCCCCTCAAGTTTTGATTTGCAATAACAACACAAATATCATCAGCATAAGCTGAAACAACGACTTTGGAGTTTTGTGAAAGAGAGACTCCTAACACTGAGTTCCGAAATAAAACTAATAAAGGTTCA
The DNA here is from genome assembly GCF_056783735.1 of Eptatretus burgeri. Taxonomy (NCBI): domain Eukaryota; kingdom Metazoa; phylum Chordata; class Myxini; order Myxiniformes; family Myxinidae; genus Eptatretus; species Eptatretus burgeri. Next base: position 22,748,323 of record NC_140971.1, read on the forward strand.
ACGGATAGATTGTAGAGCATGCCTGATAGCGCACAGCCCTGACGGATGCCTCGCTGAAAGGGGAAAGGGTAACAAAGACTATTATTAACCTTCATCAGACAAGATGCATTTTTGTACAATAACTTAACATAAGCAATAATTTTTTCCCCAAACCCAGTTCTCCTTAATACATCAAACAAAAAATAATGGTTAACACTGTCAAAAGCTTTTTCTTGATCTTAAAGTAATAAACCAAAACCAGGAGATGTAGTTCGACCGAGACTGATCAATACTCTCACCAAAAAAATATTATCGTATATGGAACGTTCTGGAACACTGTATGATTGATCAGTGCCAATCAAGAAAGAGATGACTTCCTTTAGACGGGTTGCAAGTGCTTTTGACAATATTTTATAGTCCGTGTTGAGGAGTGACACAGGCCACCAATTTGCGGTCTCATGCAGGTTTCCTTTCTTCGGAAGGAGACACAAAACTGCCCTCTGGCAGCTCAATGGCAATTTACCTTGTTCAACACTCTCCTGAAAGACCTCAAGAAGAGTAGGGCCTAGAATGTCTCAGAAAGCCTTATGAAATTCAGCCGGAAGGCCGTCTAGTCCAGGGGCTTTCCCATCCTTGCTATCCTTGAGCGCAGCAGTAAGTTCTCCAAAAGAAATGCCAGGCTTAAGCAATTGTTGTTGGTCTTCAGACAGAGAAGGGAGCTGTTCAAGCATCGCATTCCTGTTCTCCTCATTCACAGCTCATTTTGCGAAGAGTTCAGAAAAATAGTCTTGTAGTTCATGCTTGATATCACTCTGGGAGGTCAACAAATCACCACCAGAAGAGCACAAAGCATGGATTTGTTGAGAGGTCTTAACCGTTTTTTTCCAAATTGAAGAACCCTTTGTTTGGTGTGTCAAGTTGGATTTTTTCGTTCCGCAGTCGGACGAATGCACCGGCCGCCCGCTCTTTCACCTTTTCAGCTGGAAGGCTCCTTTTCTCCGACAACTGCTGGACATTCACGCTAGACAATACAGCTTTCTGCTCACAGATAAGTATATCGTTTTTTTAAAGCAGATTTCACACCAAAAGCGTTGTATGTGCTGTAAGAGCAGTATTGTTGGCAAAAACATTTGATTTGGGATTTTGTGCAGTCCCACCATTGTCTTAAGTTCAAATATGAACCCTTTTGTGACTCGCATTTTTCCCATACCATTTTAAAAGCTTCTATAAAATGTGCACTTTGTAAAAGTTTCAAATTAAAGTCCAATATGCACTTCCACAGACATGATGAGGAAAGCCACACGCCATAACAATCATGTGATGATTGGAAAAACCAGACGGCCTTATACAAGAGTTCTTAACAATGTTTACCATTTCATGATTAACATAAAATCTGTCGAGGCGAGCCATCGTCAAAACATTTCTTGATGCACAAACCCATGTATACTGACGGATATTACGGTTTTGTACCCGCCACACATCCACCAGTTTAAACTTTTTGACGAGCTGTGCCAAAGGCCTTGCACTGGGTGGATGAGGCTCACAAGTGTTCTGATCAAGTTGTGGGTTGAGGGTGCAGTTGTCGTCACCCCCCAGACACAACAACATGGTTAACTCAATGGTGCTTACAAACTCTGCCAACTTGTACAGAAAGGCACCTCTTTCAGAGTTAGCACAAGGACAGTAAACATTTGTCATGCAAATCTTTAGGTTACTACTGACAAATTGCACAGACAGTAAGTAACCTTTGCAAATTTCCTTACAAGTTATCTCCGAAGGCTGGAGTCGAGGATGCAACACAATTGCCACACCAGCCTTGGCCTCAACAAGCGCACTCGAGAAAAAAAGACAACCTTTAAAGATTTTATACTACTCATCCTCAGAAGACTGATTTGCATGCATCTCCTGTAGCATGAGCACATCAATTTTTTCATTTTGGAAGAGCTGAAATACCTGGAGGCGACGCACACAACTGCGGCCCCCATTGATGTTCAGAGATGCTACTTTTATCTCCATTCTGTTAGTTATTCTTGAAGCTCTTTACCAGCCCGAGTAAAACATTTCCTTAACCTTTGGAACTGAGGATCTGACATGTTAACCTGATAAGAATCACGAATCATACTCCTTGCAGTTTTAATGAAATCGTGTAAATTCGGGAAGTAATGTTTGATTTTTACGTATCTTTTCCTGAATGTCTCATCCAGGAATTTAATCACATTTTCTTGAGACACTAAGGTTGTGTCGTTTCCCCCTTCATCCTCTTGAGAGCTTAAAGCACTAAAATGTGGGGTCGAAGAGGTTTCATCTGAATCAAGTGCTTCATCGATGGCCTCTCCTATTACTTGTGGAACACTTACTTTTGGCTCAACAGAAAGTTCTGCTCTGTTTCCGGACCCCTCCGAATTTGCCTTGTCCATGTCCTTCCCCTCTACAACCCTTACATCATCATCTGTGAGGGAGGGGTTGACATTTAACTCACAGGGATTTTCCCCTTTATCTATTTCTCCATCACTGTCAGACATAGCTATTAACTCATCTAAACAAGTTTGGCTAACAGGACAAACACTTAAAACATCCTGAGATACTTCACTGTTCTCTGTGTCCCGCTCGGAGTCGGCCAGTGGAACAAGCGAAGTTTCCACATCCACACACGACTCCGGTACCACCAAGGGGTTTCCAATGTCAGACGTACCTTGGAGGTCCACCGAGCCTGACACGATCTGGACCTTATTCTGCTGCTTAGCATCAAAGGCATCAACATTTGACCGTTTTTGGCCTTTTTTCCTGGTATCCGTAACAGATACCTCCACATCGTCCACACTGTCCTGTACAGTGGATGGTGAAGGAGAGGAAGCAACCACTTTCACTTCCTAGTTTGGTGGGGGTGGATTAATTCCGTCACGATGACACACCCTCTCTCCAGCGCCGGTCGGGGTGGACGAGTCCAACTCGTCAAACACAGCCGGTTGGGGGGGGGGGCGGGGCTCCCGATTCACCTTCTCCCCATTAGTTTGTGGTGAGGAAGAATCGTTCCTCACCGAACCTTCACTTTGTTGCGGTGTAACCGCATTGGGACAAACACTCTTCACGTGCCCGTAAGCTCCACACCCAAAACACGTCACAACCTCTGAGGAGGAAAATATTTTATATTCAAAGCCTTCGATTTTTACACTGAGTACAACATTCAGTGTTTTTCCATTTTCAGGTAGTCGCATATAAACCACTCTTTTAAAGGACATGACGTGGTTAAATTTATCACTAACACGACGCATCGGCACTATTGAGATCTTTGACACAACCTTACGAACTTGTTTAACTGGTTACACAAGTCCTGGTTACTTATAAATGGTGGGATATTATTAATATTAACTTTAACTATTGGGGCCTGTAAAGCGAACACAGAGAGGTAAGTGTTCGGTTCGATGAACAGGACATGCTCAACCACCGTGGCGACCACGTGTTCCTCGGACACAAACACCACAAACTTCTTATTCATACGAGAAGCAGCACGAATATTATGTAAACCAACGATGTTACCGATGGCGGAAAACACATCGTTAAGTTCCACCTCACTGGGAGGGAAGAAAAAAACAGCGTTTTTACGAGTTAGTGACTCGAACATCTCGACACGGAAACGTTCACCCGCCATTGTAACTCAAGAAAACAACTTAGTAAGCTTTATCGAGAGAATAAGATGTTTCACAAACACCAAGAAATCAACGATGAAAGTTGAGAATTAACAAAGAACACGGTCGCAGTGAACGAGAAAGACTTCCCCCGGCGGCCATGACAGGCCTTAGGCCTTCGATTTTCTCAACACGAGACCGTGGTCTCTCTCTTTCTTCTCCAGACAGGAAGGAAAAAAAAAACACGGGAAAAGTCCACAAGTAGAAAACGAACACATGGAAAACGAAAAATGGGGAAAGTGGAAACACCAAACAGCACAGCAGAGGAGGGGTACTCACGACACGAAGCAAGGAGCGGCCATGACAGTACACACAACGAACAAACAGTCAGCAGGGGGCGAGAAAGAGAGAGAGGAGAGAGGAGAGAGGAGAGAGAGGAGAGAGAGGAGAGAGAGGAGAGAGAGGAGAGAGAGGAGAGAGAGGAGAGAGAGAGAGAGAGAGAGAGAGAGAGAGAGAGAGAGAGAATGAGAGAGAGAGAGAGAGAGAGAGAGAGAGAGAGAGAGAGAGAGAGAGAGAGAGAGAGAGAGAGAGAGAGAGAGAGAGAGAGAGAGAGAGAGAGAGAGAGAGAGAGAGAGAGAGAGAGAGAGAGAGAGAGAGAGAGAGAGAGAGAGAGAGAGAGAGAGAGAGAGAGAGAGAGAGAGAGAGAGAGAGAGAGAGAGAGAGAGAGAGAGAGAGAGAGAGAGAGAGAGAGAGAGAGAGAGAGAGAGAGAGAGAGAGAGATAGAGAGATAGAGAGATAGAGAGAAGAGAGAAGAGAGAAGAGAGAAGAGAGAAGAGAGACAGAGACAGAGACAGAGACAGATTTCAACTCAATAATAGATTATGGAGGACATCTGCATCTCAAAAGAGGACGTACATTTGTTAAATGTGAAAGAAAAATCGGTAGAGATGGAGGTGGAGGGCCACCACTGGAGAGCGCAATCGAAGCATTTTCAATGGAATTATTTTTTTACTTGTATGATTGTGAATTGACACCGCTTTACAAAAACTTATTTATCCTTTTAATATTTGGAAATGAACTTTGGGATCACCAATCTGATGATGATCACCACTTTCCAAGATGTTTGTGCTGCTGAATTCGTCTCGTCGGAAGAACAACGCTGGATGATTTGCCATCGTCTTCCCAGTAGTCGTCTCGACAGAAATTGGAACTTGATCAGGTGTCGGTACACAATGGCCTATTCTGCAGTGGGGTCTTTAACGTCCACCACCTGATGCTGGCAGATGGGACGCCCAGTTTAACGGCACGCACATTGATGTCTCGTCCTGTCTGCAAGACACCAGGATGACGGTTTGTAGATGGATTGAGATTTGAACCCAAGCTGGAAGGCTCAGATGTGAGTGTGCGTACCTCTCGGGCATGTTTTCAGCTCTCAGGTGAAATAAAAGGACAAATGTGGTGCACAAAGTTATGCAACAGAATACAACGACGTATATCATTACGAAGAGAACATTGAGGGAAGTTTATGTGCCCTTTGTTGATTGTGGGGACGGTTGTTATTGTGTTTAGCTTGTCAAAGCAAAAATGCACGCACCTTGGCCTTCAGGTCAAAATACATTGTCATGCAATAAATGAATGCCTCTTGGCCCCTCAGGCCAAAGTGCATGGTCGTACAGTAGAAGCTTGGTGTTTACTTCTCTTTTGAGAAACATACTGAAACATACCGCTGTACTGAATATACAAATAGATGAAAACGCAAAACTTTTGAAAAAGCTCAACAGATGCACTTTACCCCATAAACCAAAACGCATGAGCATGCAACACTTGCCAGAGCCAAAACAATAAACACACACATTGATTGGAAGGTTAAAATAAATGCTTGCTGCTTACAGCTTCATGGACATCACATTGGCAAGGTAAAATGTGTTTAAAATTTCAGAGCTTACAGAATAATCTGCGTGCACACAATGTTGGATAGCCTGATAGGATGGTGCAGGGAGAGCGCACTTACCTTTGAGCTGTCTCATCTGGTGTTGATAATTGTCGGTTTGACTTTAAACTGTAGCATTGGTATTTCACAGGTAGGGCGTTGCATCGCAAGGTGCACAAAGTTATGCAACTTGTGCCGGCGTCCCTTGGGTGAGCGTCAGACCCGGTGTCCTGTCTGTCGGAATGAGTTGGTCGATGTTAAGCACCCCACGGTGTCCTTCATGAGATGTGGACGACTTATTGCAGGAAATAAATTTCAAATTCCTGCCTTTAACTGCTGGTAGCAAATGGTCTGGTCTTCTTGGATACTCTTCAACATCAGGTTACACTGATTTGCTGTGAACAATTAACTTCAGTAAGACCAATATGATCACAACAATCCCACAGTTAGTGCTGCTGGTTACTCCCCATTCAACTCCTTCAGTTGGCATAAGCCGAAGTTGTTGGTAGTTTGCAAGTGTTACAATGTTCTTCCCCTGCAATCAGCATGATCAAGATACTATGCCAGACAGTTATCAAAGCTCTGGGGCACCCATGATACTGCATCATGCTGAAAGTGGTCATCGTTAACATAGTGGACGGGGATGCAATTAGTGGTTTGGCTCACCGGCTGCATTATTACTGAGGCATATGACCGTGCCACCGATGCGGTGCCTCTACATTTTTGGGCAGGAGTTTGGAATTTACTCAGGGTGCCGGCAATAACTCCCCGACTTAGCCAAACACGCCGTGAGATCTTCACTATCCACCAGGTAATGCCAGCACAAGGGACACCCGGCTTAACATCAGTCCGAGGTATGGAGCACTTTGTGATGACACCCTGCCTGTGAAGCTCACCAATTCGATCAGTTTATAATCTGGTTGAAAAATGGAACCCAGACTTGACAACTCAGTGGCAAGTAGGCTACCACTGTGGCAAGTAGGCTACCACTGTGGCAAGTAGGCTACCACCGTGGCAATGTGCGATTAGCCCAGAAACGAGGGGGTGTTGAGTGTTCACAATGGCGTACACATATACTGTACCAGGATGTGCACCTGCCATTGTCAACACCCCTCATCGAGCACGTTCGTGGACTCGTCCACCTGATAGTGCTGAGCACCTGAGAGTGCTTGCAGCTTTGGCCTGTCACATTTGCTCTACGGCGAGGATACGGCGGCCGTACGCCCTCTGAATTGACAGAAACCTGCGGTGGCCTCAGGGTGGCCCTACGCCGTTTGGCTATATTTTACAGGCCGTAGGGTCGTCATGGAATTATAACGCGGAGTTATAACTTTTTTCATTTCGACGTTGGCCGTAGAAATTCGACATGCTGTAGTTGTGACGTAGTTGTGTTCCACGTCGACCGTACGTAGGGCGTAAGGTGGGCTTGCGTTATTCGTACGACTGCCGTAGTCTCTTTTCAATGAAAAATGAATTTTGCCCTAAAACCGAATACGTTTTAAAAAACCGAACACAACGAAGCGTTCATGTTTGTTCACGTGTCTCCCCCACCTGTTTGAGCCGCATCTTCGCGCTTTGTTCATTCAGTTCGTCGGTGGAAGTTCTCGTGAAAGCATCTCTCGTGTGTCGATCGCTACTTTACCTCGTGTTTTCACCTTGATTTGTGGTGTTTTTTATTTTTTTTAAACTCATCTTGTGTTTTAATTAATCACAAAAAACAATCCGATCACGTGGTGTGACGGACTGTCTGGCAAGGATTTAATGCCACAGAAAAAACGGTTGTAATTTGGAATGTCCATGATTACCTCAGCCCAATGCGTTTGATGAAAGTGATTGTGGTTCTGGGGGCATCATGTTGATGAGCTGCCCTGGGGGCAGCGCTCTCGCAGAGTGCGCGAGCGATCGGGACCCAGGCCGGAGCTCGAGCCTGTGTGGACCTTTGGATGTGGTGATTGTAGCAGTTTACATACAATACACCGCCACCGAAGGTCATTTACTCATCTTATTTTACCTTAAACATGGGGAATTTCAGTTGAAAGTGTCTTGAAAGTGCGTTTTCTTGGGGTCCAGGAACAGATTAATTCACTCCATTATTTCTTATTGGGAAAATAGTTTGGGAATCGAACTTTTTGCAATTCGAACAGCCTCCTGGTACGAATTCAATTCGGATTCTGGAGGCACCACGTACTGGTATATTCCGAACTGTTATACTTTTATTTCAGTAAAAAAAGAAGTTATATATACACCCTAAGGTTATATATACCCTAAGGCCCTAAGGCGAACGTGAGGCCAGACGGACGGTAACGAGTGGGTATATATAACTTCTTTTTTTACTGAAATAAAAGTATAAGGGGGTCGCCTTGCGGGCAACTTGAAAATTCTATGGCCGCCGCAGGGACGCCCTAAGGTCACCGTGCGACATCAAATCAAAGGCACCCCCACGTTTTCGGTCTCCACAATTTCTAAACACGCCGTGCGGCTCCCCGAAAAATAAAAACACATGTGACTGCTACATTGTGTGACCTTGGAAATACTGCGGCCGCCATATAATTGCTAGTGGCCGTAGATTTTGAAGACCCCACGGCCGCCGTGGCAAATGTGACAGGCCTTACTCAGTGCAACCTGACACACTGGGATGCATATGCTGGGAAAATGTAAATAGCTGATTTTTCCATAATTTGGTGATAAAAATATCAGTTTGTGTAAAAGTGAAACAAACGTGAAAAGTCCGAAAGGGGGATTACTGACCCCGCGTAAGGTCGACGGCCCAAGACGAAAGATCTGTGGTATGCTCCAGCTGGCTTTTCACAAGGTCCAGCATACAAGTCCAGGCCTGGCCTGTTCACCAGATCAGGCCAAATCGAGGTGTTGGGAACGTGCATGGGTGTGACAAGGACGAAATTATTAAATTTTGGAGAGGGTCCAAATCGAGATATGACGAGAAGGGCCCTCGGTAGAGTGCATACCTCCGCCACGTAATGCCTGATCCATGAGAACACATCGGGCCCAGTACATTTTTGAAATATGTGATACAATACTATATCGTTTTTGGCCCCATCTATCAATGGTGAATCACTTAGAAAATTAAATAATTCTTGTATCCTGATCCGGATTCGGATCTTCAACAAAATCGAATCAACTGAAATCAAAATTGAATCAATTTGTCCTTATCAAACATCCAATGTGTCCACCAAGTTTCATCCAGATCCGTCCACAACTTTTTGAGATATCCTGCACACAGACAGAGAGACAAACAAACAGAGAGGGGTGAAAACATAACCTCCTTCACCTTCGGTGGTGCAGGTAATAATTTTGGGAGTGATTTCGTTAGCATTCAGTGATCAGGTTAAAAACGATATATAACATGATATCTCAAAAAGTTATAGACAGATTCGGACGAAACTTGGTGGACAAGTTGAGTGTGTCAGGTTAGGTCAGGTATGGGAGCATGCACCGGAGCAGAGCGTCACCGCTTCAACTTTCCACCGGTACTCCAGGGGCTTCCATGTGGCCATCCCCCAGGCAGATGCCTGTCCCATCCCCATCTCATTGAGATGCTGATCAACCTGCCGAAACCACGAGGCACGTGGTTGACCTGTTGGCCTCCTCCACTCACGATGCACCCTGAGTGAGAGAATCTGGTGAGCAGGATCAGGAAAATGAGACACATGTTCATGCAGCCACAGCTGATGCTCAAGGATTATTGAGTTAAATCTCATCGGAGTTTCTCTCAGCAACCGCTCATTGGACACAAAGTCTGACCAGCGATAGCCAAGGATTCTCTGAAGAGACCTGGTACCGAAGGAGTAAAGTCTCCATCTTAAATCTTTGGTCAGAGTCCAAGTATCAGATCCGTAGAGCAAGACTGGCAGCACCAAGGACTTAAAGAGTCTGACTTTCATTCTCCTGCATCGGTACCAACAGCTGCACTACCCCATGATGCAATGAATCCATGACTCCCCAAACCTGACCCAGATGTCTTTCAACCTCTGGTGCACAGCATGCGAAGACATGAATATCACTGGTTTCCACGTTAAGTTAATCTCTTTGTGACCTCAACATACTCTTCACAAACAGGTACAGACAAACTTGTAGCATCCTTGATGTTCTCGAAAGCCTGGATCTTAGTTTTGACCCAGGAGACCCGTAATCCCAATGGGTCAAACTCCTCCTTCTGTGTCTGGAGAACCCCCACATGGATATCCAGCATCTTTGCAAAGATGACTGAATCATCTGTGAAATCAAGGTCAGCAACCTTGAAATTCCCAACGATGCACCACTTGATCTCTTTGATATCCTCCTCAGAATTCAGTCCATACAAATGCTGAAAAGTGTGGGGGCCAGTACACACCCCTGATGAACTTCAGCAACAACTGGAAATAAGTCAGTGATGGAACCACCACACTGCACAGCACTTTCAGTACCAGAGTAGAGTTCAGAAATCAGATTAATCAGTTTTGGTGGCACCCCAGGAAGATGGAGAGTCCTCCAGAGGACATCCTGATTCACAGAATCAAACACTTTCCAGAGATTAACAAAGGCTGCAAGCACCCCCTGCTGAAACTCTCACCTGTGTTTGGTGAGGACCTGAAAAACAAGGATGCACTCAAACATTGACCTCTGTGGTGTCAAGCCAGACTGCTCTGAGCATTGGTGCTCAAGCAGATGGTGGTGAACCACATCAAGAATTATCTGAACAAAGACCTTGCCCGGCACTTAGAGCTGCATCACCCTTCTGGAGTTGTTTCAGTCCTGGTGATCACACTTCCCTTTCAAGAGAGGGTGAACAAGGCCCCTCTTCCAATCAGTCAGGATGATGCCTATGCTCCAAACAGAGCACGGTACTGCATGCAACGACACAAACACAGAGTTTCTACCAGCCTTGTCAAGTTCAGCATTGATGCCACAGATCCCAGGAGCTTTATCACCCCCCCCCTCCCTTCACCTGGTTCACCGCAGCCTGTGTTTCCACAAACAAAGGCGGTTCACAGTTGATTGGAGGGTCAGCAATACGGATAGTTACACTCCTGATGTCCAACTCAATAGCTGGTGGGTCACCCTGGTGCATCCACTCAAAGTCACTGGCCCAGCGGGCCTTCACCTCAGACTCCTCTGTCAAGAGCTCACCACCCTCCGCTCTTACTGCACTACACCGAGGGACAGGCTTGGAGGAACACAATATACGGATTCCTCTGTAAGCAGGATGAGAATCCTTTGATCATGGGTGATGCACTACCACTTCACAGGTTCCTCGCACATGGGCCCCCTTGTCCACCTCAGCGAATGTACAGTTTTACGTCTCATGAAACTGAACATTTCTGTTCTGCCATTAAGCCTAGCTTAAATTGAGCTGCGACATCAGAGTTTTAAACCCCAAGCCTATGATCGGTATTGAGGAACTGAGCACTCCAGTAGACCCTGTGGTTCTGCAGCAACCTCCAGCAACCATCAATGAGTCCATGGTCAATCTCCTTTACCACACCACCAGTATTGGAATACCAAGTCCAGCGACGTGGCTGTGGGCAGTTAAACGATGAACCTGCCACCCTAAGTCCACGGCATCTTGTGAAGTCAAGTAACTTAGGCCTAAGTCACATTTGCTCTACGGCGAGGATACGGCGGCCGTACGCCCTCTGAATTGACAGAAACGTGTGGCGGCCGCAGAGTTTCTGCGGTGGCCTCCTGGTGGCCCTACGCCATTTGGTTATATTTTACAGGCCGTAGGGTCGCTGTGGAATTATAGCGCAGAGTTATAACTTTTTCATTTCTACGTTCGCCATAGCAATTCGACAAGCCGAAACAAAAGAACTGGTAAAACAAAAAAAAAGAAAAAAAAGAACCCACTCGTTACCGTCCGTGTGGCCGTACCTTCGCCTTCGGGCCCCCTGCGGTCCCCCTGCGGTCGCCTTGTGGTCGCTTTGCATCTGCCTTGAAAATTCTATGGTCGCCGCAGGAACGCCCTTAGGTCACCGTGCGACATCAAATCAAAGACCGTACGGCACCCCCACGTTTTCGGTCTCCACAATTTCTAAATACGCCGTGCGGCTCCCCGAAAAATAAAAACATATGTGACTGCTACATTGTGTGACCGTGGAAATACTGCGGCCGCCATATAATTGCTTGTGGCCGTAGATTTTGGAGACCCCACGGCTGCCGTGGCAAATGTGACTTAGGTCTTAGTGCTATACTGGTTCACAGTTCCAGACCCATGGGAAGCAACACATGTCTCATAACCATCACCATCATTGCAAGTGGATGCATTGAAACCCCCCAATGATAGTAGAGTATCTCACCTGGGGCAATGAACAATGACAACTGAAGCGTGGCATGGAATACCTCCTTCGCAGTGAGATCACTCGCCTCAGTCAGAGCTTATACAGAAACCAGGAAAATGACCCCCAACAAGTGATGAATCCTGAGTCTCAAAATACGCTCGTTGACCGGTGTTACCTCACTTATCATGGAAGTCAGCTTATTGGATACAGCTACAGCAATTACTTAGATATGGTAACCATCAGAGCAACCAGACTAGTAGTAGGTGTTACCACCCACCATGATCTCTCCACTATCTGCAACCACTATCCAGTCTCCAAACCTCAGAGAGTGCTGCAATATTGATGTTCAAATGCTGGAGCTCAGATGACAGCATCAACAGGGATTATCCTCTCTCAGAGTGAGGACATTCCAGGCACCCATATGAAGGAACTGCCTCAATTTAACTTGAGGAGACCGCTGTCTGGTCACCAGGACACCTCAGCACTGCAGATACATTTGGGGACCATATATGCTTAGTTCTTCCTGCATCACTTCACCAGTTGTCACGGCACCAGTGCATCACCAGTTGGACAGTTGGGCACGTCCGCAGACACAGTTGGGCACCAGATATGAATGGCCATTGGCTCACAAGGAGCTCCTCAGCCCTTTGACAGGTTTTGTTTTTAATCCTGCTGGGTGTCCATATGCATCCACCCTCCTCATCAGGAAACCTGGTGGGCGAGACGGTTTTACAACCCGACCATGAAACAGGTTTGTACAGATTTGATCTGGTTTTACAAGTTACAGACTATTGTAGTGGGTGTGTGACAAAGACGAATTGATTAGATTTTGGTGAAGATGTGAATCCAGATCCGTATTGGAGAATTTTTTTTAATTTTTCAAGCGATTCTTCACCATTGAGAGTTCGGGCCAAAAACGATATACAGCATGATATTTCAAAGAATTGTGGATGAGTTATGATAAGACTTGGTGGATGAGTTGGTAAGGTGACATAAACAAGCTGATTAGATTTTGGTTCAGGTCTGGCCTATCAGTAGCATACAAAATGTTAACCCTTCAGCCTGGCTGAGGTACGCGCTCTACCGGGTGCCGTTGTAGTTTTTTCATGTTGCCTGCGGTAGTTCGCCTTCTCTTTGTGAAGGACACCATGGGATCTTCAGCATCCACCAACTAATGCCGGCAGATGGGACACCGACTTTAACATCCATCCGAGGAACGGCACACACATTGATGTACCACCCTGCCTGTGAACCATGAGGGTGACAATTTATAGTTAGTCTCGATTCAAACCCAAGCTTGACAACTTCGAGGAGAGCGTGAATAAGACCTCAAACACCCGAAGTCATAATTATTTCTTAGCATTAAAATGAAGTTTGGACCTCCATTGGATCCAATAGAGGTCGCCATGAATGACAGCAGTGTTAACTAGAGGGGGAGCACTCGGGAGAGTGCAAAACCTCCGCCGCCAATACTGCTGGGTCACTCAAGTGAACCTTATATCTTATTCATTAAATATGTCAACAGTGCTGAAAGTTATAGTTCTCTTCTCCAACATTTTTTTTTGGGGGGGGGGGTTGGAAATCACTTAAAACATGTAAAAATTCCCCCCCCCCAAAAAAAAAAAATCGAAATTTTGTTGAAAAAAAAGTTGCAAAAATTTTTTTCTCCAACAGTTTTTTTGGGGGGGGGTTGGAAATCACTTAAAACATGTAGAAATGCAAAAAAAAATTTCTTTTCCCCTTTTTGGGGGGGGGGTAATTTTTTTTTGGGGGGAGGGGGTTAGACATCACTTTAAACATGTAAAAATGCCCAAAAAAATTTTTTTCTCAATTTTTTTTGGGGGGGTTGGAAATCACAAAATATGTAGAAATGCAAAAAAAAAAAAAAAATTCTCTAACAGTTTTTTTGGGGGGGGGGTAACAATTTTTTGGGGAGAGGGTTGGAAATCACTTAAAAAAATTTTCTCTCTTTTTTTTTGGGGGGGGTGGTAACAATTATTTTGGGGTGGGGGTTGGAAATCACTAAAAACATGTAGAAATGCCAAAAAAAATTCTCTAACAATTTTTTTTTGGGGGGGGTAACAATTTTTTTTGGGGGGGGTTGGAAATCACTTAAAACATGCAGAAATGCAAAAAAAAAATTTTTTTTTTCTCCAACAATTTTTTTTTGGGGGGGGGACCAAGTCCAAAATTTAATGGCATGATCCTTGGACCATACCTAACCCCCCACCAAGTTTTGTCGAAATCCGTCGAGGAGTTTTTCCGTAATACTGTTCACAAACAAACAAATAAAAATTAACCAATGTCACCCGCAGGGTGACCCGTATCTTGCCAAAAGGTGACCACGTGTGACTTCTTTAAGGTCACACTGAGGTGAACAGAGCTGCTATCCACCAGGAGTGACTCCTTGAAGAATATCTGCCTACGAGAGATTCCGATGAGAATCGTTCTACAGAGTAACCATGAAAAATATGCTTTTGCCTCATAATGTCACCAAATGACATCATAATGTCTCAAGCTTGACATCTAGAAAGCACTCATCGAGGTGTTCAATTTGAGGTGCTACACGATATGGTTCATAAAACTCGAAAATTTGACCTTGGGGTCAAATATGTTTGACCTGAGGCGCTAACCATGAAGGTCAAGGCCAATCACCACCAAAAATCAATCAGCTGAGCGCCAGACCATGAACTATATTCCCATGAAGTTTGAAGACGATCCGATCAAAATTACTCAAAAAATAAGGGTTTTGTCAACTCCCCTGATTTGCGACAAAGTGACCTTGACCTTTGACCTTGACCTTCAAAATTTTATGCGCTGAAAGGGACCTCTATAGGCCTCTGATATGCGAAGTTACAAATATTTCCAATGATAACTGTGCTCTGCAGAGTGATTTATACGTGATTACAGACCAAAAAAACAAAACAAAAACAAAACATGAAGGTCAAGGCCAATCGACACCAAAAATTAATCAGCTGAGCGCCAGACCATGAACTATATTCCCATGAAGTTTGAACACTATCCGATCAAAATTACTCAAAAAATAAGGGTTTCGTCGACTCCCCTGATTTGCGCCAAAGTGACCTTGACCTTGACCTTCAAAATTTTATGTGCTGAAAGGGACCTCTATAGGCCTCTGATATGCGAAGTTACAAAAATTTCCGATGATAACTGTGCTCTGCAGAATTTTTTATACGTGATTACAGACAAACAAACAAACAAAAAAAAAAAACATACAAGCTGACGAACATATCTTGCAAAAACTTCGTTTTGGCAAGATAACAAACAAACAGAAAGGAGCGAAAACAGTAACCTCCATCCATCTTCGAAGATGGTGGAGGTTAATGAGCTAGGTGGTTATATCATATCAGACAAATCTCTCAACAACACACCCTTAATGTTTATTATTCTTTTCATCATGTGAGGATCAAGAAAGAGTCAAATACAGTTCATTGGGTGAGGGACAGCTTGTTTTGTGTTGTTCAGGTTGGTCGGTCGCTAAGGTAAATGATCCACCATGAAGAACATGCTTGAGATTGTACATATCTGGACATTGACTCCAGGAATTTCACAAATCAACATGCATTGCTAATGCAAGACTAAACTACTGTCCCTATACCTCACAGCTTTCCTCATTTATATCACAGGTCTGATCCTGTCGATCCGCTATCCCTCATTCCTCTTCCTTTGCATTCCACTCCTCAAACTCCAGCTCTTTCTCAACTCAGCACAACAGGCTAAGTTCTGCTTTCGAACAACCCCATCGGCAGCAGTGGCCGGAAATTCCATGCTGCCTGGCTTTTCCAGTAATTCGTCGGCTCTTGTCAACTTCGCGCATTTGTGCAACAACCAAATGGGCAGTGTTTCCTGGCCACTCTGCTGCTCGATGGTCCATGGAAAGCTCAGTTGACCCTGATAGGGCAGAAGAGGGGCAGTTATGGGGTAACAGAAGTGAAAACAAAGAAAGGTGAGGGTGATATATGTCACAGAAACGACGGTAATCGTACTGTATTCGTTAAGGAAATTATATGCAGTACTCTATTTGGAAATCAAATGGAGTTTAATAAAAACAAGTTTAATTCGAGCTGTTGGAAGAACAGCACACAATTACACACTGACACCTGCTTATTACCCTTGCCAGAGGAGAGGGTATTACATTTGTGTCCGTTGGTTACTTGCAAAATCGAAGATTCGTAAGTAGCAGTGTATTGATTGGTTGGTCTGTTCTGTGATTCATTCTGTCTGTCTGTCAGTCACCTATAGGTCACAATATTAAACCTATCTTCACGAAACTTCACGAAATGGTAGAGTTGGTCATAAGCAAGAAGACGATTGATTTTGAGGTCAAAAGGACAATAGGTCAACACAGGATGAATTTCTAAAAAAACCTCAATTGTCATCTGATTGACTTGGAATTTGAAGAGGGTTTGTTTGCACTTCAGGTCACTGGATTCAACCACCAATTATTTTTTTTATCGTCAAATCTGCTTTTGGAATTTCGCAAGTATTGTGTTCTGCACGACGTCTTTCTTGTTACTTGCAAAAATCAAATATTTTTCAAGTATATCGGTTTGGTTGTGTGCGTTTTTGTGCTTGTCTGTATTTTTATGTTTGTCACCTACAGGTCGCAATTTTAAACCGATCTTCATGAAACTTCACCACATGACAGTTTCTCATAAGCAAGAAACCTGTTGTTTTTGAGGTCAAAAGGTCAACATCGGTCAAAGGTCAACAAACTTATCAGATTTCTAAAATCCTCAATTTTCATCCGATTGACTTGAAATTTGAGGAGGATTTATATTTCAGATAGCCGAATTCAACCAGCCAATTATTTTTGAGGTCAACATCGACCAAAACGTCAACATAGACCAAAGGTCAACAACTTACTTGAGATTTCTAAAATCATCAGTTTTCATCCGATTGACTTGGCATTTGAGGAGTTGCATATTTGGTCATCGAGTTGGAACCACAAATTATTTTTGAGGTCATATTTGTTTTCTGGATTTTGCAAGTATCGTGCTATGCATGAAATCTTTCTTGTTACTTGCAAAATCGAAGATTTTTCAAGTCTATTAGTCAGTCGATTTTGTTATTCTATCTGCTTATTTGTCAATCACCTGCAGGTCAAGATTGGAAACCGATCATCATGAAACTTCACTAATTCGTAAAGGTAGTCTCAACTGAGAAGCCAATTGATTTTGAGGTCAAATTTCTAAAAACGTCAGTTTTTTTTTTCATTCGATTGACTTGAAATTTGAACACAATTTGTATATTGCGTCACTGAATTGGTAAACCAGCGATTTGAGGTCAAAAGGTCAAAGGTCAACTCAAGGTCAAACTTCAAGAATCATCAATTTCAATCAGAAAAATAATCAATTTTCATCAGATTGACCTTAGCTTTGATTAATATTGTCAATTTTAATCTTAACGAAACGGACAATTTCATGCATCCATGGCAACCTTTGTAGAGGGGGGTGGATTTTGTTCGTATCATGCTCTGCATGACGTCTTTTTCTGGTTACTTGTCAAAAAAAATTTTTCCTGACAAGTATGTTGATTGCTTCCATTTGTTTATCTGTTCGCTCACCTACGATCGCCGACAGGTCATAATTTTAAACCGATCATCACAAAACTTCACCAAATGGCAGAGTTGGTGGTCCAACATAATCCTACTTTTTTGATGTGAAAAGGTCATCATAGGCCAAAGGTCAACAACTTTGTCAAATTTCTAAAATCCTCAATTTTCATCAGATTGACTTGAAATTTGAACAGGATTTGCATATCAGATTAATGAATTCAACCACCAATTATTTTTGAGGTCAACATCGGCCGAATTTCTCATACTGTCAATTTTCATTCAATTGACGAGATTTGAAGAGGAGTTGTATATTTGGTCATTGAATTCAACCACCAATTATTTTTCAAGTTAAATTTGTTTTATGGATTTCGCAAATATCGCGCTATGCATGAAATCTTTCTTCTTTGTTTGTTTCTCTGTCTGTTTGTTTGTTCACACAGAACATAAGTATGTGTATGAATTTCATTGGACCCTGAAGAACCCGAAAACCCATTAATACCATGAAGACCCTAAAAACCCTTTATAACCCTGAAGAGCCTCAGACTCTTTTCTCCCCTTAAGACCTTCACACCTTTTGATATCAGTAGAGTGAGGGAAGCGATGGAAGGGGAGCATACACCAGAGACTGACTTGACAAGGCACCACTAGGTTTTAGAGGATTCTGTGTCGTTTTAGAGGAAAAAAACCCCCATTATGCTATCGGGATGCTTTTCAGCAGCAGGGACTGGGAGACTTCTAAGAACAGAGGGAACAACGAATAGAGCCAAATACAGGCAAATCCTTGAGGAGAACCTGCTTCAGAGGGCAAAAGACCTAAGACAGCAGCAAAGAGTTACGTTCCAACAGGACAATTACCCCAAGCATACATCCAAAGCCAAACTAGAATGGCTTCAGAACAAGAGTGTGAAAGTTCTTGAGTGGCCCAGTCCAAGCCCAGACTTGAATCCCATTGAAAATCCATCAAAATAATTGAAGATTGCTGTTCACCTACACTCCCCATCCAACTTGACAGAGCTTGATCATGTCTGTAAGAAATAATGGGAGAAAATCCCCAAATCCAGATGTGCAAAGCTGATACAGACATACCCAAGAAGACTCGAAGCTGTAATCACTACCAAAGGCACTTCTTAAAAGTATTGAAGTAAAGTTTACTTATTCAAAGTAAAGTTTACAAGTCTCCCAGTTCCTGCTGCTGAAAAATGTCCCCATAACATGATGCCACCAACATCACCACCATGCTTCACGTTAGAGACAGTGTTAGATGGGTGATGAGCTGTGCTCGGTTTCTGCCAGACATAGTGTTTTGCATTCAGGCCAAACAGTTCAATTTTCATCTCATCAGACCACAGAATATTTTGCTTCATGCTCTCAGAGTTTTTCCCATGCCTTTTTGCAAACTCCATGCATGCTGTCATGTGGCTTTTTATTAAGAGTGGCTTCTGTCTGTTGTGTGTTGTTGTGTTGTGTGTTGTGTTCTGTCTGTTGAACCGCTTTATATGTTTGTAATTGAATTGGGGAGGGACAGTTTTGAAGACCTTGCAAAAAAAAACAAAAAAACAAAAAAAAAACATGTGTATGTGTATATATATATATATATATATATATATATATATATATATATATATATATATATATATATATATATATATATTGTTACGGCCACGGGTACCGAGTGTTATGAGGGGGTTCATCCTCATTTCTCCTCAGAAGCGCCGGACCTGGGGCCACCACTCACAATTAACTTTGTGGTGTGGTGGGTTGCTTTACAACCACAAATGCCGATCAGTTAACCACGAGTTCCAGTGTCCACTGTCTAATTTGCCATTTAACTAGAGGTCACATGGCTTCCTGAACGGGGAGCACGCCCTCAGCGATGCACCAATCTCATCTTGATTAGATCTTAAGTAGGGCGGCCAAGCGTTTACCGCTGGTGCGTGCCGATTGACAGGTCAATTTGTTTGGGAACTACCTTCCAGTCTATCAAGGTTCGGACAATGCTGGATCAATGGAAGGAAAGGACAAGCACAGACAGGTTGAAATGTCAACAAGGAATTTATTAATGAGAAAAAAATTAATAAACTGAAGAACTTTTCATTTATTTGTGGTGAAAATAGGGAAATTCAAATCCATCAAAATCATCTCAAGCAAATAAAGAATTAATTAGGCGTTGATATAAAAACAGACAAAGAGAAGATGCTTATCACTATGGCTTACTTCCTGAAATCCATAACACTATATATATATATATATATATATATATATATATATATATATATATATATATATATATATATATATATATATATATATATATATATATATATATATATATATATATATATAGATATATGTTGTTCATCTTTCGGCTGCTCCTGTTAGGGGTCGCCACAGCGGATCATCCCTCATGATCCGCATACTGATTTGGCATAGATTTTACGCCGGATGCCCTTCCTGACGCAACCCTGGTCGCCTCTTACAACACAGGGATAAGGATTTGGTTTTGCCATGATTCCGGGCTGCCCTACACCCTCTCATAGCGCGGCCCAGTGCAGAGCTCCCATCCTCAAGCGATCCTCCAACCCAAGCTTCCGAGTAGCTGGATTACAGGCGCACGCCACTACACCCGGTATAATATAATATAATATAATATAATATAATATAATATAATATAATATAATATAATATAATATATATCTATATATATATATATATATATATATATATATATATATATATATATATATATATATATAATTGAGTTTTAGAAACATTAACCCTGACTCTATTACATTTACCCCACTGTGAAATATAGATATATCTCACACATATCTCCCCCCACCCCCCTCTCTCTCTCTCTCTCTCTCTCTCTCTCTCTCTCTCTCTCTCTCTCATGTCCTTTGAAACCTCCACAATTAAACATGATACAATAAACCTACGAGGTATTACCCTAACATCAAATTTATCCTGAAATCCACACATTACACAAATAGTTAAGTCTGCTTCAAAGAAACTCTCTCTCAATCGAGTGCAGCCTATGGCTGCTGGTTGCATCATTGGTTGGGATGCGGCTACGCCGCTGATGCAGTGTCCCCCTTACCAGTACACTGGTGCTCATTTTGCCGACCTCGGAAGGATGACAGGCTGAGTCAACCTCCTGGTGTGTTTTAATTCAGCGGCCAACGGGGCTTGAACTCAGGACCCGAGGATCCCAAGCCGCCACCCAAACCACTAAGCCAACACCAGGCTTTCTAAGAAACTAGGAGCCCTGTTCAGATGTTGAAGATTCTTCTTCTCTGAACAGTTGCTTCAACTATATGAAGGATTGATTCATCCTTGTACAGAGTACTGCTCTCACATCTGGGGAGGTTCCAGCTCCGCATACTGACTGGACAGAATTGAATCCAAACTAATCCGACGTATCAACTCTCCCAATCTGACCTCAAACTCGACCCCATCAAATTACGCCTCATAGTAGGCTCTTTCTATTTTCTACATATTGTTGTGGTCACCAAATTCGCAAACCACCATTCAGGTCCCTTAGGTGAGGTATCTCGGTAAGTGCATGTGTAGTTAGGCCCAAACCCGTTGTCTAGTGGGAATATATGTCATTTATGCGAGCTGCGACTCTTCAGGATAGCCGTTTTTCTTTTACTATCTTTATTTTGGACCAACCGCCATGATCACAACCACAACATCAACCACCGACCACAACCACCGCTTCACCACAACCGCCACGACCTTCACGTCACACCTCGCAACCGTAGCATCGCCACCGTTCTTGCCCCGCTGTGGGTACCGGTGTTGGACTCATGCAGAACGCGCGTCGAACAGCGTGTACAAAATCACGGATTTTGTGCTTCAAAAACGGATCAAAAACGACACACGCCCACTTTTTGCCGTCCAATCGATGAGCGAGGGGCGAATTGGCCCCGCCCCCAGGGCGATCGATATATGCAAATTTGTGGATCAAAAAGCCTTCACGCCCACTTTTTCTCGGGCCAATGGGGAGCGAGGTGAAAGGTCAAAGGGAGGGGGTCAAAGGCGAAGTTACGGGGGGATAAAAGGACGGTGTTCGTCAGTCAGGAGAAGGAGAAGGAGAAGGAGAAGGAGAACGAGAACGAAAACGAGAAAGAGAAAGAGAACGAGAACGAGAACGAGAACGAGAACGAGAACGAGAAGGAGAACGAGAAGGAGTCGGAACGGAGGGGACGAGTGTGGAAGTCTGGAGCCCGAAGCCTGCAGTGGCTGGAGAAGCTGAAGAGAGTCGGACGAGGGGGTGCTCGCGTCGGTGCCAGGAGCTGCACGCCCGAGGGAGGCCGGCAGCGCGACCTGGCCGAGGTGGAGACGCACACCAGGGATAATAAAGATCCTCTATACCCCGAGCATCAGCAACCCCCTCCTGTTTCCCCCCGCGCTGAGATAGTGCGACCAAGGGGGCCCCGTTCCCACCCCCTACCAGACACCGTCCACGAGGCCCGCGGGTTGCGGGGCCATCGCCGCTCCGCGTCTCATCACCAGACGGGTAGGCGCGACCCGGTCTCGGCCTCAGGCCCGCCTCATTCTTGAGGGTATTTCTTTTCCTTGGTTTTGGGTATGTGTTGTCGGCGCCGTCTGTGAAGTAGAATTGTATAAGTGTTGCCGTGTGCTCGGTAGTCGGTATTAGCTCTGCACTGTGTTTTCACTTTTATGTTTGCTTTTTGTGTAAATGGAATTGTGTTTTCTTTTTTTTGTGTGCATTTGGTGGAATTGTATTTGTGTGCTTCCCGTGTGCCGCGAATAAATGTGCTTTATTGTTGAACTGTTCTCCCGCTTCGCTTCGTCTTTTCCTCCATTGAATCCCCATCTTGCTTCACGTAAAGGGTTGGTAGTGGGCTGAATACGCCCGATAATTAATCGAACCGTCGGGGTCGACGATAACACCGCTCGGTTATTCTGATAGTACGGAACGGTCTCTTAAGTGGCCCGTGTCCGAAGTCGACCTGCGGCGAGGTGCGATCGATCGCCCGGTCTACCCTCCGTGTGGGTACTTAGGTAGTTCGAATTTGGCGAGCAACCCTATCCCACGCGGGGGCTGATTGGCTCGATCGCGGTGAGACCGAAAGGTCCACCCGTGACTGGTTCCCGGCGTTAGTCCGAGAGGGTCACGACTGGATTGTCCGTCCGGTGGGCGACGTGCCGCGATTCGAGTTACGTGGCCGTTCGCACGCCGGCGGGCGCGAAATCAGCAACACTGGTGTCAGGTCGTGCGATACAAATTCATCGCCCTCCTCGCGGCACTGGTATCGGAGAAAAGGAAAACGGGCTGTCCTGTCTCCAATTAAATTCACGGGAATCGGTCCAGGGGTGAGAGAAGCGACCCCCGATTCCCTCCAAATTACGAGCGAGCTAAATTAACCCTTCACGAGAAGCAAGATGGCGTCTCAAGGCGAGCGGGAGCCGGGGGTATTAGAAATGTATATGTGTAATAATGTAGAGTCCATGGCCCAGGATGGAATCCCCGAGCAGGAAATGTTGATTGTGCAGGAACACGGACTCGCCCAACTGAACCCAGAGCCCGAAATGGGTGCGGCAGCGGCCGCGGTGTATGACACCTCCCCCCCCCCCCTCTCCACCAAAACCCTTCCCCGACCCCTGCCGAAACGGCTCACCCAAGCGCACCCGACATGACCCAGCTATACACCATGCTGGCAAAAATGTATGCGGAAACGACAGCGAAGATGATTGCGAACATGAACAAGCAAATGGACGAAGTAAAAACGAAGATGGAAGCGAATATGAAAAACGAAATAAAAAGCATGAACGAAAAGATCGATGCGAGTACACAGCAAATGAAGGAAAGAACGAAAAAGCTGCGGGGTGAGACGCAGAACATGGGCCGATGCCGGCAGGCGGGCATGAAGGCCGTGACAAAGGAAATAATAATAGTTGAGACAAGGGAGGTAAAGGGTGAAGAGGTGACAGAGTTGGCAGAGACACGGGAGATAGAAAAAATAGAGGAAAGACTACACGAGGAAGACGGGGTAAGTGACGCGCACACACACACGGAGGTAGTGGAGGACAATGGGGGTGAGCTGGCGGACTGGGTAGAGACCCAGTGCGAGCACCTGGATGGCCTCCTCCAGGAACGAGGGGAGGGAGTATGCCCCCTTGAGGCGAGTCACGACCAGGTGAGTTCGGTCGTGTTTTGCGAGGTTGAGGGGACGGGTGCTGTGGACGGGTGCACGGAGAGCTTGGGGGGTATAGAGGCCCTGGAGACCCTTGTGGGGACACGAATCCCCAGTATGGTTGTCCCTGTGTGTGTGGTGCAAGGTGTGAGTGCGTCCCCGTGTGTGGAAGCGACCCCGTGTGTGAGTGGTGTGGTGGCGATGGTGCCAGAGTACGTGCTTCCCAGCACGCCGTGTGTGGATGAGGCACCGTGTGTGAGAGAGGCCGTGTGTGTGGATGAAACGGCCAGTATGAATGAGGCACCACATGTGAGTGGTGTGGTGGCGATGTTGCCGGAGTACGTGCTTCCCAGCACACCGTGTGTGGATGAGGCACGGAGTGCGAGTGAGGCACCGCGGGTTAGTGCCCCCGCGTGTATGAGTGAGGCACGGTGTGTGGATGAGGTACCGCGGGTGAGTGCCCCCGCGTGTGTGGATGAGGCACGGAGTGCGAGTGAGGAACCGCGGGTGAGTGCCCCCGCACGCGTGAGTGAACGGCCGTGTGCAAGGTCGCTGTGTGCCAGGGAGACCGTGTGTGTGAGAGAGCGGTATGTGAGGGAGATGTCGGTTGGCATGCGGGAGCACGCAGCCGCGTCTCCCGGTGTGAATGTGATGGAGTGGACTGTGTGCGTCGTAACACGCAGGTGTGCGTGGGTTGAATGGAGGCGACGACGGAGACATGTAAGGAACGAAAGCCGGGTAGCGGCTGTAGCTGTTTCGAGGACCGTGCCGGGTTCACCCAGCAGTGAGCACGCGGTTCGTGCTGTGCAACGCACGAGACCACCACGTGCTCGCTTGCGAGAGTGAAGTCCCGGTCCGGAAACGCCAGCGGTGGATTTGCCGATCCCGCGGACGGACAAAGTTTAGGCAGGACTACGGATTTGGACCGGACGGGTTCTCCACGCGATCGTGTGTGTTAAGCTCCAACGGGCAAAGCACATGTGTTCGCGTGGGGAACCCCTCGAAACGTGGGGCTTGTGTTTTTTTTTATGCGCACGGTGACGTCATGGCTGCACGTGTGGTTGGAATCCGGCAGGAGGGGTATCTCTGCCGGATGGTCCCGTCCAAGGAGGGACGAGGAACACGTGCAGCTGCATGACGTCACGGGCAGGTGCAAAGTGCGCGAGCTCTGAGTTGCCGCGCAGGTGCTGCGCATGGAAAAAAAAAAAAAAACAAGCCTCACTTTCGGGTGCACAGGATTCCTGGGCAAGGGGTGGAAGACCCCCTTACCTGGGCACAGGATGGAAACTAGTTAGGGGGAAGGGTTAGCTTAGTTAGACCGACTTCATGGGGCAGGGGTCAGTCCTCATGGAGTCCGTGGAATGGATTAGGTAGAGGGATTGTAGCCAGATTTAGGTTGGGAAATAAAATGATTTATTTGGAGACAGAGACAGACAGTGAATGTGTAGAGGGGACGTAGTTTAGCTACGTAGTGTTAAAAGGAACGTGCTTTAGTTT
Organism: Eptatretus burgeri; assembly: GCF_056783735.1. NCBI lineage: Eukaryota > Metazoa > Chordata > Myxini > Myxiniformes > Myxinidae > Eptatretus > Eptatretus burgeri. Next base: position 22,773,372 of record NC_140971.1, read on the forward strand.
AAGGGACGACGTGGGAGCACGAGTTAGTTAGGGGAGGTAGTAAGAAGGATGGCAGAGTTCAGTGGTGTGTGTGTTGAAAAGAGTTGGTGAGTGAAATGGAAGCATGTGCTTGGTGAGTGAGTGAGGCCAGCGGGTCTGTGTGTATGGAGTGAATAGGGAATGCATGGTGCGATGAGTGATTGGGGGGAGGAGTGACTCCCGCCCAAGGGACCCCCGGGGTCAGTGTAGAGTGAGTTAGCTGGGTTAGTCAAATTGAAAAATGGAGGTCGTTTTGCTGTTGGTGGGAATGTAGGCTCGAAACCCATTTGGAGGGGTGCAGGAGCCCTGTTGACGGGCTTGGGAGCGTGGCTGCGAAAGGTGAGTATCGCTGAGTGGGTACCCCGGGCACCAGGCTAGTCGGCCGCGGTAGGCCAAGGGCCCATGGGGGGCCGGGATAGAGTAGTGGGCACGGGTGCGCCTGCTTGGTGCGGGGGCCCGGGGCGCCATTTGCCGCGTGGGCAGTGTTGTGGGCACGGGTGACCCTCGGAAAGGGGCCCGGGAGGCCGGCCTGCCACGTGTGCGTTTCAGGGGAGGTGCCATGGGGGGCACTCCCCGGTGTTAGGGAGCTGGTAGGCTCGGAGGCAGTGTTGTGCCCGGGGGTGCCATAGCGGGAGATTCGGCAGAGGGTCGTGCCTGCCAAAGGGAGCCACGTGTCCCAGCCAGGAGACCGTGTGAGGGCACGGAGAGAAAATTGGGGGGCGAGGCCCGAAATTGTGAGGACACCAACACAGGCGACGGGAATCTGGGTTGATAGAACCAATAGTTTAAGCGAGAGGCGCTTGTTGAAAGCCCCGGGGTAGTTTAACAGTTAAATGGTTAGGGTAGATTAGGAGATGTACCCCTCCGCACCATCCATCCCCTCGCTGTCGTTGTGGGCCGCTGGACCCACTTTGGTTAAAGATCGCCGAACTCTGGGGAGGCCATTCTGAGGCTTCGTTGGGCCTCGACACAGGACGTTAGCTCTCCCTTGTTCCCCTCTGGGAAGGGAACGTAGGGGTTGGGAGTAGGCTAGGTGACAGAATAGGTTAGCCGAACAAGGACGATAAAGGGGGTTAGGGGACGATTTATAGTGGGGAAGTAAAAAAAAAAAAAAAAAAATAAATTAAGGGGGCTAAATTGGTTTTTCACAAATTAAGGGAGTGGGTATGTACAGTGACAGGCAAAGGCGATAGGTTGGGAGGGAGACAGGTAGGTAGGTCCGAGCCCGCCTTCCAAGTGGCCAGCACCACCGCACTCCCTCCACCAACCTCCACTGAACGGCAAAGGCTGGCCAGCTTCATCTGCTGGCTGTGTTACTTCAAGGCCTGTGCCGGCCCACTTGATCGGCAGCTGTTGTGTTGCTGCAAGGCCTGTGCCGGCCGGATCATCTGCAGCTGTGGTACTTCAAGGCCTGTGCCGGCCAGTTCATCTGCCGGCTGTGTTTGCCTGCAGCGGCCTTATTCTGCGGGCTGAGTTTGCCTGCTCACCTTTGCCATGCCATGCCCACTGCCCATGTTCACCAGCCCCGTTCAATTTTTGCTTTGCCCCCCCCCCTGTTCATTGCCATGTGCGCCAGGATCAAGGCAACAGTTTGCAAGCTGCAAGAACTGCCCTGTTGGCAGCTACAACACGGGCCTGCAGTGGCGGCCCGTGCACCGTGTTTGTGTCCATCCATCCATTCGTTGTGCTCATTGCGTGTGCCACTTGAGCTGGCACGGAGACTGCGTTGTGCAGCCCAAGCACCGTTGTGGTTCACTGAGTTCAGTTCAAAAGGGAAGGCCTTGGACTGCGTGTGAGCAGCCAGCCACGTTCCCTGTCACCTGCATTGTTTCGAGCCAGAGACTGCATGCAGGCAGCCTGGCTCCCTGCTAACTGCTTTTCTTTTGCAGAGTTCAGTGATCCTGGGCCATGGTTTAGTGTAAAATTTGTAAGTTAAGGTAAGATGTACTGTAAATATGAGTGCGCCCCCGGCATGTATGTCTTAGCGCCGGCAATTTTATTTAAGTCGTCCGTGTGAGTGAGTTTGTTTAGATAGTTACGCAGCCCTCAGGTTATTTATTTTGGGGACACGAATACCATGAATGTCGCACTCAGGGATCCGTAGGTAAAATGTACTAGGGGAAAACTACACATGATGGCACACGAAAATTTGACGACTCGGGACGAGTCTGTAAAAAGGGAAGGGGGTAGTGTTGTGGTCACCAAATTCGCAAACCACCATTCAGGTCCCTTAGGTGAGGTATCTCGGTAAGTGCATGTGTAGTTAGGCCCAAACCCGTTGTCTAGTGGGAATATATGTCATTTATGCGAGCTGCGACTCTTCAGGATAGCCGTTTTTCTTTTACTATCTTTATTTTGGACCAACCGCCATGATCACAACCACCGACCACAACCACCGCTTCACCACAACCGCCACGACCTTCACGTCACACCTCGCAACCGTAGCATCGCCACCGTTCTTGCCCCGCTGTGGGTACCGGTGTTGGACTCATGCAGAACGCGCGTCGAACAGCGTGTACAAAATCACGGATTTTGTGCTTCAAAAACGGATCAAAAACGACACACGCCCACTTTTTGCCGTCCAATCGATGAGCGAGGGGCGAATTGGCCCCGCCCCCAGGGCGATCGATATATGCAAATTTGTGGATCAAAAAGCCTTCACGCCCACTTTTTCTCGGGCCAATGGGGAGCGAGGTGAAAGGTCAAAGGGAGGGGGTCAAAGGCGAAGTTACGGGGGGGATAAAAGGACGGTGTTCGTCAGTCAGGAGAAGGAGAACGAGAACGAAAACGAGAAAGAGAACGAGAACGAGAAGGAGAACGAGAAGGAGTCGGAACGGAGGGGACGAGTGTGGAAGTCTGGAGCCCGAAGCCTGCAGTGGCTGGAGAAGCTGAAGAGAGTCGGACGAGGGGGTGCTCGCGTCGGTGCCAGGAGCTGCACGCCCGAGGGAGGCCGGCAGCGCGACCTGGCCGAGGTGGAGACGCACACCAGGGATAATAAAGATCCTCTATACCCCGAGCATCAGCAACCCCCTCCTGTTTCCCCCCGCGCTGAGATAGTGCGACCAAGGGGGCCCCGTTCCCACCCCCTACCAGACACCGTCCACGAGGCCCGCGGGTTGCGGGGCCATCGCCGCTCCGCGTCTCATCACCAGACGGGTAGGCGCGACCCGGTCTCGGCCTCAGGCCCGCCTCATTCTTGAGGGTATTTCTTTTCCTTGGTTTTGGGTATGTGTTGTCGGCGCCGTCTGTGAAGTAGAATTGTATAAGTGTTGCCGTGTGCTCGGTAGTCGGTATTAGCTCTGCACTGTGTTTTCACTTTTATGTTTGCTTTTTGTGTAAATGGAATTGTGTTTTCTTTTTTTTGTGTGCATTTGGTGGAATTGTATTTGTGTGCTTCCCGTGTGCCGCGAATAAATGTGCTTTATTGTTGAACTGTTCTCCCGCTTCGCTTCGTCTTTTCCTCCATTGAATCCCCATCTTGCTTCACGTAAAGGGTTGGTAGTGGGCTGAATACGCCCGATAATTAATCGAACCGTCGAGGTCGACGATAACACCGCTCGGTTATTCTGATAGTACGGAACGGGTCTCTTAAGTGGCCCGTGTCCGAAGTCGACCTGCGGCGAGGTGCGATCGCCCGGTCTACCCTCCGTGTGGGTACTTAGGTAGTTCGAATTTGGCGAGCAACCCTATCCCACGCGGGGGCTGATTGGCTCGATCGCGGTGAGACCGAAAGGTCCACCCGTGACTGGTTCCCGGCGTTAGTCCGAGAGGGTCACGACTGGATTGTCCGTCCGGTGGGCGACGTGCCGCGATTCGAGTTACGTGGCCGTTCGCACGCCGGCGGGCGCGAAATCCGCAACAATATATTACTTCGGTTTCTGCTCCCGAGAACTTGCTGCTTGTGTCCCTCCACCATTAGCGAGACCAAGGAATAGTCGACAAGCCACTACAGCACATGATTTTTGTGTGGGTATCGGAAACTTAAGGGTTGGCCATTATGATGTTTGTTTCTTCCCCTCCAGTGCCAAACTCTGGAACTCTTTACCTTCTCATGTCTTTCCAAACACTTATGACCTTCCCCTTTTCAAAAGCAGATTTTTTATTTCCTCAAAAACTCTTAGACTATTCTCTCTTTCTTAACTTCTGTCAATGCAGTTTTTTATTTAACACCTAGCCTCGATGAGGACTATATAGACTGTGACTTGAGCCTTCAATATAAATATATATATATATATATATATATATATATATATATATATATATATATATATATATATATTTATATATACATACAGACACATACAAGTTCTGCAGTAGCAGTAGTATGTGTGTGTAACTGTGTATGTATATAAATGTTTCCTGAAACATCTCACAATGGCGTTTTACATGGGGAAAGTGAAGTATCAAATGATATGGGAGGTTATCACACAAGGTCATCAATAAAAAAGTGGATCAAAACTATTTTTTTCAAATCTGACAAAACCCTGAAGTTTTCCAAATCGGAAATGAGCCACTTGTCTTTGAATAACGTTTTACCAGTCAAAAATCTGAAGAAAACGAAAGTTGAAAAGTGTGGAAAAAAGGCAAAACGAAAATACACCTCTGTGATTATACTTGAGGAATGAGGTGTTATAATTCACTGTTGTCTATGTTAACAAGCTTATCTCCATTCAGACTTGCTATTCTCTTTGAACATTTTTTGGGACGAGGTGTTAGCCAGGCAACCATAAAGTTAAACAGAATGATAAACTATCATAATGATAGAGAATGTAATCATTACTAAAGCCAATTATAGACAATAATAAATGAGGATGATGATGATGACAACATATTACTACCTGATCCACGGCGCCAGCGTGATCCTCCACACGTGAAGATCACTGCACGGATGAACTCACGACCGCAGAGCTGCATTCCCAAGCGCCCTTTCAACAGAATAGACTCTGAAGCCAAATCTGCTTGTGAAGCCACAGAGAGTGAAGATATGTTTTGGAGGAGAAGCAAGAGACAGAGGGACTTGTAAAGAGAGTGTCGTTCCATCTCTGTTCCCAACGGTTTTGGTGGGACCCAACAGAGAAGAATGATCTCAGGATAAGTCAGGGTAAAATAGTTGATACTCAGTATATATATATATATATATATATATATATATATATATATATATATATATATAGATAGATAGATAGATAGAGAGAGAGAGAGATAGAGAGAGAGAGAGAGAGAGAGAGATAGAGAGATAGAGATAGAGAGATAGAGAGAGGAGAGAGGAGAGAGGAGAGAGGAGAGAGGAGAGAGGAGAGAGGAGAGAGGAGAGAGGAGAGAGGAGAGAGGAGAGAGGGAGAGAGGAGAGAGGAGAGAGGAGAGAGGGAGAGAGGAGAGAGGAGAGAGGAGAGAGAGAGAGAGCGAGACCGACAGAGACAGAGAGAGGGAGACCGACAGAGAGAGGGAGAGGGAGACCGACAGAGAGAGGGAGAGGGAGAGGGAGACCGACAGAGAGAGGGAGAGGGAGACCGACACCGACAGAGAGAGGGAGAGAGAGAGAGAGAGAGAGAGAGAGAGGGAGAGGGAGACCGACACCGACAGAGAGAGAGAGAGAGAGAGAGAGAGAGAGAGAGAGAGAGAGAGAGAGAGAGAGAGAGAGAGAGAGAGAGAGAGAGAGAGAGAGAGAGAGAGAGAGAGAGAGAGAGAGAGAGAGAGAGAGAGAGAGAGAGAGAGAGAGAGAGAGAGAGAGAGAGAGAGAGAGAGAGAGAGAGAGAGAGAGAGAGAGAGAGAGAGAGAGACACCAGGCTTAGATAAAGTGGTTGTCTGTCTGTGTGTGCAGCAGGCACTGTTGGAGATTTTATAGTGAGCATGGGGAGTTTGGTAAATTTATAACTGGGTGAAGATGGGCAGCAACTGAATAGAGGTAATTAAAATCGAGGTGAATAACAGCAGCAGCAAATGTCAGCAAGGTCTGTGATGTCCTTGTGTTATCCTGACCTCGTACGAGCTTTACCATTTGCTCGTATTCCAAGATGTTTACATATTATGGTTCATGGCGATATTATTTACCTAATGGGAGGAAATCAAATTTACTGTAAAATTTCATGAATTTTATTTTTATCATCATCCTCAAAATGACTTTGGGGAATATTACTGTTTGGATAATATTCTGGTGAACCTTTGGGTAAGAAAGTTTGCAGAATGTAAAACATAAATTCAGAATGTGTTGTATTTTGTTTGAAAATATTGAATAAACGTAGTTTTTTTTTTTGTCATTATACTTGTGTGGATCGGCTCGCTACACTCACCTCTCCACACGTCGCAGAGATTGACGTCACAGATTTGCTGTGTTGTCATGTTTTACACCAATCACAATACAAACATTTCTTTTGTACAAATTTATTTGTAATATTGGTGATATTATATTTATTTGAAATTTATTTGTCATATAAAAATGTCCAAGCGGTCTCAATGGTCAAGGGTCGAAGCTGTCTAATCTGTCTGAAGGGTGTAAGAGGCCTAAATGGTGTTAAGGTCAAATGGGTATAATGGGTTTTCGGTGTTTTTGGGTCATCGGTGACTTTTGGGTCTTCGGTGGCTTTTGCGTCCTCAGGGACTTTTGGATCTTCAGGGACTTTTGGGTCCTCAGTGACTTTTGGGTCTTCGGAGACTTTTGGGTCTTAAAGTGTGTTCAGTGGTCGAATGGGGTCTCAGAAGTATAAAGTGTCGAAACATGCATTCCAACAGTATGTAATTAATAAATGTATGTGTGTGAAGTCAGGGTGAAACTGACGTTCAAAAAGTACTTAATTAATAGACGAATGTGCAATGTGCAACCGACGTTCAAACAGTACGTAATTAATAGACATAGAGTCAAATAGCTTCACTGTGAAAGGAACATTCCAATAGTACGTAATTTATAGATGTCCGTGTCGTCTGCAACCAACGTTCAAATAGTTCGTGATGAATTGGCATATCGGCTTCATGGCTTCCCGGACGGCTTCACTCACAGACCGTTATTTTCGTTTTTATATGTAAAGATCGACTACATCTTTAACAGCCCCCAATCGATCCCACCTTATTGTGGGGTCAGCCAGATAAATATTTTGGTTGAACTCTTTCATTAACTGGCTCGCCAGGTATGACAACTGTGGTGGTAGGAATTTGAAATTTGGAATGGGGGTGCCTGCATAAACTCGCCCAATGTTCGTGAAAGATACTGCGGGATCTTTGTCCCCGAACAACCAGTGATGGCAGCCAGGTCCTCCTGACGACATCCTTTCAATGGACGATGTACACATCGATGCCTCACCCTGCACAGACAACACCAGCATGAGAGTTTTACAGCAGGGTCGAGATTCAAACCCAGGATAGACAGCTCAAAGGATTCACACACACTTTGGGTTACCCGATCTAGATTGGGTTAATTAGACTTCAGTAAACCATGTCGAAGATTGGTATTGAAAGCAGTGACGAAAATTAACCCGAGAGGGCACAACGGCATTGTTGGGCTAATGGTCCCATTGAAAAATTTTATTGTGATGTTGACCCTCCTCATGTGAAAACAAGGTGCGAGAGCAAATTTTGTGGCAATTGGCCCAGCGGTATGAAATGGTACAGAAATTAATCCCTCATTAGATCTCTGAAAACAGGGAACAAACTGCTGTATCACTGCAATAATAGGTTTTGCAACAATGGTGTAAAGCTATAATCTGAGAGTGATGACAATGGCATATATGCAAAATATCTACAAAGAAACAAACAGCATTGTATGCACAGAGCAGGTGAAAGGGCAGGTGTGACGTTATTTGCAATTTTCTGAACAAACATATCCTACAAACTACAATGCATCTTATTATATCAGCAACAGCCAGAAAGGTTACTTATGAGAAGCAACTGACAATTGTCCCGAAATTATTTCCAACTGTCAATGATAACATGAAAACGTGGCTTTATCTAAATTACATTTCCATATTTAAAGGTTAACTTGGTATAAATATGACATTCATTGATCAATCATTAGCTTCGCTAGCAGAATTCCAACCAAAAGAACTAACATTGCATGATGAAATTATTAGACAAAAAGCAGTGGGTTCTTTTGGTTTAGTACAGGAGATGGTACTGTAATGGATCTGGTCTCAGTGGTAAAAACTGGGGATAGATTAGAATAGTTATTTCATCAATCATGTAAGCGTAATTGTTGTGGACAAGTCGAGAGATGCTGTTGATTTGCTGTAATTCCCGTAATGTTAAAATGTGTTGAGCACGTGTAAAGAAAACTCGAGTGTAGTCTCCGCACCCAAGTTTCTGTGTGTCCCCCTCCCAACATTTTTGATTCTTGAATCCTCTCCATTGTCTGTCTATCCTTTTATGGCAATTTCCCTGACTAACAACCAATGAGCAAGGCCCACGGCACAATCGCAGCTTCATCGAGAGGCCACCAAGAAGGCTGAAAACCTGCATGAAATGTCAAGTTAACGATCAGCACTGCATCGTGAGTCGGCCGAAAAAGAGGTACAGAAGGGTGGATGAGGTCACTTGTGAGGAGGCAATCACAGTCCAAAGAGCCACCCACAGCCAATCAACAGCATCTCTCGACATGCACACTTTATCTTTGTCTGGGAATTTATCGATGTAAATAATGAAAACTTTTTTTTGACCCTGCACTGCTTGTGTCCTTGGTGATGTATATGGTACCATTTTAATCCCGCGCACACGAAGCAAAATGCAGAATTAAGTAATTGGTTCATGGCTGTCCATCTCTCTGTCGGACTGTCTGTCTGTCCATAAATGTGAGTTTATGATCGAGGAACAACTTAATTTTGAACACGAATTGGAAAATGAATCAAAAAATGAACCTGAAGTTTAGCGATACGTTGGCTCTGAATTCGTCCCGATCGTACACGTGTGGAGAGGAGCGAGATATTTTTTTTCACTCTGTCTGCCTGTCTCGCAGTCAAACAAAGTTGAAAACCATTTCAAACAGGAAACTTACTGTTTTTAAGGACGTCATAAAGGACACAAACAACAGGCTCGAACAACGAATGTTATGTGTTAAGGCCCTGTCACACCTTGACGATTTAGCCAGCGTATGCCTGACGTATGCAAAATTTGTATAAAACGCTGGCACACGTCGAATACGTTATGGGTAAGTTTGTATACATTAAGAGCATGCTGGCATACGTAGTAGTACGCTGGCTTTTTTTCGTAGTACGCTGGCATACGTCTTTGTACGCTGGCATACGTCGTAGTACGCCGAGGTGTTAGACAAATTTTCCATGCTTGAAATTTTTCGACGTATGCCAGCGTATGACTCACGCATTCCGCATACGCTGGCCATAAGTTGTAGGCACATTACGCGATCGTTGACACACGTTACTTGTAAGTTACTCATAAGTCGAAACACGTCAAGGTAATGGTTAGCATCAGTGTTCCAGACTCCCTGTTTTTTACTTACGAAATCTAAAGATTTCGTAAGTATATTGATGCCTTCCGTTTCTGTTTGTTTGTTTGTTCGTAAGCACGATAACTCGAGAACGGAAGAAGCTACCAATGTCAAATTACACCACGTGATTCAGGAGGGTGATGGCTAGTGCTGATTAGATGTTGGTCAAAAATCGGTCAAAGGTCAAGGTCACAGTGAGGTCAAATATTCGATTTTTGATGGTTTGGTACAGATAACTCGAGAACGGAAGAAGCTACCAATGTCAAATTACACCACGTGATTCAGGAGGGTGATGGCTAGTGCTGATTAGATTTTGGTCAAAATCGGTCAAAGGTCAAGGTCACAGTGAGGTCAAACATAATTCCGTAAATTCATGTGGAGAAATGGAGTATTTTTGCTTCGCTCGACGTTATGAGTTAGTTTTAACTTCAATTTTAATTTTGTTTCGGTTTTTGCGATCGCTTAGGATGCTTAAAACTCGGTTGTCGAAATTCTGGTAAAAATCGGATGTTTTGGAGACATTTTAAGATTGTATAAAAAATATTTCACTCGACGCGTCACGGGTCGTCCCATGATGCAGTGCGCTCGAGCAGATGCGTCGTTGAGTTACGTTAAGGTTTAATTGCGTGGAGAAATGGAGATTTTTGCTTCGGTCGACATTACGATTTTTGATGGTTTGATACAGAATCATCGTAGAAACTTCTGGTTTGCGTCGCTACCTTCTCGAGAGACAGCTTTTATTAGACAAGGTCAGAGGTCAAGTTGACGATTTCGTAAGTACCAGTCTATGACTGCTTGTTTGTTTGTTTGTAGGCACAATAACTCGAGAACGGTAGAAGCTACCAATGCCAAATTACACCACGTAATTCAGGAGTGTGATGGCTAGTGCTGATTAGATTTTGGTCAAAATCGGTCAAAGGTCAAGGTCATAGTCAGGTCAAAAATTCAATTTTTGATGGTTTGGTACAGAATCATGGTAGAAACTTCTGGTTTGCGTCGCTACCTTCTCCAGAGACAGCTTTTATTAGACAAAGTCAGAGGTCAAGTTGACGATTTCGTAAGTACCAGTCTATGACTGCTTGTTTTGTTTGTTTTTTTTCTTCTTCGGTATGACGGTGATGTTGACACTTCGATTTCTAGTGCGGTTATGATTTAAATCGTTGAGCGGCAGCCTATTAATTATATTATATTATAACCTTTTTCTTTGGCATGACGGTGATGTTAACACTTCGATTTCTAGTGCGGTTATAATATAATATAATTAATAGGCTGCCGCTCAACAATTTAAATCATAACAGCACTAGAAATCGAAGTGTCAACATCACAGTCATACCGAAGAAGAAAAAAAAACAAAAAAAAAAACGGAGTCTGGAACACTGACACGAACCATTACCTCGATGTGTTTCGACTTATGAGAAACTTACAAGTAACGTGTGTCGATGTGTGTCAACGATCGCGTAACGTGCCTACAACTTATGCCAGCGTATGCGGAACGTCTGTCATACGCCGAGTACATCGAGAAATTTTCAACATGCTGAAACTTTCTCGACGTACTCGGCATATGACGACGTCTGCCAGCATACTACGATGTCTGCCAGCATGCTCTTAACGTATACAAAACTTACCCATAACGTATTCGATGTGTGCCAGCTTGGTTCGTCAAATTTTTCATACATCGGCATACGCTGGCTGAAACGTCAAGGTGTGACAGCGGCTTCACACTTCGATGTCTAGTGCGGTTATGATTTGAATCGTGGAGCCGCAGCCTATGAATAGCCTACGCCACGTGATCGTCGGCGATACGCTGCCGTGCGCTATGCATAAGTTAGACTATCGTTGGGCATAGGTTGTGAACGCCGACAACATGCTCAGTATTCGTTGGTACAAGTTATCTACATGTGATTGAAACGTTCTGTGTACATTACTAATACATTATGCATACGTCCAACACGTTATTATACGCCGAAAACTAAAAAAAACATCAATAGTTCAGCGTACGCCAGCGTTTTACATACATTTTGATACCTTGCCATACGCTGGCTAAAACGTCAAGGTGTGACAGCCCCTTTAGGTTGGTGTTCTCATCACAGCGTCAATGGTGGTAAACTTCTGGATTTAATTTTATACGACCTATGCAATCTTTATTGTATTTCAAATTAATTATATACTTGAACACTGTAGAACACAACTTGCCTTCTTGTCACTTCTGAGAACCTCCAGTATTGCAGTATTTGGACATGTTAAATAAGGTGGTGTATAATACAGCTTCAATAGTGCTAAACTTCCGAAAAAAAAATTTGAATGCACTTTAAGATCATTATTTTATTTAAACTAGTGCACCCACTCACAACAGGAGTGGCAGGAAGGGTCATGCAATTGTCCTTTCTGGGGTGTACAGGTTACAGTAGATCTAGGTTCGTGTCTGCAGAATCATACAATGCATATAATGTCTCAAGAATGTTGGGTTTTCTCTCTTTCAGTTCAGTGTTAAACAGCAGTAGTTGGGTTTTAAAATGTATTCATACCTGTTTGTGGTTTATAATATTATAGCTGATCTGGAATTTAAATTCCAGATAAGGTATTGTCATTGGGCACTGTCCGTCTGTCCGTCTGTCAATCCATCTATCCCCTATTTTGACTTCGGCCAAACCGCTGTGCCGATCCAGCTGAAATTTGGAAGCAACGTTCCTCTCCTGACTGGTAACGGGGATTGCGAAGCTCGTTCCGGTCACGTGATTTAAGTAGGTCAAAATGGTTGACTTAGTAAGTTTCTTCAAAGATCTTCTTCTCCAGACCTACCAGTCAGAATGCTACCAAATTTGGGTTTCAACATTAGGCCAGGGTAGGGATGTTAAATTGCAGAGGTCATTCCAATTCCATTACCAGAAGTGTCAAAATGGCCACATTAATCCGTTTTTTAGAAAATCACAGAAATTCCTTTAAAAACCTTCTTCTCCAGACCCACCAGTCAGAATGCTACCAAATTTGGATTACAACATCAGGACAGGGTCTTGATGTTAAATTGCGGAGACCATGCCGATCACATGACCAGAAGTGTGTCAAAATGGCGGTCGCGTAAATTTCTTCAAAAATCTTCTCCTCCAAATGCACTAGTCAGAGAACTACCAAATTTGGGTTAGAACATTAGGCCTGGGTAGGGATGATAAATTGTGAAGGTCTTTCCAATCACGTTACCGGAAGTGTGTCAAAATGGATATCATATCTGGAATATCTTATCTTCATCAATATCTGGAAAATAATTTTTTTTTTTAAATCACATAAATTCCTTCAAAAATCTTCTTATCCAGACACACCAGTCCAAATGCTACCAAATTTGGGTTATAACATTAGGTTAGGGTAGGGATGTTAAATTGTGGAGGTCATGCCGATCACCTGGCCAAAAGTGTCAAAATGATGGACGTGGTAAATTTTTGTGAAAAATCACTTAAATTTTTTCAAAAATCTTCTTCTTCATACTGTTGATACAGATACACAATGTCAGTACAATTTTAGAACAATTTTAGAACATATTTTACAATTTTAGAACATCTCGTCGCGTGGCGAGACATACAAGATACTGTTGTGGATCCGGGGTGGTGGGATTCTCACCCGAGTCTTGGCGCCACCCTCACCACCGCCGTCTCCGAGGTTTATCACGCTGGCTGGCTCGGCACAGGCCTCGGGTCACGCGTCTTCAATTGCGATACCAACGTAATCCTGGACCTTACCAGTTGGGGAAATAGAACCCCGGTTACAGACTGGTTTTGTCAGATGCCGAGCGTTTTCTGCCAGTCCGTAACCATTTTGGTTTTATACACCAATCGAATGGATCGTTCCTCGACGCGACACAAATTAATCTATAACGGCAACTTCATACGAACCAACCAGATTTATTGGGGAACATCGGGGAACACAACACAAGCAAAATATTCACGACAATGTTTTAATTAATCTATAACCCGTTCTTAACTGGGGAACTATGGATTACGGGTTTCGAGGGGGTCCCTACCGAGATATGCCTTAAATAACATGCAGACAAGACAGACAGACAGCATGCAGACAAGACAGAGTACTTGGTGATGTTTCATGGACGAGAGGAAAGTGTCAAAAGCACGAATGTTGCTCGTAACAAGCCGATGTCCACAGATTCAAGCCCAAGCTCGAACACGTCGCGTGGCGAGACGGCGCTCGCCTTCCTCCTTCGCACCGCACGCTGTCTCCACGCGCTCCGACCCCACGCAAGGTCGACGGCACAAGACCGCCAGATCGACGATGGGCCATCGCTGGTCTCTCCCAAGGTCCAGCATACAAGTCCAGGCCTGGCCTGTTCACCAGACAAGGCCAACTCGAGGTGCCGGGCTCTGCAGGATGGGTCCATGGGACTCCCAAACGTCGTCGAGCCGTGAGGTGAGCAGGGACAGTCAGAGGCTCCGTCGCCAGACACAGGCCGAACCTGTCGATGACCTCCGCTCGAAGCCGACTCCAGACTCACACAGCAGCTTCGGCACTCTCAGTTCCACCACCGGCCAGACTCGGCCGACTGCAGTTTCTTTCTCGGCAGAATCACCCGTCTTTCCTTTTCTACGCTCGCCTCTCAAAGCCGACTGCCGTTTCTCTCACGGCAGAATCACCTCCATCCTCTCAGTTTCTTACTACTTTTTTTCCTTTTCTTCTCGCCTCGAAACCCGAGCACGCCTCGAAAACCGACTGTCCCCCCCCCAAACTGAACTACTCCACGAGGTCTTCGTTCGCTGCTTCGAAGCCACTCGCTCCTCCCCCTTTACGAAGCCTACAAACTCCTCCCCTTAGTTTTACTTCCTCTTTTTGGCCACTCCCTCTCAGCCGACTGGGCGGGGCCTCGTCCGGAGAGGGGAAGGAAGGAAGAAGAAGCCCTCGGCACACCACCACTGTACGAACAATAAACATGCATCCTACACCCCCCCCGACACACATGTAACGTCCATTTTACCGAACAGCCTCGCTAAACATGCATTTAATGGGGGATCTGAGCTAATTCTATATTTAGTAGCCTACAAAGGGCCATTTCCGTAACAATACATTATGATGCGTGCATAGGAGCTTCTGAACAGACAAATGCATTCCAGGAATCTCAACACAATTGAAGAATCTTTGTCTTTATAGTTTCCAGTAAGACACAGTTTTTATAATTTTCTGACACTGATGTCAGTTCGCCCGGTCTTTACAATTTCCAGGTGAACCTTATCTTCAGTCTTCTTTGACAGCTCCTGCTTCAATGGTTGGAACACATATTGAAATCCAGACATATTAATCGCACAGAATGCTAGAATGATGTCAAATGCCAACTCTAATGGCCATTAAAACAAGTTTCCATCTTATGGAGGTTAAAAGTCAGTCTGCTTCCCCCAAAACTTGCAAGATATATTATCTTGAAGCGACCAGAGCTTTGTGGATACACCTGGACATTTTCTGAAATCTACATTCCAACTTGTTTGTGTCTTTCATGCAAAATTCTCAAGATAGTTCGACATGACAGGCGTCAGGCAATTCTTCTTTATATTCAACTTACTGGCAAAGTTCAACCTGTTGACACATATAATATAAAGGTGATCTTTCCATACAGAGGAGAAAAAAAATTATGTTAATTCCAAATGGATACATACTTAATTCAAATGGAGCGCACATGGCTAATTTAACTCACGAATAATCAGACAAAAAGAAGAGTAGGGACGAAATGAAGAAGAAAATGATATAAGCAAACCGAGCTATGAGACCATCGTAACGCATGCTCCAGTTGTCCCGCTGGGCTAGACAAAAGGAAAGGGACTATCAATGCATATAATAATGGAATAACTGTCTTGGGACCACTGGCTGTTGGATGCATGCGGTTCCAAGAACCACAATAATACACACACACACACACACACACACACACACACACACACACACACACACACACACACACACACACACACACACACACACACACACACACACGAGAGTGGAGCAAGGAGGGGTGAGGGAACGAGGGGTGAACTAGGAAGCGGAAAGGGGGGTCGATTGTGCAGTTTTGGCTGTTATGGGACACAAACTGTACTTACTGTTTTACCAAGTGTTACGCGTGGCCTCCAGACCTCAAAACGAGTGTTTGAGTATTTGAAGGGTTAGCACGGCAGACAATAACAACTATCACTTTGAACTTTTCAATCACTTGGCAACCAACCAGGTGACAACCAGCAACCTACACCAGAAGGAACTTTAAAATACAATTTATTAAAACACACTGTTAAAATGAGATAATATCATTCAATAATAATGCAACCATAATTCCATCAAATACTTCAACAACTTTTTACCAAGAGGTTTTACCAATACTTAACAACTTTTGCAAACTCAGATTATTTTAACCAAGGCAATTTTCTTTTGAGAAAGGCAACTTTAAACTCACATATTACTACATCCCCTTTAACCAGGATTCGTTTAACTGGTTAAATGTAAAGGTTTAACCATTGACCCCTTTAATCAAGTTAAAACCTTGCAGTGCCCGAACGTACAATTTAACCTTAAGCCGTGTGGAAACAAACGTGCAGTTGAAGCAAGTATGCAAATGAATGGTCGCGCCGAGACGAATCTGGCAGCTTTGCAATCAGCTTTGAGTGAAGAGCGAGTGAGCCCACAGGAATGATCATGCAGGATGGATAATCTCACCATGTCTCCAGCTAAATTGTGAGAAGGCACGAGGAAGGGTGAATGACCTTGGCTCTGCAGCCCAGGGAAGCTGTTTTAATATATTTTTTTATTTTTCAATATAATTTTCAATGTCAGGAGAATTGAACCCATCGCTTCGCTGATGGAAGTTGAACAACAAAACTTGTATATTGTTGCGGGCCGGGGGTCGGGTGAGAAGACCACCGGGGGGGGGGGGGAAGCTATCTCAGCTCCCACCAGACTCCACGGAATTGTCGGCCGTCGCACACGGATAATTTCGTGACACGGCGGGTCGCTTAACCGACCGTGGGTGCCAATAACTCAACCGCGTAACCGAGGGTCCTCCCATCTATGGGTTAATCGGGTTACCTAATGAATCACGTGATTTAATTACCGGGGAACACGCCCTCGGTACGCCTTGTTCGAATCGGATCACTCTACCGGACCGGATCACTTTACTGGATCGGATGCAGCCGAGTGACATTGCCAAGGACGTACTGGCTAAAAGGAATGGATCGTTGGGAATAAAGTCCCGGCGAAACTAGGATTCGGACCATGCTGGATCAATGGAAGAAAAGACAAAAACGAGCTGGGAACATTCCTAATCATGATTTATTTACAATTGGTGAGGAAAGGTATGTGGCACAATCAGGATTTATTGGGGTGTGTTGTGCAGAGATAGGGGAGAGAGGTGTGGTGCAGCAAATAAACAAGCAACTTACAAAAGCGGACACAGAGCAGACTTAACGCGAAAATAATAACAACAATAATGATAACGATCTTCTGCAGTCTTACTTAAGCAGACAGGCGCCAGGACACGGAAACACACACACGGAAACACACACACGGACACACACACACGGACACACACACACACGGACACACACACACACACGGACACACACACACACACACACACACACACACACACACACACACACACACACACACACACACACACACACACACACACACACACACACACACACACACACACACACACACACACACACAACCCGATGAAGAGGAAGTATTGAAACGAGAAGGGAAATGAGTTGAGGCTACGATCTCAGTACCTTTGTGCTTGACAGCACGACACGCCACCAATACGTTTCGGGTGGGATACTGCGTGGTGTGGTACCCAGGAGCTGGCGTGTCGTCCCTGGCTTCAACAGCGTGTGTGGAGACCGTATTCGTGAAGGATTTCTGGTTCTGGGTTTGGAGCATTGGCAGGTCTCCTTCAAGGCTCTCTGCTGACGATCTCAAAGTTAAGTTTCCGGTCATTATCTGTCCCGTTTTAACTGTTTATTTTCTCACCTGCATGTTACTGTGTGTCCCTAGTTCGGTTTTGTTTCAAAAATAGTGCTATTTCGTGAGTTTTTGTCGACCTTGTCTTACCGAGTGCTTGAGGACTACCTATCGTTCCCCTCGGTGTCCGATCGTGTTAATTTGTATTTTCTCCCCATTACCTTGAATTTCTATCTTCCCCAACGTCCCCCATTCCTCCCAACTAAGCACTCTATTTCTTGTCTTAAATCAAAAACAACAAAAAAAAAAACTACCTTTCTCCTTGCACACTCACAAGTCTCGATTCTTCTTCTTCTTCCCCGTGCCGGCACACCATCTTTATTCTACTGAGCTGACCCTCTCTCACCATTACCTTCACGATTTCTTCCGATCTACAACCTTCCATTCCCGAATCTTACCTGTTCTTCAAAAATACATCAAAAAATAATTATCTTCCTTGTCTCCTTTCGATCTATACACCTCCTGTAACCACGTGTCTCTCTCTACTCTTCATCGACCCAGCAGCTTCACACTGCGTTTACCGTCCAAATTCACCACACACTTCCACGATTTTACTTCAACCTTCCCTTTTCCAAATGTTACGCAATGCTTATTTGAAATAATTAATTTCACTTTTGACTATACACCTCCCAGAGCCAAGTGCTTCTCCCGTAACCACGTGATCTGTTTAGACCCCCTGTGTTTATCGATCCAATTTCAACATTCACCTCACGATTTTTTCGACAACACTTCCATGACCTAATCTGATGAAAACTCTCTCAAATAATAGTAATAATAATAATTATAAAAAACGATCTCTTATAATGCTTCATCTTCCTCTTTCACACATGTGGTACTCTTTACTGTATGATAATGCACTACTCTTCTACTATTTAAACAGACTGCTCTCAATTCGACCTTTCCTTCATACCTTGCCTAAAAAATCCAACTGTTGCAGCGTTTCTTCTCTCCATTCTCTGAATTCGCCTTTATTGCATCCATCACGAAACGTGTTTAATCGCATCTCTGACCTAAAACTTTTTTAAACCCCAGTTTGCTATGAATGTTCGCTTTCCATCAACCATTCTTTTTTCCAATTTCAGTGCCAACTCACCGCTCTCACCCCTCACTCTCAAAGCAACCATCCCACTCTTCTCCCTCCAAGCCTCCCTCTCACCTCTCTCAAAAACTCCCCCTCACCCTTCTCTCACCATTCACCCCCCTCACTGATCGTTCTCAAAGTTGCCCACCCTCTCATCCACAAAGCTGCCTCCTTCCACTGCCTTCTCACCTCCATCTCATCACTCCACTTCCTCAACTGCTTTTTTCCCCCTCTCTTGTCCCCCATCTCCCCCAGCACCACAGAGCCTTTTCTCCTCCTCATCCGGCCCCCTCCCCGAGCTATTCTGCAACCCCCACACTCTTTTAACAACCCTCCTTACCTTCCCCCTCGTCCCTTGTCCTACTCTCTCCCTCCCCTCCCACCCCTCGTCCCTTGTCCTACTCTCTCCCTCCCCTCCCACCCCCTGCACCCAAAGCCTCCTCCCCTCCCTCTTCATTAACAGTTTGGACCTCAAATATCCGGGCCTTCGCTCAAACCTTTCAGATCTTTCCATACAGGTTGTCACTGACAAACCAGACATAATCTGCCAAACAGAAACGTTCCTCCCCCAAGACGTGTCTGACTCCCAAGTATCTCTCCCTGGTTACTCCCTCCTCCGGTATGACAGACCTGAGCCTCGTCCTGGTGGAGGAGTTGCTCTCTTCATCAAAGACTCTATTCCTTACTCTCCATGCACTGCCCCCACTCCCCCACACCCCCACACCCCCAGGAATACCTCTGGCTACGGCTTCCCTTCCACTCCCACCTCATGTTTATATGTGTACTGTACCGTCCACCTAACAGTGATGACTCCATCTACACCTCACTATCCGAAAACATGGACCAACTTCTATCTTCTCATCCAAACTCTCTCTTCCTCATATGTGGTGACTTCAATTGTCATCATGCCAGTTGGCGAGGTGTGGGAACCTCTCTCACCTGTCATGGCACTTCAGCAAAAGCTTTCTGCGACTCATTGGAACTGACTCAATCGGTCAACTTCCCGACCCGGATATCAACCGATGGTACTCCATCTCTTCTGGATCTGATTTTGACAAATTTCCCTGACAATATCTGCTGCTCTTCCTCCACTCCAATCGGTTCTTCTGACCACGTCCTTGTCAAAGTGGACATCTCTCTGGCCATTATCGGAGAACCATCTTACCGCCGTCGAGTCTGGCATTTCACTCAAGCCGACTGGCAGGGTCTCCAAGCAGCCATCAAACATATAGACTGGTCTCCTATCACTACTTTCTCCAACATCAACTCATCCTGGGAATTCTTTCAAAGAAACTTGCTCTCCCTCATGCACAGATTTATCTGCTCTCGTCTTCAGTTGTCCTACCTAACCTTCCTACCGCCCTTGGTTCACTGAAGCTTGTGGCGAGGCAGTTGTCCTGAAACAACTTGCCATTGCCTCATGGAAAGCAAACCCAACTGAGGGCAATCTCAGTTCCTTCCATAAAGCTCGGAACAAGTGTGTATCTACCCTCAGGAGAGCCAGAAAACAACATCTTTCTAAGCTCAAGTCTGAACTTTCAAACCTCTCTCCCTCCTCAAAATCCTGGTGGCATCGAATCAAATCTGTTTCTGGTGCATGTTCCTCCTCCATCCCCTCCCTTACCTCAAATGGCCGCACTGCTGAAACCGCACGTGAAAAGGTTGAATGCCAAAACTCGGTGTTTGCAGCTAAATCTTGTGTCCAAAACCCATCACTTTCTCTACCCACCGTATCCAGTCGCACCCAACTGTCCCTGGACTCTGTGAACTTTTCTCCTGACAAGGTAGAGAGCTTGTTGTCAAACCTCGACTCAGATTCTGCAACCGGTCCAGACGGCATCAGCCCACGTGTCCTAAAAACCTGCTCTTCTGTTCTTGCTCACCCTCTCTCTGTTATATTCACCCTCTCATTTGCTCAAGGTCATCTGCCATCTGCTTGGAAATCAGCAAACATTACTGCCCTGCATAAAAAGGTGCAAAAACAGATCCCTGTAACTACAGACCAATCAGTCTTCTCCCAATCATCAGCAAGGTTATGGAATCCATCATCGCTTCAGATATTAAATCCTTCCTCTTCTCCAATGGCTTGATTTCCGATTATCAATTTGGTTTCAGACCAGGTCACTCTTCCCTGGATATGCTGCTTCTGCTCTCCCAACAATGGATGGAGGTCCTCAATGCCAGACATGAAATCCGAGCCATATCCCTGGACATATCACGTGCTTTTGACACGGTCTGGCACCCTGCCCTGCTCACCAAACTCTCTTCCTATGGTAAACAATAATCCAAGGCTATCTCCACTCATGGCTCGCAGACTTCCTCTCCTGTCGCAGTCAATGTGTGGCCATAAATGGAGTTCTTTCATCCCCTCTACCTGTCAAGTCTGGAGTTCCTCAAGGTAGCGTTGTGGGCCCTGTTCTTTTTCTGGTTTTCATCAATGATCTCTTTGACTTTCTGGAAAATCCTCTATGTCTCTTTGCTGATGACTCCACCCTCTGCCGTACCATCGGTCATCCCTCAGACCGGCAAGCAGCAGCTTCTTCACTCACTGCAGAGCTGGGTAAAATCACAAACTGGTCCAACACATGGAACATGTCTTTTAATCCTGACAAATCTCACACTCTCACGATCTCTCCGAAAGGACCATTTAGAACCCCCCCCCCCACCCCATCTACATTCTCAACAATCCTCTGGAAGAAGTCCTTTCTTTCAAGTTTCTGTGTCTCACTATCTGCCATGACCTTTCCTGGGAAAGCCACATTTCAAACCTCGCCTCCAAAACCAGCCGCTGACTGGGAATCCTCCGTCGTGCAAAGTCCTTCCTTGGCCCACCTGAGCTCCTGACCACTTACAAAGCTTTCGTCCGCAGCCTGATGGAGTTCTGCTCTTCCCTCTGGGCTGGTGCTCCTGACTCCCACCTTTCTCAGCTTCACGCTGTGGAAACTAAGGCATTTTGGATCATTGGCATCTCCCGCAATGAGGCTGAGTCTTTGGGCCTCTCACTCAATCACCGCAGTTGGTCGGTGGTCTTTCCCTCTTCTACCGTCTCCTCTCCAGCCTCGCCCCCCTGCTCTCTCTGCGACTTGTCCCCACCACATTTCCGCAGGGCACTCAAGGTCCGCCAACAACCCCCTTCTGGTAAAACTACCAAAATCACGAATCACTGCTCACCTTCACTCTTTCATTCCTTTTTTCCCACCTTTGGAATAAACTTCCACACTCTATTCAATCCCATTCTTCCCTCCAGGCCTTCAAAACAGCTGTTCACCACCACCTATCATCCCCCATCCAAATCCTCGATCTTTTCTGCCCCCGATAATCCACCTGAGCCCACCTCCTTCAAATTCCCTGCAATGTCCATCTTGTATTCCCCATGTTCCCCACCCCATCCCTCTCCCTTCCACAGATCTCCTAATGTCTCTGTTCCCCACTGTTTTGTCCTTCTCACTCCCGCCGCTTTTGTATCATGACCCCCCCCCCCCCTTGCTGTGCATTGTGTGTTAGCTCTCACATGAGCCTCGACAAGATATGCAAAAAGGAAAAGAAAAAAAGGAGGGGCTTGAGTAGAAAAGGGGTGGAGTCTAAGGTGCATGGACGGAGTGGAAGGTGGGACCAGGTTGGCGGGTGGGGTCGACGTTGTGTGGGCGGAGACGAGGAGGAGAAGGAGTCCAGGCAGCAGGATGCGGGTCGTAGCGATGTCGACGAGCGAGGCGAGGGCGAGACCAGAGCGAGAGAGAGGAGGAGTCCAGGCAGCAGGATGCGGGTCGTAGCGATGTCGACGAGGGCAAGGCCAGAGCGAGAGAGGCGGAGAAAGAGAGAGAGAGAAAGGCGGAGGGACCGCTCCGACCTTCATGGGACTTGCAGTGCGCGGGGGTGGGGGGGTGCCACCCCAAAGCGAAACGTCATCACCTGAATCGGGCGCTTCGATTGGCCCTGACCCCTCACGTGGCCTGCTAACTTTGGCTGGAAACCACCTCACCTCATTTCCAGCAAGGCCATCTTAGACAGCGGCAATACTCCGTTCGGACCCCAAGACATGATACGAATCGCCCACACAGAAATTGGCACGCGAATCGTCCTGTAAAAAACCCGGGCCATGCCCTGGCGACTGGCCAAGGGTCCCGCATGCCCGCTCGGACGCCTGACCAGCGCCGATCAACGCACCTGCTCTACGCCCGCCAACGCGGCCCACACCGCACAACACTCCCCGGCGAGATCGCAGCTTTGCTGTCCGTAAAGACGAGAAGACGTTCACCATCCATGGGGAATCCACTGCTGCCAGAGAAGGACAAAGGTACATTATTATGGATAAATCCATGCATGTTTCGCGAGCGGCGTACGTGTCTGCCTTCGAGCACATTCTATACAGTGCGCGGGGTTCGGTCATTACGCAAGTGGCCAGCACCCACGTCCGCACGACTCTGCTAGCGTGTGCGCGGGGCGAACACCAATACGTATTTGGTTGAAAAGGAACACACCGCTTTTCCTCCACACACTCGTATCCCGCCCAACATGGCGTGGAGTTGCCTTTATCGACCTCCGTACGCGTTTCGTGCAGCGTCGGCGTCGTGCTGGCTGTGTTTCCTGTGTTGTGAAAAAACACCATTCGTGCAGCCTCTTTAGAGGTATTCATTCGTCTGACTTTTTAATGCAACCGGCAATCTTCCCCAGATCACCGGAAGCTCGAGTCGATAACCCTGCACTGCCAACTGCACGTTGGGGTTAGGGCTCGCTTGGGAACGAGGGCTCTGCGCCGTCGTTTCCTCGCAGCAGCGCCACATGTGCTGGCCTCCACGAGGGCCCACCTCACAGCGAAGGCACACTTGGCTCAGATTTACCTCAGGAATAATCGGACGAAAAGAAGAGTAGGGACGAAATGAAGAAAAAAATGTTGTGAGCAAACCAAGCTATGAGATCATCGCAACGCACTTCCTTGTTGTCCCGCTCGACAAAAGGAAAGGGACTATCTACATGTATAATAATGGAATAACTGTCTTGAGACCACTATCTGTTGGATGCATTCGGTTCCAAGAACCACAACAATGTTACAGCACAGTAATAGTTTATTTACAGTCAATATTGTACACCATCCCTCCCTATTCCATCTCCAGGTGCTGCACGACATCATCGCCGGGTGCTGAAGGCTCCATAATAAATCTCCACGGGGATGACGCACGTGTTGAAAGTTCATACTCAGGTTTTACTCCGTTTGTTTTCTTGTCCGGGCGATATCTCAGAAGTTGAAATTTGGTCATGACAGTGACCAAGTGATTTGATTATAAAGGGTATTTTTAATTAATCAATTAATTATTTTATTTTTTGAAAGTTACAGATTCGGATGGAACAGTGGTGGTTTCGGTATGCTCTTAGCCAATTGATAAATAATAATCGTAAAATAATTTCTTAATTTATTTTAATTTTGCAATTAATTGATCAATTATTTATTGAGCAATTATTGTACACCGCTCCTTCGCAATTCTGTCTCCATGTGATGCACGGCGGCATCGCCAGGCGCCTAAGGTGCCTTGACAATGTCGTGCACTGGAGGATATGTTATTTATTTGGCATCTGGGCAGTTTGCATTGAATGTTGCTCAACTTGTTTCACAATTTTTTTAATTCTGAAACACTTTGTTCACTGCTTAGCACCCAGCATTAATTCTAGTAATATGCATACTTATTCACGAAAAAAAAATTAATTTGTTTTAAGTTCCCAGGGATCAGACGTTACGTAGTTTTGTTTTTTCAAGTTGCAAAATATAATTATCGAGTCATGCATAATATACCGCCTTAAAGGCCTCGCCTAGAGTTATATGTAATGCTGCAATGACATCCCAGCGATCACGCTGTCATCTTAGTAAATCCGTCACCCTGACGCCTAGCATCTGGAATTCAGCCCGTCACCTACGGACGTCAGATATATGGATTATATTGTTCAACTACAGTCAACAAAGCGAGGATGACGTGCACCTCCATAGAGACCTACCCTCACGCTATATGCAATGCCGTAATGACATCACAGCAAAATGAGTTTGACAGAAGGACGGACGGACGGAGAAATCCGGCTACTTTAACATTATATTTGTGGGTTAGATGGAGGAATTAGATGAAACTTCATAGTAAAGTTAGGACTGTGTAGTGTAGCATGGTCCGTGGATGAGGAGACATCTCAATGTAAATTAAGTAGGGAAAACTATCAGCTGAAAATTGTTACGTGTCACCACATGGAGAGGTGCTGCTGTGTTAATTAGGTAGGGTTTAAGGCTAATTTCTCCCAGTATGTGATTGCCCCCTGTGACCTTTTCCTACATTTTTGCATTTACAAGCCAGCAATAAAAGAATTACGTTCTCATAACAACAACAACAATAACAACAGAACGAACGTTTTGGAGCAGGCAAAAACCCTGCCTTCTTGGCATCGTTATAGCAAGTCACGCCCCCGAGGCTTATGATTGGTCGGTGTGACGTGACAGAAGTGGGCATGATCAGGGAGCAGATAGTTGTGTGAGGAATGCGATTGAGATGGAGGATCTTACTTGCTGGTTTCTCCTCGACACGATGAAGAAGGCTGCGTGATTCTCGTTCGTGCTGGTGTGAATTCGTTCACGTACTGAGGCAAGGCACGAGCTATTAACTGTTGCTGGGTCGTGAAGGGTGTCCATCTTTGAGAAGAGAAGAAGAGTGTGCCTCGTGGCCTTATCTCGGGGCATCAGAAATCATCCCGTTGTATTGTCAAGGAGAAAGGTGGCGCCCATTTGTTGTGAGCGGAAATGGTGTAAGAGGAGCGGTGTGGCAAGTTTGTTCATGAGAAGCTGTATGAGGGTTTGTTGGCCCTGAACGAAGGAGGACCATCCGCGCGAATTATCACGTACGTCTCCTGGACAGAGTGACTTAGCGCCATTTCGGGTGTGGTTTCCCACGCAGTGACGAAGCGGTTCAATCGTCAAGCTCCAAAAGATCATCTCTGGACACACAGCTAAGTGCCAGAATAAAGGGAAGATTTTCTTTTATTTCATCTTTCCCCTTGTCTGTATTTGAGTGTGTGTGGAGACGTCTCAAAATTAGCTTGAGTTAACCTTACGTTTTATCATCATGTGTTGATTCATTCCCATTATAAATACTTGATTTACGTTCATTCAACCCTTATTTATTAAACTTGCTTGCGTCTGTCTATTCGTGGTGGGTTCTATTAGAAACCCTTGTGCTTCCCTCCTGGTGAACACCTCTGGTACGTGCTTTGCCACCTTCCATCACCCACGCGCCATCATCTCCAAGGATTTCAGTTGTTCGCCACCGAAAATCGTTCGGCTATCCATCCAGGTCTGTGTTAACCGACTCGCTCACCACAACTGGGTCAAGGGTCAGGGTAATTAATTTAACCCCCCTGGACACGACAATATATAGATTAATCCACCTCAAAGTACGTTCAATATTAGTTTGCTTTTCATTAGACTACGACACATTTCTCTCCCTTTATTTTGGGCAACATAAAAGACTGCTACTATCATGTTTGATGCAATTCGTACAATTGCATGTTTTTGGCGAATGCAAAAATGAAACACTGGTGTTTCATATGAAGGGCAAGGCATCAATGTGAGTGCCGTCCATCGGAAGGACACAGGACCAGTCTGCTCGCACTGGTCATTGGTCAATGATAAAGAGGCTACAGTGTCTGACAAAGAGTCGACGAGTTATTGCTGGCACAAACACAAAATTACAAATTCCTGACATCAACAAACAAGAGCTCAAGTGAGCACAATATACGCCCGAACAAGAAGGTATATACAGAATTGTGCAACTACATGGAAAACAGCATCCTGGTTGCCATGGCAACTACTTTAGATAACGAACGTATGTCGCGACACACTGTCTCCACAGTCTGTACCAATGTACCAAATATGAAACGTGAAAGTTGAAAACTTTGGGAGTTAGAGTGCGGACAGGAACGGACGGACGGACGGACGGACGACCGGTATCACATAATACGCCCCAATATATAAATATATATATATATATATATATATATATATATATATATATATATATATGTATATATATATGTATATTGTTGTGGTTGACGAAATTCGCAAACCACCATTCAGGTCCCTTAGGTGAGATATCTCTGTAAGTATATGTGTAGTTAGGCCCAAACCCGTTGTTTAGAGGGAATAAATGTCATTCATGCGGGCTGCGACCCTTCTAGATAGCAGTTTTTCTTTTACTATCTTTATTTTGGACCAGCCGCCATTACTACCACCACCAACCACGTCTCAACAGCCATCACCACAACCACCAACCGCAACGCCGCTTCACAACAACAGCCACGACCTTTACCGTCACAACTCGCCCTCGCAACCATCGCATCACCGTCATTCCCATGCCGCTTGTGGGCACCGACACTGGACTCGTGCAGGGCGCGCACCGAGCAGGGGTGCAAAAGCGCCGGCCTTTCCGAAGAAAACAGATCAAAAACGACTCACGCCCACTTCTGTTCCGTCCTATCGGCGAGCGTGGGGCGATTTGGCCCCGCCTCCAGGTGCGTTGGAGTAATATCGCTATATGCAAATTCATGGATCAAAAAGCATTCACGCCCACTTTTCCTCGGTCCAATGGGGAGCCAGTTAGAGGTGAAGGGTCGGAGGTAAAGGGTCGAAGGTGAAGGAGCGAGGCCACGGGGCATATAAGGGGCCGCGCTCGCCAAACAGAGCAGTTCGGAGGGGAGAGAGTGAAGAGTACGGAGGGGAGAGAGTGAAGAGTTCGGAGGGGAGAGAGTGAAGAGTTCGGAGCCAGTGAAGAGTTGGGACGAGTCAAGAGAGGAGACGGAGAGGGCGGTTGGACGGAGCTGTGGAGAGGTGGCGGCGGCGAAGACGGTCGAGGGGGTGCTCGTGTCGGAGTCGGGGAGCTGCGGAGGGAGAGGCCGGCGGCGCGACCGAGGTCGTGGTGGAGACGCTCGTCGCGGGACCCGAGACAGGGAGATATCCTCCTTCCCCCGAGCATCAACAACCCCTCCTGTTTCCCCCCGCGCTGAGATAGTGCGAGAAGGGGGCCCCGTTCCCACCCCATACCAGGCAGTCCCAGCGAGGCCCGCGGAGTCGGGGCGCCAGCGCCATTTTGCGGCTCATCATCAGACGGGTAGGCCCGACGCGGTCTCGGCCCCAGGCCCGCCTACCCCCCTCATCCTTGAGGGTGGTCCTTTTCTTTTGCTTTGAGTGTATGTGTTGTCGGCGCCGTCTGTGAAGTAAAACTGTATAAGTGTTGCCGTGTGCTCGGTAGTCGGTCAGATCTGCATTGTTGCATTTGCTTTTTGTGTATTATTGTGTTTCTTCTTCTTTTACATTTGCTTTTGGTGTAATTGTATATGTGTGCTTTCCGTTCATCGCGAAATAAATGTGCTTTATGTTGAACTGTTTTCCCGTTTCGCTTCGTCTTTTCCTCTATTGAATCTCCATCTTACTTCACGTAAAGGGTTGGTCGTGGGCTAAAACGCCCGATAATTAATCGAACCGTCCAGGTTGACGATAACACCGCTCGGTTATCCCGATAGTACGGAACGGGTCGCTTAAAGTGGCCCGTGTCCGAAGTCGACCTGCGGTCGCCCGGTCTACCCTCCGTGTGGGTACTTAGGTAGGTCGAATTTGGCGAGCAACCCTATCCCACGCGGGGGGCCGATTGGCACGATCGTGGTGAGGCCGAAAGGTCCACCCGTGACTAGTTCCCGGCGTTAGTCCGAGAGGGTCACGACGGGATTGTCCGTCCGGTGGGCGACGTGCCGCGATTCGAGTTACGTGGCCGTCCGCACGCCGGGGGGCGCGAATCCGCAACAATATATATACACACACATCGGGCGTATAAAAAAAAAGCAAACAATGAGGTGAATTATAAAGGTTTATTGTTATTTTATCCTGCATAGCTTTAATCATCAAAAATAATTCTGAATATTGAAGACATTATCAACTAATCTTTT
Source organism: Eptatretus burgeri (assembly GCF_056783735.1). Classification (NCBI taxonomy): domain Eukaryota; kingdom Metazoa; phylum Chordata; class Myxini; order Myxiniformes; family Myxinidae; genus Eptatretus; species Eptatretus burgeri. Next base: position 22,801,856 of record NC_140971.1, read on the forward strand.
TATCATTCTAGACAGACAAAGAAGAGGCGTTCAAAAAGTTGACAAACAAGATACTCAACAATGTCGATTTTTCAATACATAGCTATACATATTTGGTGGACAACTTTGTCTATCTTCGCAGCAATATTTCAAATTCCCTCAGCAATGATTGTGAAATTAGTCATTGCATCTCGGCCGCATTTGCAATTTTCGGCAAACTGCGGAGTCATGTGTGGCACTCCGATTGGATCGATTTGCAAACAAGATTCACTGTGTATCGTGCCATAGTTATACAGTATCTACCCTTACCTATTGACTTGAAACTTTCCTCCTGCACGCCAATCAAATTAAACAGCTCAACACAATGCACTGTGGCTCAACATACTTGCGTCAAATTCTGAAAAATCAATTGGTCTGACTATATCTTACCGAGAAGTTGATTGCATTTCGAAATTTAAACAGGTGTTAACGCATCTGGCCAGAGCAAAGCTACGTTGGGTCGGCCACGTGTGTCGTACGGACGACAACAGATTTTCTATTCTGAAATTGACGATGGCCATCGTAATCGTGACGGTCAATATCTACGCTACAAAGACCACAACAAAGGAATTTTGAAAAAAAAGTGAAGTTAGCATTTCCACGTGAGAACAATTTTGTCATCATCGTAACAATTGGAAAGACTTGTGTGAAAGTGGCATTGCGAAAAAATGATCGACAAGCAAAATTATATTCTCGACGAATGCAGACTTGATAGAAATAGCCCTTTCGACCCTAATCGATAATCAGTGACTTCTTCTGCTTAAACCTTTCTAATCTTGTTGGAATTATTTGTTGTAACTAAATGATTGCACAAATTGGCAATCAGAGGATGGCGAATGATGAGATTGACATAATTTTAAGAATACAGATTTTTAAAAGAATTATATATAGTTAGATATTGAAAAATAAAAAAGTTAATGTCTCAGACTATCATGAGTATCTTGATTGCACAACTTTCTCAATGACCAACACACCATTTCACAGGATATATGATCACAATGGAAGAGCCTTTACAATATTGTATACCACACATACAACACATCAAAAACCAGCAACAGGCTCAGATAAACCAATTAAATAGAAGCATCTTTCAAATGAGGATTTCCCCTCTACATCCTTAAAAATAAGTTTGACATTGACGAAACTCCACGTCAACCTTTCATCAAACCTCCCAGACTTTCAGCGCTGTGCATCCAAGGACAGGACGGCCAGTTTGCTTTGTGCTCGCCGGGCTTTCTCCAATTCGTCAAAGCCTGGAACTCCACCAGGCATTGCCACAAGCTCCACATTTGAATCAAGGATATTCTCAGCTTCATCTAGAAAAGAAAGTGAGGTATTCAAACCACAAATATATTTTTTTTAACATTTACTGGAAATCATCTTCACGAGTAAGAATGAATCTCATGCCAACACAATAACAATCAAATAATAAGGTTCTTCCTTCCGATAAAAGGCAAGACAAATGTACCAATGTTATTATCATGACCAAAAGACTGGCTTATTTGGCATTTCACAAGCAGATACAGTAGCTCATGATTCTGGAATCCCAGGTTTGAATCCAACATACAGTGTTGACACACACACACACACACACACACACACACACACACACACACACACACACACACACACACACACACACACACACACACACACACACACACACACACACACACACACACACACACACGTTTAATAACACAAAGATACGGCATGCCGAGATGCGGCTGGTCCGCAATATGCATCAAGTACAACACTCGTCTTCCTGTTCACGTGCCCATCATTCCTTAACCCATCCTGAAATTAATCCTTTATATGACTGCCATACACTATCGAACATATCCTGTATGTTTCCATATTTACCATTTCTGGGTGGATAAGAGCATTTTTCAAATGCCTTCTGAGAGTCAAGATAAACTACATCCACTGCACTTTTCTTAACCATCCAATCAAAAACTGCTTCCGAGAACTCCATAAATTTGTTAAACATGACCTCCCTTTTGTAAATCCATGCTGATTGCCTATAATTACTTTAAATCTACATCAACTCGGTTCCCCACTTAATATCTCACATTTTATCTGCAATTTAAGTGAAATGAACAGGTCCCTTGTTTTCCAATTCCTCTATGGACCGTTTCTTCAATAAAAGCGTTACATTCACGATTCTTCAATCCTCTGATACCTATCCTGATTGACTGGTTTCCCAACCATCTTTACAAAACCTTTAAATGCACTGCCCACTGACCAATCCAATCCCAAGATATAAATAGCACCTCATACTCTTTACTCGCCACCAAAATGAGTCAGCCTTTGAACATACTGTTGCGGTTCTGAAAACCACATGCCTCCAAGGCAATGGCATCCATTGTCCCCAGACAGTTATTTCATTAATATACGTGCATTTAGACCTTTCCCTCATGTCTAATGGGTCAAACGGGACAAAGTGCGTTGTGTGGATCTCATAGTTAGGTCTGATTATATCTCTATCTTCATTCCAACTCTTTTCCTCTTATTCCTGAAATAAATCCAAGCAGGCACCGCACCCAGACGGCCGCTTCTGAAAACCACAGCAACATCCTCCACGATAAGAATGTGTCCTCGCGGAGGCCAAATAAAGCATAACCTACATGATGGAAAAATCCTCCGCTGCAAGATACGGTGTCAAAGGGAATCGTAGAACCATAGGTTAAATCCCAGTGCCATACAGGATGCATGCGGCGTGCTCTTTTCAACCCTAATAAGTATATCCAATCCTTTCCTTCAATCCATCGCACAGTACAGGGCACGAATAGTATACCTCTTCATTCGGGTCTGCGTGCTGATTACAATGGCATCTTACCATCGCACAATACGGGGCACACATGGCGCACATCTTCATTCGGGTCTGCGCGCTCATTACAATGGCATATTACCATCACACAGTATGGGGCACGAATAGCGCACCTCTTTGTTTGGGTCTGCGCGCTGGTTTACTACGGCGTCTTACCATCGATCTTTGCTCGCCATTGCGGCAATCAATATCTCCCGCGGACGGCAGAGATCATCCCGCACCTCCGCCTCAATGCAGCCGCCACCAAGCAGAGGCATGCTGTATGGTCCAGATCGCTCGGGCCTCATGGCATATGGATAGGACAAGCGAATTTATCAGCGCCAACCGCAGCGCACTGGGTGGCATGCCACGAAGCGGACGCATTGACCGGCATGGCCCTCGGCCTCACCGGAGCACGGCCCGGGAGTTCAATGCAAGGCGAATCATATCGCGGGGTTTGGAACGAGACAATTCCACAGTTCGGCAAAGTCTTGCCGGATGTAAAATAAGGCCACTTCCGGCCGTGGTGGCCGGGTTGTGCGGTGGCCGGGGCCCAATGGGAGTGCCCGATTCGGGTGACGACGCATCGCTTCGGGGCAGTGCTCCACCTTTTGCCGCAGGGCCTATAAAGGACGGATCGCGAAGCCGTCTGCAGTCGTAGTCGTCCTAATCATCTTTGCCTGGCCTTGGATCGATCTCTGCATATGCCTGGTGCTCTGCATGTCCATCTGCCACTCCGCCCACTCGCTCTCGATCTCCACTTTCTCTGGAATCTCCACTCCATCGCTGCTGGCTCCACCCACCCACCTTCTCCGCCTGCCTCTCGCTGCTGGCTCCACCCATCCACCTGACTCTGCCTTCTCCACCCACTCACCGCTGGCTCCACCTACTGCCCTCCCTCACGTGGTCTTGCCTATTCTCTGGATTGGTGCAGACACTGCGCCGGCGCCGAAGCCAAGCAGGAGACGACGCATCAACTCAAGGAGGGATCGTTCAGCGGAGCATCCCCCCCAAACGTACTGGGTAGCACGGGCAACCGTGCAAGGTATTATGAAACCGCAAGTCTCATCTCCTCTTCTTTCTTCTCATTAACGCCTCTTTATTGGGGTGTGTGTGTGTGTGTGTGTGTGTGTGTGTGTGTGTGTGTGTGTGTGTGTGTGTGTGTGTGTGTGTGTGTGTGTGTGTGTGTGTGTGTGTGTGTGTGAGATGGTGCCAGTCTGAGCTTTAAGTTAAGATTGCATAAGATATACTCTGTGTCTGCTTTAGTAAGTTGCTCATTTCATTGACGCACTACACATTTCTTTCTATCCCTGCTTTACATACAATAAACTACCTTCACCACATATTTTTCCTCGCCTGCCTGTAATAACTGATTTTGTGGAAATGTTCCCAGTTCATTTTTGTCTTTTCCTTCATTGATCCAGCATGGTCCGTATCCTCGCCTCATCAGGACTTTATTCCCAATGATCTGTTCTTTTAGAACTGTATGTTCCTTGGCAGTGTTGCTTGGCTGTATCTGATCTAGTAAGGTGATCCTGTTCAGACAAGGCGTACCGAGGGCATGTCCCCCCGGTAATTAGGTCACGTGATTATTTTTAGGTAACCAATATTAGACGGAGGACCCCAAGTCACGTGATTGAGTTATTCGCATTCACGGTCGGTTAGCGACCCGCCGCGTCACGGAGTTATCCGTGTGCGACGGCCTGCGATTCCAGGAAGTCTGGTGGGAAATCGAGAGAGCTCCCCCCAGTGGTCTTCTCACCCGACACCCAGCTGCAACAATATGTTTAAAAAAAAAAAATCCAGTTACATGTTAATCTGCTATGAACACAACTGCAACCAAGCTGCAACCAATAGCAAATACACTGCACCTTACACAAAATCATGGCATCAAATACTTGAAAATAACATTAATAATAAAAACTCTGTTTCTACCATAAGGAATCAACCAAACGATGCCTCCAAAATCTCATGAGAAACATGTGCCTCTGGGGCAGCAACATGACACCGCATCTCCCCCTCCTCAACAACCAAGATGGTGTATGAGTAAGGTATACTGGCAAGCTGATTGTATAATTTGTGAGCAGGTCTGGCTTTTCTTTGTGTACATATGGTGTTACCCAACTGAGTTTGCAATGTGTGGTGAGATGGTGAGCAGTCATGGCACGGTAGGACTTGGACGGGTTTGGGAAATGTGTGCGCATGCATGCACACACCCTGGTTTTGCATAAACAAATTGGAATTCACATTGTTAAAATGTGTACAAACAATTGATTCTGACATTTGTTAACCTGGGGAAAATGTATTCAAACCAATCTCCCATCAGACGACAACCTGATAAACACAGGCGTATAATAGCTTCCACAAAACCTTAAGATAAATCTGCAATGGTATCATCAACTTAAAAATAAAGAAGGAATTGAAGAGGACATACGTCGTGCACGTTGGATGAAATGTCCATAAGCGAAGTCATACTGATAAGCCAGCACAAAGGTGAGAGGGATCACAGGCACGAGTAAGCGAGGCTGCTTCCTTCTTATCGACCTGAGCCACACACACCCACACTCACTCGGCATCGTCGCAAAACCCAAACACATAGTGTAGTTAAAAGAGTTGTCAATCTGTCAAAATATACATTAAGTAGTCGACCATTGACATGATATTATGGCCATAAAAGCAAAATGGGGATGAGGAAGGGGCAAGAAGTGCAGAAAATACAAGGCGAATCATACAGGGAAAATGCATGAAGGCAGTCTGTCTTTATTTCTTCCCCCCCCCCCTCCCCCCTTGGGATTCAAAAAAAAAAAAACCACTACCATGCTTACAAAAGTACAGTCACAAAGAAAATAAAGACAATGATATGTAGTGACACTTCTTTGCATTGGATAATGTGATAAAACATCAATACATAACACGTACTTATATTAAAAAGCCCATTCGTAGTCAAACTACCATTAGTAGGGGGTGAAAGTATGACAACACCGAACACTAATTACCTCTGTCACTGAAGGTGGACGGAGGTCATTTTCACCCCTGTCTGTCTGCGAACAGGATATCTCAAAAAGTTATAGTCTGATTCGGACGAAATTTGGTGGAGAGGTTGGGTGTGTGACAAGGATGAAATTATTCGATTTTGCTGAAGATCTGGATCTGACTAGCAGGATTTTAAAAGCGATTATTCACCATTGAGAGGGCCACAAACAATTTATTGTCGGACGCCGCTATTCGGGTGGGGAGGGGAGGGAGCTGAAAAATGCCGCAAGTGTCGGAGATTTTTTTTTTTTAATACATAGTTTAGGCTCGTGGAAGAGCGATTACACATAACAAATCAGGACACCACATAACAGGGAACAGCAGGAGAAAGGGGAAACCTGGACTTCATCTATAAAGAAAACAAGTGGAGGTATATTCAAAGTACACCACCTCCATGCCAAATAAATAAATAACAAATCCTCCAGTGCACGACATTGCCGGGGCACCTTCGGTGCCCAGCAAGTGGACACGGAGTTGGGAGGGAGTGGTGCACTTCTGAGGTGAATGTATACAAATTATACTTATTTGCCATGCAGCACATGGAGATGGAATTGGGAGGGAGAAGTGTACAATAATTGATTGATTAATTAATTGCAAAATTAAAATAAATAACAATCATAAAATAATTAATTTCTTAATCAATTGGCTAACAGCAGACTGAAACCACCACCGTCTCATCCAAATCTGTATCTTTTTGACAATTAATTGAAAAATGAATAATGAATCGATCAATTGATAAATCAATAAATCAAAAATACCCTTTATAGTCAAATCACTTGTTCACTGTCATGTCCAAATATCAGCTTCTGAGCTCAAAGGATGGCTGAGATAATGACCTGGACAAAAACAAGAAAACAAACAAACGGAATAAAAACTGAGTACTCCCTTCCTTCAGCACCCGGCGATGACGTCATGCCTTGCCTGGATATGGAATTGGGAAGGAGCGGTGTACAATAACCATTCCTTTCATGCCATGAGGTGCATAGGGCTGCCGAGGCAGTTTCATTTGGCTAACGAGTACAGTCCTGGATGGGTCGCAACTCCGAAGCAGGATACTTGAATGGTTTATAACTCCAGTACACTGGTAATAATTTTGCCGACCTCAGAAGGATGACAGGCTGAGTCAACCTCCTAGTGTTTTAATTCAGCGGCCAACGGGGCTTGAACTCAGGACCCTAACCACTAAGTCAACACCAGGCTTCAGTTTACGATACTGCACACTACTTTTTCTATTAACTATCGAATATGCCGATATATCAACAGTTTAAAAAATGTAGTATCACGTCGGACGATATTTTTCAATATCTTATCGGGCCGATAATGTCGAGATATTGCCCAGTCTTAATGGAAACCATAAAGCTGTAGCACAATAGATCACAGGTCATTGTCCTTTGGTTAATTTTCGATCATTGTGAGAGCCTTCCACCAAAGAGATTGGTCAAAAATCAAGGCAGGCATGACTCCGTATCACTTATTCTGGTCAACGATACAACAAACCCAGGCAAAAATGCTAGTTAGAACTATAGTATATGAGAGTGGTACTCTCATATACTTTAGTTGGTAACAGGTCCTACTAAAGTAGTCTGCAGAGAATAACTACAGGAAAGGAATGCTATTTTTGCCTGAGAAGCATCAAGTGGATAAATGTTAGATTACTGGGATCTAGGTCAATCATGGGAAGGAACTTGACGAATGCCTTTCCAGGGTGGTTTCCTCAGTGTATTTTCTGCATTATCCCTGACCAGAAAGGCTGAGGAGATCTGACTGCGAACAATATCTTCCATTAAAAAGTCCACATAAGAAGACTGCATGCTCTCCTCAAACAGTCGGTCTCTGGAAACACAGATATTGCATCCTGCCATGACATCGAGTGAAATACCTGATGTCAATACACCAAAGTGATGTTATCTCTCCCATTGTCACAGATGCTCTTGGAACATTTGTCGCTTTGTCTATACTTGGTGTGATGCAGAATATTACACCCATTCCGTGGAAAGTGTTCTGCCCCTCAAGTGTTCTGACATTGTGGTCAACATTGTCGGCGACGAACTGTGCATAGTGACCGGGTATATAACCTGCAATGTCTGTTCATCGTGTAAGTGTGGCGTTCATTTCGAATCGTTGAATTTCAGAATATGAGCAGCAAAATCCAAATTTGTTCAGTGTTTCGATCAAAAAGTTGGACTGAAATGATGTTGCATTTGGATGCCCAGACCAAGATGGAAAGGTGCCAAAATGACTCTTGGATGAATGGTCTTGGATTATTGCCTGTCAAATTGATGTGACAAGTCGATCTCGGTTCTTCCCAGTGAACAGCCCCTCTCTAATAGAATCTGTTGCGACTCAGGCAGGAAGGACGTACCTTTTCAATTTACACCATCTCATCACTGCTTGGATGCTGGTCTTTTGATCGAACGATGGACTCGATGTCGCTCTTGATTATATCAGAGGTCAACCTCAGTATTCTTGTTTTGTCTGCAGATTTATTTGACTGGTGGTGGAAATGATGCAGTATCGATAACGCTGTACTCTTGAATGTAACTACATCTGGTCGGCCAGCTATATCACCTCTCATAATTTTATCGCCGCACCACTTCAGAAGTTGATCTTTCATGTAAATGAAGCTGTACGGTTCACACTCATATCCTTCCAGTATGTATCTCATTCTATAGATAAGATCCTATATTGTCACTTGCTCCTCATAGTTCTCTACGAGATATTACACAACAATGATGAATGGAACAGTCCTCGTGAAATTGTGTGGCCTCCTGACTCTTTGCCTCTTGGCAGTGTCAGAGTGATCCATCACGCAGCGAGGGATCTGCTTCCCAGGTTGAAAAATCGACACCACAGGCTTGATGATATACAGCGCCTGACGTGTGTAGGTCTTCCGCATATGCCACTGACTGTTTCAAACCATTCATCAAAATGTCATTTGCAAACATCAAGTAAATTGCTACAAAAAGTCAATGTTCTGATCGGGATCAGTTCAAAATCTTTCTTTCTTCCGGTATATGTCAGGAATGCCACAAAAAAACCATCGATCACTATATGAAAATGTAGGATGTGCTGAGCAAAGACAGCAGTCAATGACTCCAGTGTGTGCTTATGAGTTGCAGATTATTTTGCATTGTGATTGCAGTAAACTCATCTGCATTGTGTGTGCACCTTTGGACTTGAAGTCACATGGATATTGTGATAATTACGTTCTTTGCTGCCTTCCAGAATCCCAATACAACCTTTGGCCCTCAAGGCAGTAATAAATAGTCTCTCGTACAATAGTAGATCACAGAAAAAAAAGCAAACCTCCATCTTGACGCATGTGATCCCGTCGACACGGAAGTCATTGATCCATATTCATTCAACAAGCGAGATGAAGTCAAAATGATATCACAGAAACAACACCAGTTAAACATCAAATAAAAACAATAACAAGCCAAGGAAGTCGATTATATTGTTAAAGTGTGGTCTGCAGGGCAATAGCAAGATGGCACTGGAAGGGAGCAAACAGGAATGCCACTTGGTGGCGATTATATGAACGACCAATATATGCCGACACAACATTCCCGATTTCAAACAATGATAAGCTTTGAGGAACACTGGAATTTCTACCTATAATTTCTGAAACGAAGAGAACGACAAGAGTTCAATAGGTTGTGAGAGTTTCATCAACCTTACTCTTTGATTGACAAAGATATTGCGAGCCGAAATCGCTAAAAATAGCAAAAATCATCATTTTTACACCTGTCCCCCAACTTTACAAGCAAAAAAACAACAATGTTCCACTGAATACATTTTCTTGATTTGGAATATGTCATTCTATGGGCATTACTAATTGAGAAAACCCCAAATACATTTATGTTGCAATTATTTGTACGTTTGGAGATATTGTATTTTCATTCAGATCAACAATGTTGATTTCTCCATTCTCTCAATGCCCTTGTATTTCATGTAAAAGTCCAGTGATGTTTTTTTTACATGGCATTGTCCTGCATCTGAATATCGATATTATAAAGCAGGAGTGTCCGTCCATCCGTCCCTGAACTACTATCTTAATTTTGGGGCTATCCCCGTCAAATCATCTGTGGAACATTTTGGGGTCCTGGCTGATATCCGAAAGGTGGGGTGAGAGGTTTCCTAAATACCTCAATATAATGATTTTGATTTTTGATCTGTACGAAGCTGTTCCCGATCTGGAAATAAACACAATCACGGGTTTGGCAGAAACATTCGCTGGTTTGATATTTCAATACAATTGTGATAATGGGTTTCCACCTGAACCATTCCACTTTTATCCATTCTAAGGTGGGTGGGAGGTTTCATAAATTTCTCAATACAATTAAGATTTTAATTTTTGATCCGTTCGAAGAGTTTTTGTATCCTCCCTTTCTCACCAGCAGATTCGTCTGTATTGGGTGTCACGTGAGAACGGAATCTATATTTGTTTACCTCACAAGTGTTTGTATTTTGTTATATTAAATGGTATAGTATTAATATGTGATTATAATGATGCTGTTTGGAATGAAAATATAGAGAGATTGAGTTTAAAGCAGAACGAGGAAATTACGTGAATGTTTCGACTCATGACATTCACGGATTCGCTATTGTGATGTCACAGACATATTACCCATTTTACTTCTGTTGGGGTCAGCTGCATAAGTTTTTTTTGCCAAAGTCCTTCACGAGCCAGCTCTCCAGCCCCCTCCCCTGCAGAGCACGGTTACCTCGCTAGTGTTTCCATAAACATGGATACATATGCTCCTTCAACCTTCATTTGTGAGATGATGCCAGTTGTTAATAAGCAAGTGATGAGTTGTTAAACTTGCAGGGACATTGGTACCAAGACATTCCAGCGTGGCAAGATAAGCCTTTCATATATCACAAACGTGTAAAGTAGTACCAAGATTACTAAAGGCCAAAGAGCAATAAATCAAATGATAACTTTACCCTGCAGCCAAGCCCAACGTTATTATGGTGAAGAAAGCACTGAAATATGTGAAAGTTTGTCTGGCTGTTGCAAGCTGCATGGCCATTTGCCTTTCCCGCATCAGGTTCTGCATAGCCATCTGTCTCTCCAGCTGTAAAAGGAAAAGGAGGAAGAGAGGAAAGCTATCTGAGCATGTGAGCAAAGTAAAAGACAGTCATAACTAAAACGAGAAGAGGAGAAAGTGGGCACAAAGTATATATATATGTATATATATATATATATATATATATATATATATATATATATATATATATATATATATATATATATATTGTTATGAATCTACGCCCGCCCGGCGTGCGAGTGACCGCGTTAACTAATAACGGCCGCTCGCCCACCGAACGGACAATTCAGTCGTGACTTTCTGGAACAACGCCAGAAACCAGTCACGGGTGGGTTCTTAATCCCACCATGGCCCAGTCCGCATTCTACCCGCGCGCGACAGGGTCAATCGCCGAATATCGATATACCGAAGTATTCGCGCGGTTAACCTACCGAAGGACCGTACCTCGGCGAAGGCCTGTTTGGACACGAACGGCTTAAGCGGTTCGTTCCGTTCTGGGATAACCGAGCGGGTATTATCGCCAGACCCGATTCTATTATCGGTATTCAAAACCCAACTCGTATTCCGAGAGCGAGACAGCGGTTCAATGGGGGGGGGAAAAAAAAGGACACGACGAACGGGTTAACATTCACACAAGCACATTTATTATTTTACATGTATACAATCAAGCAACAAAAGGGTGAAGCATGCATGAAGTTAGACAGGCATGGCAAGGCCCGGACCAACCGAATCGCCATTACACCAACTACCGTGTTGACGGAACATCGAGGGTCGCCCACTGAGTCACCACAAGGGTGGCAGGTAACCAGCACGGAGCTCCTTCGGTCTCCAAAGCTCCGCGAACATGAAAGGCCTACGGGTCCTGTTCTGCCCTTTCCTTTCCTGGGGTTTTTCTTTGTATGAAAGTGGTGGCGCCGTGTCCGCAAAGTAGAAACTGTTAAGTGCATGTACATTAATTAATAGATACGGCTGCAGGTCTTTTGTTTGCTCGTGTCTTGTCCCTACCCCCATTCCTTGCATACGTGCTTGTATATCTGCATTGCTTCATTGATTGCATAGTGTGACAAATAAATGTCATTGTTTAAATGTTCACCTGCTCGTTGCGTCCCCTTCCTCCATTGAGCTGCTGTAATTACGTATGGAATATTAGCTGGCTTTTAAATAGCCGATAAAGTAATCGGATCCTACGGGGCTTGGCGATATACAACCGCTCGGCAAATCGCAAACGGCGTGAGCTGCGTACAGCGGCCCGTATCCGTACGGGTCCCGTCGAGGTGTAAATCCCTGGCATTTCTGTCTGCGCACAAACTTAGGTAAATCGACAATTCGGCGATCGGACCCTGTCGCACGTGGACAGAAGAGTTGGCTGATTTATGTTGTGGTTAAAAACACAGCCGAAGCTGGATTTTGGCGTTGATCCGAAAGCTGTGACTAGGATTGCCCGTCCGGCGGGCGCGCGGATGTGATTCGCGAGCTAAAAGCGGTCGCTCGCACGCCGAACGGGTGGAAACCACAACAATATATATATATATATATATATATATATATATATATATATATATATATATATATATATATATATATTGTTACGGTTGTGGAAATTCACAAAACACCATTCAGGTTCCCCAGAGATCAGTTATTTCGATAAGTACGTGTTTTAGGTTAGAATCCCCACCGATGTGTAAAGGGAATTGTTCGTGTGCCCGGCTGTGAATCTTTGAGGTAGTGTTATTCTTTTCTATCTTTTATTTTAACAACATCTACAAAAACCCGATCATCCCCAAACAACAAGAACGCCATCATCTTCAAACAAACATCATAAAACCATTACGTCCTCCTCAACAGCCGTAAAATGTCGTTGGTTGCGGACACGCGGCACAACAGTAAAGCCACATTACACCGTCCATGTGCAACCAGCCGCGAAGCGGCTGATTTGCATAATTGAATCAGAAATACATCTTCCCCCGAAATCACACTGTGACGTAAGAGGTGGGGTTTCCCTCAGGGGTGAAGGTTGAAGGTTCGAAAGGGGGTGGAGCCAGTCTCGGGTGAAGGTTCAGGGAGCGGCTTTTCACCCCCCCCCCTCGGGCTATAAAAAGGGTGAAGTGAATCGCCAGAGAGAGTTGGAGTTGCCAGTCGCCAAAAGCAGTCATCGTTGGGAGATGGGAGAAGTCGCCAGGGGCAGTCGTCAGCCGGAGACGGAGCGCGTCGAACAGCCGGAGTCGAGCAAGCTATGTCACGGTCTGAGCAGACGGCCCTGAGAAGGTCGAGCGACGCTGAGGAGTGAGCGGGTCCTGAAAGAGCATCAACTCTAAAATAGCAAGGCCTGTTCGCTCCTCTGAAGCGTCGTCGGCCAGGCCCGATCAACCAGGCCGCGGGGAAGGCCAAGCCACCAAGGAGAGCCGCCCGCCAAGCTGCTCAAGCGACTGGCGCATTTTGCGACGCCCCAGGTGGAACAGAGACACAGGGGTCGCTGACCCGAAGACCCTCGAGCCGTCACTAGGGGCGGCCAGGTAACCTGCGTGGCCACTTGGAGCCCTCGGTCAACCAGGCTCCCGAGTTTGAAATAAAGGCTCGTGAGCCCTTTTCTTTTCCTGAGTTTTGTATGACAGTCTGTGGCGCCTTGTCTGAATAAGTAGAACTGATTAAGTGCATGACTGTACATTATTGAATACATTGGCTGTAGGCTTTTGCTCGTGTCTTGTCCCTATTCCCCCATTGATTGCTTGCCTGCTGTAGAAAATAAATGCCCCATTGTTTGAATGTACATCTGCTCGTTGCGTCTCTTTCCTACCATTGACTGCCACGACGCGTTTGGGAAATTATCTGGCTATTAAGGCCGATAAACGTGACAATTTGGTCCGACGGAACTTGACAATTTAAAACCGCTCGGCAAAACGTACAGAATGAGCACGCTTAGCGGCTCGTTCTGCACAAGTCTCCGTTGAGGAATAAATTCTCCGTATTTCTGTCTGCGTGGATAATTAGGTATATCGAGATTCGGCGATTGACCCTGTACCACGCGGACAGGATATTGACAAGTTTATGGTGCGTCCAGGCACTCGTAGCAGGTTTTCGTGCTTATCCGAAAGGCTACGACTGAATTCCGGCTTTCGGCAGGCGTGCGACTGCGTTTGGGCTGAAGCGGTCATGCGTGGCCGTCGGAACCCGTGTAATTCGTAACAATACATACATATATATATATATATATATATATATATATATATATATATATATATATATATATATATATATATATATACAGCTCAAAAAAAAAAAGAAGAGACCACTCCCAATTTTTTTTAAATCAGCATCTCTACATGTATGGCAGCCATTCCATTCCAGTGTCTGTTGAATTCCAACACAGGCACACATCATTCGACTTTGTGAGGTACTGATGAGGTGATCATCTGAACCGAATCTTATTTAACAAGGAAAAGTATAAAAACCACTGCTGTGGTCATCACTATCCTCTTGCAATAGGACCAGCTGGATGGCAAAAACAGTGCAAGTAGTACCTCAAAAGTAATTGGAATCAAAAAAAATAACTACTGACCATGCCAAAAGAGTTGAAAAGAAAAGTTTTGAGTGAGAAAAAGAAGTGTTCAATTCTGGCTTTACTGGCAGAAGAATACAGTGAGCGTCACGTCATGTTGCTTCCATCCTTAAAATTTCAAAGAAGGCGGTTCATAAGAACAAGGTCAAGCAGCAGACATTGGGGACAACAAAGCTACAGACTGGCAGAGGGTGAAAACGACTTTCCACTGACCAGGATGACCGCCAACTCATTCGAATGTCACTCAACAACCGTAGGATGACATCAAGTGACTTACAAAAATAATGGCAAACGGCAGCTGGGGTGAAGTGCACGGCGAGGACGGTTCGAAACAGGCTCCTAGGGGCAGGGCTGAAGTCGTGCAAAGTTAGCAAAAAGCCCTTCATCAATGAGAAGCAAAGAAGAGCCAGGCTGAGGTTTGCAAAAGATCATAAGGATTGGACCGTAGAGGACTGGAGTAAGGTCATCTTCTCTGATGAGTCCAATTTTCAGCTTTGCCCAACACCTGGTCGTCTAATGGTTAGACGGAGACCTGGAGAGGCCTACAAGCCACAGTGTCTCGCACCCACTGTGAAATTTGGTGGAGGATCGGTGATCTGGGGGTGCTTCAGCAAGGCTGGAATTGGGCAGATTTGCCTTTGTGAAGGACTCATGAATCAAGCCACGTACAAGGTTGTCCAGGAAGAACACTTGCTTCCTTCTGCTCTGACAATGTTCCCCAACTCTGAGGATTGGTTTTTCCAGCAGGACAATGCTCCATGCCACACAGCCAGGTCAATCAAGGTGTGGATGGAGGACCATCAGATCAAGACCCTGTCATGGCCAGCCCAATCTCCAGACCTGAACCCCATTGAAAACCTCTGGAATGTGATCAAGAGGAAGATGGATGGTCACAATCCATCAAACAAAGCCGAGCTGCTTGAATTTTTGTGCCAGGACAGGCATAAAGTCACCCAACAGCAATGTGAAAGACTGCTGGAGAGCATGCCAAGACGCATGAAAGCTATGATTGAAAATCAGGGTTATTCCACAAAATATTGATTTCTGAACTCTTCCTAAGTTAAAACATTAGTATTGTGTCGTTTCAAAATGAATATGAACTTGTTTTGTTTGTATTATTTGAGGTCTGAAGACACTGAATCTTTGTTGTTATTTTGACCAGTTGTCATTTTCTGCAAATAAATGCTCTAAATGACAATATTTTTATTTGGAATTTTGGAGAAATGTTGTTAGTAGTTTATAGAATAAAACAAAAATGTTCATTTTA
>NC_140971.1:22822589-22867589 GCF_056783735.1 Eptatretus burgeri
TGAATCCCCATCTTGCTTCACGTAAAGGGTTGGTCCTGGGCTAAGACGCCCGATAATTAATCGAACCGTCGAGGCCGACGAATAACACCGCTCGGTTATCCCGATAGTACGGAACGGGTCGCTTAAGTGGCCCGTGTCCGAAGTCGACCTGCGGCGAGGTGCGATCGCCCGGTCTACCCTCCGTGTGGGTACTTAGGTAGGTCGAATTTGGCGAGCAACCCTATCCCACGCGGGGGCCGATTGGCTCGATCGCGGTGAGACCGAAAGGTCCACCCGTGACTGGTTCCCGGCGTTAGTCCGAGAGGGTCACGACTGGATTGTCCGTCCGGTGGGCGACGTGCCGCGATTCGAGTTACGTGGCCGTTCGCATGCCGGCGGGCGCGAATCCGCGACACTGGTGTCAGAAGTGGGATACAAACTCATCGCCCTCCTCGCGGCACTGGTATTGGAGAACGGGACAACGGGCTCTCCTGTCTCCAGCGAAATTCACGGGAATCGGTCCAGGGGTGAGAGAAGCGACCCCCGATTCCCTCCAAATTACGAGCGAGCTAAATTAACCCTTTAAGAGAAGCAAGATGGCGTCTCAAGGCGAGCGGGAGCCGGGGGTATTAGAAATGGATGTAGAATCCGAAGGATCCATGGCCCAGGATGGAATGCCCGTGCAGGAACATGAACTCGTGCAACTGAACCCAGAGCCCGAAATAGGTGCGGCAGCGGCCGCGGTGTATGACACCTCCCCTCCCCCCCTCCACCAAAACCCTTCCCCGATCCCTGCCGAAACGGCTCACCCAAGCGCACCCGACATGGCCCAGCTATGCGCCATGCTGGCGGCAATGACAGCGAGAATGGATGCAAATACACAACAAATGAACGAACAGATGGATGCGAATACACAACAAATGAACGAAAAGATGGATACAAACACAAATGGAATGAAAAACGAAATGAACAAGCAAATAAACGGAATGGAAGCAAACATGAAGGAAGAAATGAAAGAGCTACGGGGTGAGACGCAGAACATGGGCCGATGCCTGCAGGCGGGCATGAAGGCCGTGACCAGGGAGCTGGGAATGGCGACTCCACGTGTGGGAGCAAACGAGCTGGAAGGGGGTGCAACGGCTGACAGGCCCGCGGTGGAGGCGGGTAAAAAAATAATTCGGGGTACGTGTTGGGCGAGGGTCGTGCCGATGACCGAAAGGGAAAAATTAAATGGGGAGACCAAAACGTGTGAGACGAGACACGAGGTGACGACAACGGAAATAATAGTGGAGACAAGGGAGGTAAAGGGTGAAGAGTTGGCAGAGACACGGGAGATAGGAACGATAGAGGGAAAACTGCACGATGAAGACGGGGTAAGTGACGCACACACACACACGGAGGTAGTGGAGGATAATGGGGGTGAGCTCGCGGAGCGTGTGGGGACCCAGTGCGAGCACCTGGATGGCCTCCTCCAGGAACGAGGGGAGGGAGTATGCCCCCTTGAGGTGAGTCACGACCAGGTGAGTTCGGTCGTGCTTTGCGAGGTTGAGGGGGCGAGTGCTGTGAACGGGTGCTCGGAGAGCTTGGGGGGTATGGAGGCCCCGGAGACCCTTGTGGGGACACGAATCCCCAGTGTGGTTGTCCCTGTGTGTGTGGTGCAAGGCGTGAGTGCGTCCCCGTGTGTGGAAGCGACCCCGTGTGTGAGTGGTGTGGTGGCGATGGTGCCGGAGTACGTGCTTCCCAGCACGCCGTGTGTGGGTGAGGCACCGTGTGTGAGAGAGAGGCCGTGTGTGTGGATGGAACGGCCAGTGTGGATGAAACACCGCGGTTGAGTTCCCCCGCGTGTGTGGATGGAACGGCCAGTGTGGATGAAACACCGCGGTTGAGTTCCCCCGCGTGTGTGGATGAGGCACCGCGGGTGAGTGCCCCCGCGGGTGTGAGTGGAGTGGTTTGTATGAATGGAGCACCACGTGTGAGTGGTATAGGTTGGAAGGGAGACCGTGTGTGTGAGAGAGCGGTATGTGAGGGAGATGTCGGTTGGCATGCGGGAGCACGCAGCCGCGTCTCCCGGTGTGAATGTAATGGTGTGGAGTGTGAGCGTCGTGACACGCAGGTGTGCGTGGGTCGAATGGCGACGACGGCGACATGTGAGGAAAGAAAGCCGAGTAGCGGCTGTAGTTGTTTCGGGGACCGTGCCGGGTTCACCCAGCAGTGAGCACGAGGTCCGTGCTGTGCAACGCACGAGACCGCCACGTGCTCGCTTGTGAGAGTGAAGTCCCGGTCCGGAAACGCACGCGGTGGATTTGCCGATCCCGCGGACGGACAAAGTTTCGGCAGGATTATGGATTTGGACCGGACGGGTTCTCCACGCGATCGTGTGTGTTAAGCTCCAACGGGCAAAGCACATGTGTTCGCGTGGGGAACCCCTCGAGACGTGGGGCTTGTGTTTTTTTTATGCGCACGGTGACGTCATGGCTGCACGTGGGGTTGGAATCCGGCAGGAGGGGTATCCCTGCCGGATGGTACCGTCCAAGGAGGGACGAGGAACACGTGCAGCTGCATGGCGTCACGAGCAGGTGCAAAGTGTGCGAGTTGCCGCGCTGGTGCTGCGCATAAAAAAAGAAAAAAAAAAAAAAAGCAAGCCTCACTTTCGGGTGCACAGGATTCCTGGGCAAGGGGTGGAAGACCCCCTTACCCTAGGGCACAGGATGGAAACTAGTTAGGGGGAAGGGTTAGCTTAGCTAGACCGACTTCATGGGGCAGGGGGTAAGTCCTCATGGAGTCCGTGGAATGGATTAGTTAGAGGGATTTAGTGAGCTTCAGGTTGGGAAATAAAATGATTGATTTGGAGACAGTGACAGACTTATGAATGTATCGCGGGGACGTAGCTTAGCTACGTAGGTTAAAAGGAACGTGCTGTAGTTTAAGGGACGACGTGGGAGCACGAGTTAGTTAGGGGATGTAGTTAGAAGGATGGCAGAGTTCAGCGGTGTGTGTGTTGAAGAGTTGGAGAGTTGTGAGGTGAGTACATGGTGAGTGAGTGAGGCCAGCGGGTCTGTGTGCATGGAGTGAATGGGGAATGCATGGTGCGATGAGTGATTGGGGGGAGGAGTGACTCCCGCCCAAGGGACCCCGGGGTCAGAGTAAAGTGAGTTAGCTGGGTTAGTCAAATTGAAAAATGGAGGTCGTTTTGCTGTTGGTGGGAATGTAGGCTCGAAACCCATTTGGAGGGGTGCAGGAGCCCTGTTGACAGGCTTGGGAGCGTGGCTGCGAAAGGTGAGTATCGCTGAGTGGGTACCCCGGGCACCAGGCTAGTCGGCCGTGGTAGGCCAAGGGCCCATGGGGGGCCGGGATCGCGTAGTGGGCACGGGTGCGCCTGCTTGGTGCGGGGGCCCGGGGCGCCATTAGCCGCGTGGGCAGTGTTGTGGGCACGGGTGACCCTCGGAAAGGGGCCTGGGAAGCCAGCCTGCCACGTGTGCGTTTCAGGGGAGGTGCCATGGGGGGCACTCCCCGGTGTTAGGGAGCTGGTAGGCTCGGAGGCAGTGTAGTGCCCGGGGGTGCCATCGTCGGAGAATCGGCAGAGGGTCGTGCCTGCCAAAGGGAGCCACGTGTCCCAGCCATGAGACCGTGTGAGGGCACGGAGAGAAAATTGGGGGGCGAGGCCCGAAATTGTGAGGACACCAACACAGGCGACGGGAATCTGGGTTGTTAGAACCAATAGTTTAAGCGAGAGGCACTTGTTGAAAGCCCCGGGGTAGTTTAACAGTTAAATGGTTAGGGTAGATTAGGAGATGTACCCCTCCGCACCATCCATCCCCTCGCTGTCGTTGTGGGCCACTGGACCCACTTTGGTTATAGATCGCCGAACTCTGGGGAGGCCATTCTGAGGCTTGAGTTGGGCCTCGACACAGGACGTTAGCTCTCCCTTGTTCCCCTCCGGGAAGGGAACGTAGGGGTTGGGAGTAGGCTAGGTGACAGGATAGGTTAGCCGAACAAGGACAGTACAGGGGGTTAGGGGACGATTTATAGTGGGGAAGTAAAAATAAAAACAACAAAAAAATAAGTTGGGGCTAAATTGGGGTTTGACAAATTAAGGGAGTGGGTATAGACAGTGACAGGCAAAGGCGATAGGTTGGGAGGGAGACCGTAGGGTAGGTCCGAGCCCGCTTTCCAAGTGGCCAGCACCACCGCACTCCCTCCACCAACCTCCACGGAACGGCAAAGGCTGGCCAACTTCATCGGCAGCTGTTGTTTTGCTGTGAGGCCTGTGCTGGCTGGATCGTCTGCAGCTGCTGTGCTGCAAGGCCTGTGCCGGCCAGTTCATCGGCTGGCCGTGTTTTGCTTCAAGGCCTGTGCCGGCCACTTCATCTGCTGGCTGTTTTTCTTCAATGCCTGTGCCGGCCAGTTCATCTGCCGGCTGTGTTTGCCTGCGGCGGCCTTCTTCTGCGGGCTGTGTTTGCCTGCTGCCTTTGCCATGCCATGCCCACTGCCCACGTTCACCAGCCCCGTTCAATTTTGCTTTGCCCCCCCCCCCCTGTTCATTTCCATGTGCGCCAGGATCCGCAAGGCAACAGTTTGCAAGCTGCGAGAACTGGCCTGTTGGCAGCTACAACACGGGCCTGCAGTGGTGGCCCGTGCACCGTGTTTGCGTCCATCCATTCACCCATCCATTTGTAGTGTTCATTGCGTGTGCCACTTGAGCTGGCACGGAGACTGCATTTGTGCAGCCCATGCACCGTTGTGGTTCACTGCGTTCAGTTCAAACCATTCATCCATCCATTCGTTGTGTTCATTGCGTGTGCCACTTGAGCTGGCACGGAGACTGCGTTTGTGCAGCCCATGCACCGTTGTGGTTCACTGCGTTCAGTTCAAAAAGGAAGGCCTTGGACTGCGTGTGAGCAGCCAGCCACGTTCCCTGTCACCTGCATTGTTTTGAGCCAGAGACTGCATGCGAGCAGCCTGGCTCCCTGCTAACTGCTTTCTTTTGCAGAGTTCATTGATCCTGGGCCATGGTTTAGTGTAAAATTTGTAAGTTAAGGTTAAGATGTACTGTAAATATGAGTGCGCCCCCGGCATGTTTGTCTTAGCGCCGGCAATTTTATTTAAGTCGTCTGAGTGAGTGAGTTTGTTTCGTTAGTTACTCAGCCCTCAGGTTATTTATTTTGGGGACACGAATACCATGAATGTCGCACTCAGGGATCCGTAGGTAAAATGTACTAGGGGAAAACTACACATGATGGCACACGAAAATTTGACGACTCGGGACGAGTCTGTAAAAAGGGGAGGGGGTAGTGTTGTGGTTGACCAAATTCGCAAACCACCATTCAGGTCCCTTAGGTGAGGTATCTCGGTAAGTATATGTGTAGTTAGGCCCAAACCCGTTGTCTAGAGGGAATAAATGTTATTCATGCGTGCTGCGACTCTTCAGGATAGCCGTTTTTCTTTTACTATCTTTATTTTGGACCAACCGCCATTATTACCACCACCAACCACGTCTCAACAGTCATCACAACATCAACCACCCACCACAACGCCGCTTCACCACAACAGCCACGACCTTTACCGTCACACCTCGCAACCGTCGCATCGCCACCGTTCTTGCGCCGCTTGTGGGTACCGGTATTGGACTCGTGCAGGGCGCGCACCGAACAGCGTGTACAAAACATCACGGACTTTCCGCAGAAAAACGAATCAAAAACGACTCACGCCCACTTTTGTTCCGTCCAATCGGTGAGCGAGGGGCGATTTGGCCCCGCCTCCAGGGCGTTGGAGGGCGGTCGCTATATGCAAATTCATGGATCAAAAAGCATTCACGCCCACTTTTTCTCGGGCCAATGGGGAGCGAGGTGAAAGGTCGAAGGCAGGGGGTCAAAGGCGAAGCCACGGGGCTTATATAAGCGGCTGCGTTCGTCAGAAAAGTGTCAGAGGGTGTGCGTTGGAAAGAGTGAGTTCGGAGTTCAAGAGAGTCATCGGTGGAGCTGGAAGGAAGTTGCGCGTTGGAACGAGCTGTGCGTTGGAACGAGTTGTTGGCGGAGCTGTGGAGAGGTGGCGGCGGCGAAGACGGACGAGGGGGTGCTCGCGTCGGTGCCGGGAGCTGAAGGCGGGAGGCCGACGGCGCGACCTGGTCGAGGTGGAGACGCTCGTCGCGGGACCCGAGACAGAGTACAAATCCTCCTTACCCCGAGCATCAGCAACCCCCTCCTGTTTCCCCCCGCGCTGAGATAGTGCGACAAAAGGGGGCCCCCTTCCCACCCCCTACCAGACACTGTCCGCGAGGCCCGCGGAGTTGGGGCACCATCGCCACTTCGCGCCTCATCATCAGACGGGTAGGCCCGACCCGGTCTCGGCCCCAGGCCCGCCTCATCCTTGAGGGTGTTCTTTTTCTTGGTTTTGGGTATGTGTTGTCGGCGCCGTCTGTGAAGTAGAATTGTATAAGTGTTGCCGTGTGCTCGGTAGTCGGATAGCTCTGCATTGTGTCTTCGCTTTTACATTTGCTTTTTGCGTAAAATTGCATTGTGTTTCTTTTCCTTTTCTATGTGCTTTTGGTGGAATTGTATATGTGTGCTTTCCGTTCATCGCGAATAAATGTGCTTTATGTTGAACCGTTTTCCCGCTTCGCTTCGTCATTTCTTTCATTGAATCCCCATCTTGCTTCACGTAAAGGGTTGGTCCTGGGCTAAGTCGCCCGATAATTAATCGAACCGTCGAGGCCGACGAATAACACCGCTCGGTTATCCCGATAGTACGGAACGGGTCGCTTAAGTGGCCCGTGTCCGAAGTCGACCTGCGGCGAGGTGCGATCGCCCGGTCTACCCTCCGTGTGGGTACTTAGGTAGGTCGAATTTGGCGAGCAACCCTATCCCACGCGGGGGCCGATTGGCTCGATCGCGGTGAGACCGAAAGGTCCACCCGTGACTGGTTCCCGGCGTTAGTCCGAGAGGGTCACGACTGGATTGTCCGTCCGGTGGGCGACGTGCCGCGATTCGAGTTACGTGGCCGTTCGCATGCCGGCGGGCGCGAATCCGCGACAATATATATATATATATATATATATATAAATATAATGGTGGAGAGAGAGAGAGAGAGAGAGACCGACAGAGAGAGAGAGAGAGAGAGAGAGAGAGAGACCGACAGAGAGAGAGAGAGAGAGAGAGAGAGAGAGAGAGAGAGAGAGAGAGAGAGAGAGAGAGAGAGAGAGAGAGAGAGAGAGAGAGAGAGAGAGAGAGAGAGAGAGAGAGAGAGAGAGAGAGAGAGAGAGAGAGAGAGAGAGAGAGAGAGAGAGAGAGAGAGAGAGAGAGAGAGAGAGAGAGAGAGAGAGAGAGAGAGAGAGAGAGAGAGATATATATATATATATATATATATATATATATATATATATATATATATATATATATATATATATATATATATATATATATATATATATATGACATTGGGGAGTGATGGTAGTGTCAAAGGTGGGTAACGTCATTTGTATGAAGAAAACATTACAGTCATATATGGTTTGCAGGGGTTACATTTTTGAAAATTCCCATGATCCACAAATCCACAAACTTATCGGGTAATGAGGAAAATAGTGTTGGGGACTTCAGCTTTAATATTTGTCCAAACTGTACTCTTAATTAACACTGTGCATTGTATTTGTGGTATTATTTTCAAGAATAAAAGTTATTAAGAATAAAAAGAAAGTATTATTTCGTACGCAGCCTGTGGCTGCTGGTTGCATCACTGCTGGTAGCACAGCTGTGCTGCTGATGAAGTGCCTCGTTTCCAGTAAGCTGGTACTCATTTTACCGACATCGACAGGATGACTGACTGAGTCAACCCACCTGGTGTTGTTTAACAGCACGACAGGGGCTCAACCTCAAGACCCGAAGGCCGAAGATCTCAAGGCAGCCACCTCAACCATTAACCCAACACCAGGCCCATTTTCCTGCATGAACAACATAAAATAAAGTTTTTTTTTTTCATTTAATTATTAAGATCATTAAACTTACCTTCAATAATAATAATAATAATAAATGATAATAATGATAATAATGATGATGATGATAAACTTGATCCAATAATGTGATGGCGATGATAAAGACAAGCTGATGAAGATTATGATGTCGGGGCATTTGAGGGGGTTATTGTGATAACAGCCCATGTTAATATTAATTAGATGAATAAATCCCCATTAACATAGCATTGGCATCGGCATCATACATCGCCAGATTGGTGGGATCTTCTTCAGTCAATATGCACAGCAGTTCCACACGACACACCTCTGATGCTATGTAATCGATATATTGCGTGGTTCTTGGAAGCATGCTGAAGACTGAAGACGATGTGTTATACAGTCTTCAAGTATACATTTCAATTTAAATAAAGATTTAAAGAGGTTTAAAGGCGGATAAATTAATTAATTTCGGGTTTTACCAGTTTCCTTCAGCGACTATTACATCACCTTATCTATTACAACAAGTTCCCTGTTTGGAATTATTTTTAATTTTGTTTGACTGCCAAGCAGGCAGACAAGAGTAAAAGTATTATCTCACTCCTCTCTGCGCATGTGCAATCGGGACCAATTCAGAGCCAATGCACGGTAAAATGACAGACTTGTCTTTCCATTCATGTTCCAATTTGTGTTCAAAATATAACATTCGATTTAAAGAAGCTGTCCCTCGATCATAAACTGACAAGACAGACAGACATGAACCAATTGCCTAACCCTGCTTTCTGCTTCACTTTGTAATCAAGGTGTCCAGGTGGCCCATGATGGCAAAACAAATTTGTATTCAACCAGGAGACTTGAAGATTCTTGGCACCTTGTAAGTTGAAAGACAAAACAAAAAAGAAAACAGTAGAGTGCTTCCACACTCCACTAATCTCATAATAATTTTGACAAAGGAATAAAAGGATAATAATGAAGCTCATCATGTCCCTCCTACTCACAATAACACTGACAATTCAGATCATATTATTTCAACCAATGCGAACCTGATCAACCATTTAAATAAAGTCTTCCGCTTTTCATATTGTGATTTAGTTCAAATCCAGTTGTTAATTTGAAGAAGCGGTCTTCTCTACATCCGGAAAAGGTCAAATGCCCACAAAGATGAAAGAGTTGGTGAGATCATTTTCTATAACCTCAACTGTAATTTTGTTAGAATAGGCCTTCCAGGAAATGGTATTACAATGACAACTTTTAATCTGCAAAGTGCAGAATTGACTCGATCCTTCACTGCAATGCCAGTTCTCATGAGACACATGATTAATGAAAAGGTCAGCATACGTCATCGAGTCTAAGCTTGTATGATAATACAGCAAAAGTTTCAACGTATTTATCTGGCCCGACCTGCAGCCAACACAAATGCAGGTTGTGGAGCATGAATGAAATGACGCACATGTCAAAGGAAAAAAAAAGAAAAGGTTATTTTGGTGAAAACGATTTTGAATACATTTCTCCAAATGTAGAAACCTCCGACTCATGCTGTCAAAGAACAATCACTGTGGATGTGACCTTGGTGACTCATCAAGACCAGACAATGTAATGCAAATTGAATGATGTGGTTTTGAGGAGCTCCAAAGAGATGCTGACATAGTTAAAGCGAGTTATTTCATATTCGTTATGGACCCGTTGGTCCATTGGACAAAATTTTTATTGGTCTTCACGGCTTTGTGGCACACCTGCCTGCTGTACTGCTCGAGAATTAGCTTGCCTTTCACCACACCAAGATGTGCTTAGACCAGGGCAGGGATAAAATGTTCGTTATTATTATTGCCAAATGACACCACTATTATTCATATTAATTAATATATGGTTTGTTTCAATAGTATCATTATTTTTGTAATTAGAATGGCATGCCGTGGAAGGACCTATTAAGCTGCTCCATACACCTTTACATGGCATGTGTTTAAAACATGGGAATTTTTCTGGGTTTTTTGTATTTAATCAAGTCTAATCAACTCAGAAGACCATTACATCATTTTGGTGCGTCACACCCCACATCAGAAAGGTCCAGTAGAACTCCACATTAACTATGCCGCAAGACACACACATGCACGCACGCATACACCGTTAATGCAAGATGAAATGCCTGACAGGATGGTTCCGTGATAGTGCACTTATGTATGCGTGGTCTATCCTGGTGTAGATTCTCGACCCTACATTAAACTGTCAAATTTTTGCTTAGTAGGCAGTAAGCTGCATCAGTGAGTAGATATCCCTCAGATGGCCAGAAAGCTGGAAACCAGTCTTGTAGCATGAGCTGTGTGGAAGAAATAATTATATTAATGTATTCTAAATTGTAATTGTGCTGGTGTTTTATAACTTTAATTTTTATGCTACAAGTCGAATTGGCTGTCAGTGTTCCTTCCCTTTGGCCAAGAGTCTTTGCCCTAAATGTTGATAAAAAAGAATGTCTTGCTATGGTACAATGTGACCTGGGCTGATAACAGCAAACTTTTGCCGTAATTACATCATGTGCTTCTCACCTAGAATGCAGTTAGAGTTAACAGCCCCCACCATTCTCCCATGAAAAGCATATAAATACCAGAAATTGTAATCTTGTTTTAGTGCAAGCACATGTGATGTATAGCATCTCAGTGGCTTGTACTCCTTGGGACTGACCAAGTACCAAGTAATAATAAAACTCTGGTGTAATGTACTTTCACGTTGTGGAAAGTGAATTAATTGGGTTGGTTTAACGGTTAACTAAAAAAAGTAAGAATAAATAAAATAGAACCAAATAATATTGCAACAAATGGGGGTTCTCAAGTTCATTGTGTGAAGTGTACGAGGGAACAGGAACACGATACATTTAAAACCGAGTCGGCAAGACTTTAAACCCTGCAAGTTAAATAAGATTCCACAACAACGCAAGAATTCTACAACGATCACTACGAGGTTGGGTGAAAAATCCTCATCAGCTGGTAGACCTTGAAGATGCCACCAAGTCTTTTCTGAGATGTCGGTGATGTATTGCCAGCACCTTGGATCAAATTCCAAATTCCTGTCCAAAATTCAGAGAGCAAGTCATCTGGTCTTTGACACAAGGTTACACTGCTTGCTATTGCTATGAAAGGTAGTGTAACTCAGGCTGCGTCGGTATTGATTTTTTTCTGATATTGATATTATTCCATAAAAAACAGATAAATAAATAAATATTTTTATGCAAGTTCCAAACATACGTAATGGTCCAATGGTCCGTTATGTATTCATATATGACGTACACATCACTGACGCACGGTAACTTTTCAAAGGATTTCCAAACGGGACTCCCTCCCCCTCCCCCATCATGAGAACGGTCATTTAACTTCCAACTTCAACTTGTATTAAAAATTATTTTGTTTTCAAGTGAGATCAGTTGTGTTGGTAATCAGCACAGGCCAGTAGGACTATCATGGATCGCCATGTCGGCATGACGATTGCTGTGGATCGCCATGTTGGTAATTGACAGCCTTTCTAAAGCACACCAGATTCATATAAAATAACCAATTGGAAATTGCTTTAAAAACAGCCACGAGGGCAAAGAAAAACGATTATTTATATGGAGCTTGGATGTTGAGGGTTAAAAGTTAAAACCTACTGTACTTAAGGTGCTGTCACACCTTGACGTTTTAGCCAGCAATGGCAACGTATAAAAATGTATGTAAAACGTTGGCGCATGCTGAAGTTTTGAGGTTTTTTTTTTTTTAAGTTTTGGTCGTATTCATAACGTGTTGGTAGTATGCATAACATATGAGTAACGGACACAGAACTATTCGTTGTGTTATAGATAACTTATACCAATGAATGCTTAGCCTGTTGT
Organism: Eptatretus burgeri; assembly: GCF_056783735.1. Classification (NCBI taxonomy): domain Eukaryota; kingdom Metazoa; phylum Chordata; class Myxini; order Myxiniformes; family Myxinidae; genus Eptatretus; species Eptatretus burgeri. Next base: position 22,834,364 of record NC_140971.1, read on the forward strand.
CGGCGTTCACAACCTATGCCCAACAATAGTTTAACTTAGGCATAGCACGCTGCACGTATCGCCGACGAACTCGTGGCGTAGCCTGATAAAAGGCTGCCGCACGCCGATTTAAATCATAACCGCCTGAAAATTGCAAGTGTCAACATCGCAGTCACACCTTGATGATTTAGCCAGCGTATGCCGACCTATAAAAATGTGTGTAAAATGCTGGCACATACGGTATGGGTAAGTTGTGTATACGTTAGGAACACGCTGAAAAATGAGGAAGTACGCTGTCATATTCCGTGGTACGTCTAGTACGTCGTGAAATTTCAAGCATGCTGAAAATTTTACGACGTACTTGACGTATGGCTCACAAGTTCCGCATATGCTGGCATAAGTTAGCTGCACGCTCTGTGATCGTTGACACACGTCGGGCACATGTTACTTGCAAGTTACTCATAAGTCGAAACACGTCGAGGTAATGTTTAGCATACCCAAAACTTAATTTTTAACCTCTGAGTAGCGTGCTTTGAACCTATGAGTAGCGTGTTTTGAACCTATGTATAACGTATCTCAAACGCACATTGTCGTATGTAGACGAATTTGATTGACGTCTTCCGGACGACCACAGAACTTACTGAACGTGTTTCTAACTTACATCTACCGTATGATGGCGTATTGGCAGCGTTGAGGGGAATTGGTATATACAAATGGGCTTCACAAGAGGAACCCGTCAGTGTTCCAGACTCCATGTTGAGTATATGTCAATGTCAATGTCAGTAGTATCAGTAGTAGTAGTAGTAGTAGTAGTAGTAGGTGAGTGTGTCATTAGTAGTAGTAGTAGGAGGTGAGCGTGTGAGTAGTAATAGTAGTAGTAGTAGTAGTAGTAGTGTTGGTAGTAATCGTAGGTGAGCATGTCAGTAGTAGTAGTAGTATTGGTAGTAGTCGTAGGTCCATGTCAGTAGTGGTAGGTGAGCGTGATGGGGAGGGTGTGGGTGATGATGGATCCTCGTTGCGTCCACGAATAGGAGACTACTTTGCACCATTGTCCGATGTTCTTTTCGGCTAAATTTTTTTCTCATTCCCAGGATGAACTATTTTTTTGTTTCAGTTTTAAAAGTATTCAAAACGACTTGGACAAATCCATAATGTACTAGTAATGAACACAGAACGCTTCGATAACTTATACATAAGTTATACCAACGATTGATTAGCGTGTTTTAGGCGTCCACAACCTATGCCCATCGATAGTCTAACGTATGCATAGCAAGGCAACGTATCGTCGACGATTACGTGAGGTTTTGTATTCATAGGCTGCAACTTCACTTTTAATAAATGCGTCACTCGCCCATTGTTTTTGGACGCTGGTGCTCGGCAATTGAAATCGTTTCCATTGAACGAGTTAAATCGCTTCCACTGGACTATTGAAATGATTTAATAATAATGCTTGGTTATCCTTGGACCCACTCTGGCTCGCAGCTCGTCGAACATCGCTGGGGGCATTCGCAGGAAGTTGATGAAGGATGCATGGTCCTCGTTCCAGAGTTCTACCATGAGCTGGTCATATATGCCGTAATGGCGTCGCCTCCCGATCCATGGTCTCACCCAGTTCCTTCTCCTCCGTTCAAGTCTTCTTCTCCCGGCTCTATTGGCAAGCAACTGGTGCAGTGTCACCTCTGAGGTCATTTTGATGTTCGAGGACAGGTAGGTATTGTCGTCTCAGCCTTTCCGTATCCTCCAGCTCTCGGAATGACATGGACATGTACTCACCACGAAGTCTAAAAAAAAAAGACGGGTTCCTCCTGCGAAGCCCCTTTTTATATACCAATTCCCCTAATCACTGCCAATACGCCATTACACGGTATCTGTAAGTTAGAAATGCGTTCATTAAGTTCTGTTGTCGTCCTGAAGACGTCAAATATGTCTACGTCTTTTTCAAGTAACGTGTTGCGAAGTGTGAACAACGTTCGTGTAGCGTGCTTACAAAATGTTACTCATAGGTTAGAAATAAGTTTCGGGTACGCTAAACATTACCTCGACGTGTTTCGACTTATGAGTAACTTACAAGTAACGTGTGTCGACGTGTGTCAACGATCGCATAACGTGCCTACACCTTATGGCCAGCGTAGCGGAACATGTGAGTCATATGCCAGCATACGTCGTAAAATTTCAAGCATGCAAAAATTTGAGGTCAACCCAAAAGTACAACGTTTAAAGCCAGTGTACTACGACTTATGGCAGTGTTTTTCAGCGTGCTCTTAACGTATACAAAACGTACCAATAACGTATTCGACGTGTGCCAGCGTTTTAGACAAATTTTTCATAAATCGGCATACGCTGCTAAATCGACAAGGTGTGACAGCGGCTTTACGTCCTGTTATGTTTTGACATCATATGTTTCACTGTTCCAGGGATAGCCGAGATGCCCAGTGCATCAAAGGTTTTTAAATCATGTACGGTATTCAAGGATTGTAAACATCTTTCTTTGATTTGTTGGTGATATACCGGGTTTTGTTTTTTTATCTTTTTTTTTTGGTATACTGGTATAACCAGTATATACATATATCGCAGGACCCTAGTAACAGCTTATTTCAAGTGTGGTTCCTGTGCAGGCAGCAGTTCCCAAACAATAAAGAAATGCATATGCCCTGGTGCGTTTACATACAAGTTGTGAACCTGAGATCTGTCAAATTGATGGTTCATTTAATAATCATCATGATCAATTAAATATAGGGGCAATACCGCTGGGCACTCACCAGGTAGCAGCTGGATAAGATAACCAGGGAACCACTGCGAGGCAAGGATGACCCACAAAATATGTAATGGAGAAGAAAGTAAATACCTAAAGAATTCTTTTTTTATGCCGTGAACAAACTTTTATACATCACAGGTGATAAAGGTTGTGGTCGTTTCATCGGAATTGTGTGTGTAGCTTCTGAGAAGAAAGCAAATAAATATTTGGGGGGGGCACCCCCCTTACACCACCTTAGACCCCGATTTTTCTCATGTCATGAATAAACTTTGGTATATCATGGGTGATGAAGGTTGTGATGAAGTTTCATCAGAATTGTATGTGTAGTTTCAGAGAAGAAAGCAAATACATATTTTTTAGTGGGGGGGGGGGCAACCCCCCGTATAGCCAGATTTTTCTAATGCCATGAACAAACTTTGGTATACCAGAGTTGATGAAGGTTGTAGTCAACTTTAATCAGAATTGTGGGTGTTGTTTCTGAGAAGAAAGGAAATACCTATTTTGGGGGGTTACCCCCTTCGGCCTGATTTTTTTTTTTTAATGTCATGAACAAACTTTGGTACAGACACGGTGATGAACGTTGTGGTAAAGTTTTATCGAGATTGTATGTATAGTTTCAGAGACGAAGTTGAAAGCATTTGTGTATGGGCCGACGGACACGCCATCCCATAATAGTCAGTCCCTATGGTAGTATTACAACATGTACTTTCTTGATGAAAGAATTATGTTTTTATAATATATTATATATATAAATAATTTTGTTTTGCACCGATACAAGAGCAACCTTCATTACTGGGTGCCACCATCTTAAAAATGCAGTGCATTGTGGAATATCTTATTGTGGGTGCCAGGCAGTGTTCCATCAAACAGCTATCAGTTGTAGTTAACTCAGGCTTACAAGATGTTAGGGAACAGTTCAGGAAATATTGTTCAGCAAGAGAGAAGAATTCTGGTATTAATACTTTCTGGAGAATTAATTCTTCTTCAGAGTTCTGAGATAGGATAAGATGCCTCAATATCAAGTCAGTTGAAGTTTTGGATTTTTCAACTTTATATCCAAATTTGGATTCAGTACTCGTGAGGGATTCACTCTTCAAAGTGATTGACAAGGTTTTTAACTTTTAATAAGTTTTTATGTGTCAGGTTTGATGGAGCATTCTTCTCTAAAAATAAATACTCAAGTTTTCATTGTTTTGATCAGCAGAAGTTTAAGGATGCTGTTAATTTAATTTAATTTAATACTTTTGTGTCTTTTTGTGGGATGATGTTTCAACAGGTTAAGGGTATTCCCATGAGCGAGAAATGCAGCCCCCTACCAGCGGGCATTTTTATTATTTTCTGTGAATTTTCATTGATGAAGAAGAAAAAATTAGGATTAGCTAAAAATATTATCTCATACATGTTATATCGATGATTGTTGTGTGGTTAGCAATTTTTTTTGATTGGCAGCTGCACAAGATTTATCCAGATAGCCCGATTGCAAACAGGAGTGGTAATGATGGAAGAGTTGCTGCATACCTGGATGTGCTGGTTAGAGTTGGACAGAATGGTTTTTATACAAGTGTATATCATAAGGTTGTTGATTTCAGTTTATCTGTCGTCTTGTACACCTTTCTGTGTCGCAATGTACCAATTAAAATGGGTTACAATGTATTTTCATCTCAGATACTTAGATTTGTAAGAATTTATTCAGTAAAGGATGATTTTGTGGAACATGCTGAGAAGGTTTTTTTCCATCATGATAAACAGAGGATAGTTGGCTGATTGTTTGATCAGGTCTTGTGAGAATATCTTTGACTCCATCTTCACCTTGTATTTAAGTTTGGTTGGTTTTCATGTTAACAAGTTCCTATTGCATTGCATTTGATATAATAAGAATTATTCTAGTGAGATAAATTATTTAATTAATATTTTTGATTAAACATATGTATTTATAGATGGTATTAAATAATTGAGGTATTTACATAAAAATAAAATAAATTAATGCTATTTATAAAATACATGATAAGCATTAAAGGTCCCATGACACCCAAAAGTACTGAATTTGCATATATATATATATATATATATATATATATATATATATATATATATATATATATATATATATATATAAGTAGGGTAAGAATACTGATTCTGGCTCACTTTTCCCCATGTAAATGAATGGGGGATTTTCAGCGATTTATATTTTTTTTCCCTAAAAATAAACCCCCTTTTTATCCCAAGGTATATTTATTTGTCTCCCCTTTTAACTTGGAGGTTGAACCTCATTGAATTGAACACCTGGGGGTTGAACAGCTCACTCATTGAACCTATAAAGATTTGTTCATTCTCAAATTCCTTCAATAGTTTAATTTTCTTTGCACAATAATCCCCATCTAAAATATTGACAAACAAAACATTTGAATCTTTATATTTTTTAAGATACCCCTTTTGTGCCATTACGAAATGATAAACTTCTCTTAATGCTCTTGTTTGACCACCTCCTGAGCCACATATCATTTTGAGATTATAGTAAATTGTTTTTCATTGTTCAATTGATAACCATCAAAGTTTTCAGTCCATTCAAGGATATTCATTTTTTTCTTTACATCCTCTAACTTACTAGTTTTTAAATTAATTCGCTTATTTGTTTTATTTACCTTTGTTTTAGTTATTTTTTCAATAAGACTTATTTGATATTTTTCACATTCATTATGTTTTCCATTTATATACCAAGACTGAGATTTTCTCCACTCTTTAGTTTGATTAATACTTGGTTTAACCATTTATATATTGTGAAAAAACGCGGCGGTAGCCCTTGTAAAACCCTAACCCATCTTCCCATCGTTAAAACATAATCTATTTTATACACTCTATCATACAATATCCATATGGAACACAATCTATTCCATTATCTAAAATAAATCTCTTATCATCAAAGGCTCCTAATGCCCTTTTATTTACTTCTTCACTATATATGTTATGTTTATAACTTCTTATTGTATTCATTTTCCTATATTCTTCTTTCTTATTCATCAAACAATTATAATAATTTCTAAAAGTTATTGATTTCTTTATTACATATTTCTTTATTCCCTTTAACCTCTTATCAATCTGTTCACCATACTTATAAGCATATGCCTTTGCTCTCAATCCAATAAACTCACTCATTACTTTTCCACCCAACTCATCCTTAAACTTACCAATAACCTTTTCATTCTTTTTGGAAAATAACTCACTCTTCTTGCTGAAATTACTTGTATCATATACTCCAATATTTTTCTTCATATCTTCATAAACATCATCAGTTTTTATATCTAGGATAAAACTATCAGTATCCATATACAACAATGAAACATTTTCACCATACTCTTTCTTTAAGTCATTATACAAATAATCATACATCAATATCTTTGATAAATCAAGAACTGCTGTTCCAATATAAATTGGTTTATCCATTACAATACTTTCCTTTTTCATATGAATTGCAGAAAAGTTCTCTGAAAAAACCTCTTCTCTCTCAAAACTTGGTTTATTTATCAATCTCGAAGCTTCTTTCCAAGATGTTGCGAATCTAATGTTTTGCCTGTTTCTAACATTTTCCATAGTCTTTCCAAATACAGCATTATTCATTAATTTATAAAAGTCCCCTTCAAATTTTACTTTTGTATTTGCTCTCATATCTGTATTGAATTGAATATACTTTTTCACCCAAGGACTTTGTTTAAATTTTAAAACTCTATGAATTTTAGCTACTCTCAATCCTTCTCTCAAAAACTGTTTTAAGCTTCTCTGATGCAAAACATATCCCTCTTTATCATAGAATGTTGTTAATAACTTTTCTGTTGATTTACCTTTAATATTAAAACTTTTATGATAATCACTTAACCATTCTTTCTTTGGAGTTTCTTTCTCACATGCAAAAGGAAGATCTTTATGCTTATTATGAAGATCACTCGGGTACCTCAAATCAACTTCAAAATAATAACCTTCTTCTTCCTCATTCAATTCCTCTTGAGAAGAAATAACAATATTCATCAAAGCCTTTTCATAATCCTTTTCTTCCACCCACTCTAATTTACCATAAGGTAGAGATTGAGACATTGCCCATCCATACAAATTATTAGCATCAAAATACATCAAATAATTACTATCTTTTTCACTATCATAATTTGGGAGATATTTATTATTTGCTTTCGCATATCTTTTTGAACATACTTGTGATATTCCACCTCTCTTGGACTTCTCAATCATCAAAAGCATATCCACATCACTGATTAAATCTATATCTTGTTTTGTCATTTTCAACATTGCACTCCAAGCTAAACCAGGAGCTGTGAAATAGTGGGCAGGATCTAACCCATAACAATTTTTATTATGACAGAGTGATCTAAAAGCTTCAAACACATCAGCTAACAATAAAACATCTGTTTTTAGATATAAATCGTGATATTCTCCAAGGTTCTTTATCTTAAATATTTTCCATATTTCTTGTGCGTGTTTATATTCCTTATCACTTATCTCTTCTTCATAAAGGTTATTATAGAAACTTTCTTTTGAAGGAAGTTGTGTTTCTTTAAATCTCATAAATGAATCCATATAATCATAAGGATAAATTCCCTTACTTGTAAGAATTTTCTCTTTACTTTGAATTTCATTCCTTGTTTGAATTTCCTCTCTCATAAGAATTCCTTCTTTAATCAGAATTTCATCTTTAATCTGAATTTCCTCTTTAGTGAGAATTTCCTCTTTTGGGAAGAATGAATTAAGATTTGGAAAAGAGTCCGTGGAGCTTAGATTTGATGCGAGGTAGGCTAGTGGTGTTCCCATAAACTTGTAAGAATCTAAAAACCTAATACGAGTTATAGGTTTTGTGAATATCATTTTTGAAAATGAAATATACTTTTGACTTGTGTTTGTTATAGCAGAAATATTCCCTGGTGTTTTTGAAAGTTCATTTATAAATAGATGTGTATCATAGTTGGCGCTGTTGTGAAGAAAGACTGGAATAAAAGAAGGTAATTTATAATTAAGATTACAACAGGAATGAGCGGGACCTCTATATTTACCAGTAAGATGACAATGGCCTCTAACTTTAGACTCCTTAATTTCCCCCTCACAAATATGGCAGATATTGTTCATTCTAAATTCTAATTTTTCTTCTTTGGTTAATTTCATCGGTTCATTTGTTTCTTTCATTAATTTAGTGAGTCTTATACAATCCTTTTCTAATCGTTTTACAAACTCTTGTGAAGCATTTTTTCCACGATAATGTTCAAGTTTGTTATACTTTTCTCCAACAGATGATTTGATATAATAACAGAAACCACAAGGAATATGTTTTTGATATTTATTTGTATATGGTTCTTTTGGATTAGGAGAAGCAGTATTTATCTTTTTAAGGATACATTCAAAATCAGCGTATATCACAAATGGGTGCATGATAGATTTATTATAATCTTCAAAATAAATCTTTTCACCAGGTTTAGGCATTGTAATTACAGCTGATTTATGATTACTACAATATTTTGAATGTTGTTCTAATCGTTCTTTTGTATGAAATGAATTAAGACATCGCTTGCAAGGATATATTTTGTTTGCTGTTCTGAATACCTGAGAAGAGATTAATCTTGATAAATTATTGATGTATGTGTAATGTGAATTCTTTCCAACACTAAAATATAAAAGGTCAATGTGTGTTTCTTCATTTTTATAGTTGTTTGAAATTTTTAATATTTGAATTTTGTTTGTATCCGTTAATCCATATACATTAATAGAAAGATTATTCTTTTTCTCAAATTTAGGAATATCTGTTAATGGCATTGGGAATTTAAAATCTTTAATGTCCAAGGTATTCTCATATTTCATATATTGTTTTACTCTTTCTGAATTACATTTTGGTGGATGTAAGTGAGCAAGAACAGACCAGAGAAAACATTTATTATCATTGTTCTTAATATTAACAACTGCCTTCTTTAGTTTTATTTCTTTTGGTAATTCAATATAAGAAGAAGCTTTAAGAGGGTTTGATTTTAGAATGTGTATATCTAAAAAGATGATTTTTTTAATATTGAATCCACTTCCTACCACTGTATTATCAACATCCTCCTCTTGTCTTGATAGTTCTTCATAAACCCCACTATTCAAAAAATCTTGAAATGATGTTATAAAATGAAGATCTGTTCTCATATAAGGAGTTTGTTCTTCATCTTGTCTTTTCATATTCATTTTCACTCCCATATAAAACTTTAAAGTTTTTATTTCTTTTAATGTCTTTTTAATAAATTTTTCAACATCGGGTTTCACTATTTCAATTGATTCAGCTATTGATGATGGACCGGGTTCTCCAAATTGAAAAATCCTTATTTTTATATGCCCTTTAAATGCCTCATCAGTGTTTTTAATATAATAGTCTCCCTTTACTTTAAACTCATTTTTCTTGTGTTTTTGTGATTGAAGATGTTGATTATAACTACTCTTCAAAACATCCTTTGAACAGATATCACAATGTTTTCTTTCCAACTCAAGAGGAGATATTTGATGAAATAGATTAAATGTGTGTTTGTTGGTTCGGAGGTGTTTTCTATAATGTTTATATTCGTGATTACAAACATCGCAGTACGTTGTATTCACCATATTTATAGAATAAAACTTTGCTTAAACTAAAATTTTCTTGATGAAAATTTCGTTTAATTTATAGGTGAATCTGTGCTTAAAAACATTTTATCCTCCAACTTTTTCACTTAATAAATACAATGTTTCAAGACACAAAAGACAAGTTCCAATCAATCTCTTCATCTGTTAAAGATACTGAGAAATATGTCAAGGATGTAAAATTGAACAAAGATAAATATAACAACTATTGGATAAAAACTATTATGGTAAATAATATGAGTTCTTCAATTTCCTTCAGTGGAAGGGCTTTTAGTATACCTGGTAGAACATCAATTAAAGTATCTCTAACAAAAGTTTCTCCTCTCCTTCTAGTAATATATTCAAAACTAGAAAAAGCAATGAAACAAGAAAAAGTATCAAAGAACAAAAACCTTATGGATAAAGCTTTAGAAAGAAAAGATAAGACCATCTGTAATATGCAAGGAGAAATTTGTATTTTTTTCAACAACCCTAAAGATGTAAATCTTGATGAAATAAAGGATGTTAATATATCAGGTGAAATGACATTTCGTTCAATAGTAGTTAACGATAATTTTAAAATTACCTTTAATATAAAAAATGTTGTCGTTGAATCTGATAATGAAAAAAAGTATATCGATATCGATGGTAATATACAACTGAAAGTATAGATGAATTTCAGTTTAAGTAAAGTTTTACTTTATAAATATGCTAGACTTTCCTGATTCTCCATATGACAAATTTGAGAATTGTCCTGCGTGTGAAAGACAGGGATTAAACACAGAGTCAAAAGCCTATAAACAATGTATATTCTGTGATTATCTTCTAATTAATGATAATAAAAAATATAAAAAGGAAAATAATTCTTTTAGATTTACACCAAAAATGAATTACTTTACAAGATTGATTAGAGAAATGAATGTAAAGTATGAGGATGATAACACACCTTTCCTTACAAGGGAAGAAACTGAACGTATAAGAGAAATGTTCAAAGGATTGTTGTTGTATATTATTCATGGATGTAATTTTCAGGGAAATATCAACACAAGATATTGTATAAATAAAATAATGGATTATCTTGAAATTAAACCTGAACTTAGGATAAAATATAGAGTTTCTAAAAAAGCCAATAATAAATTAAATAACCTGTTTTTCAAATATATAAATGAATGATTTTTTACCTATTTGGGAAAATAAGATAAAATTTAACAACCATAAAAATCTCCCAAATTCATTAAGATGTCTCATAGTTGGTTCAAGTGGATGTGGAAAAACCTGCTTACTTTTAAAAATGCTCCTCACTCCCAACTTTTTAGATTATGATAATTTAATAATTTTCACAAAGTCGAGTTTTCAACCAGAGTATCAACTACTCTCACAAGGTTTTAATGCTGGTCTTCAAAAAGAAGATATAATAGGTTTATTTAAACGTCAAAAAAACCTAAATGATTATAACATTGAAGATATAATTCAACTATTTTGTGATACACAGAGATGTAAAAAGAAATCAAATCTTATAACTTGTATTCTTAGTGATAATACGGATGATATACCATCTCCCCAAGATTTGGATAAATCAAAAAAGAACCTCGTTATCTTTGATGATTGTGTTAATGAGAGAAACCAAACGGTAATGGACAGCTACTACACAAGAGGGAGACATTCTTCTTGTAATTGTATTTATCTTAGTCAATCGTACTTTCAACTTCCTCGTCGTTCCATCAGAAACAATGCTAATACTTTTATTTTATTCAAGTTAAATTCAATAGATATCAATAATTTTTGGAGAGATAATTGTTCTACATTATGTAGTAAAAAGAAATTTGAGGATTATATGAAGCACACGACTGAAAAATATAAATATATTGTTGTGAAACAAGATGAGATATTAAGGGATATATTTTTTGTTTTATAAACAATTACATATATAAATGACAACTATTATTATAAATCTTGTGGGTAAATCTGCTTCTGGAAAAAACTTTCATAAATCAAGGTTCTTGTGTAGTACAAATGAGAATATTGTAAATTTACTTAAAAAACACCCCGTGATACGCATTGTATCAACAACAACTAGAGCAATAAGACCTGGAGAAGTAAAAGGTGAAGATTATCACTATATTTCAGTGGAGGAACATATGCGATTGAGGAATGAAGGTCAAATGTTTGAGGAGGTTTCTCTTGGTACAACAAAATATTCACATTGTAAGAGTGAGTTAAGGAAACTAAAATCTGGTGGTGTTGGGATATTAGAAACTAATCCAGAAGGAACGAGACAAATTATTAAATATCTGAGCGGAGTGAAGATTTTATCATTCGGTTTTGATGTTGATGAAGAAACTCAACACAAACGTATGAAAAGCAGAGATGCAAGGATTAGTGAAGAAGAAATTACAACTCGCATTAATGTTAATAAAGAATTTGATGAAATATTTAAAGAAAAGGATTTATTTGAACACATCTACTTGAATGATGAAGAAAAGGAAAATTTCCCTGTTGATCTTTACAATTCATTAAATGATATTTTACAATAAATAAATGGATGTAAAAGAAAGAGCAAGAAGATTTAAGGAACATCAAGAGTTGGTTTCAAAAGTTGTAAAACAACAGGAAGACATAAAGAAGAAACGCAGACAGAAACTAACGGGCGAAGAAGCATTTGAAAGAAAACAAGAGAAATTTTTTAAACCACTTTTAAAAACTTCCCAAGAAAAAATGAAAGATGTTTCCACAGTTCCCACAGTAGAATATACTCCTAGAAAGCTTCAAATGTTAAAAGATTTCAGTCAAATGACGGAGGAAGAATTAGAGCATTTAGGAGAATTAGAATATGATGATGAAGGTTTATTTCAACAACTGGAAGAGATTAATCAACCCCTGATTATATTGTGAATGCTGTTCAAAACAATGAATATTCAGCGGATTCAAAAACCAAAGCAGGACTCATTCCAACAGAACAACCAGCAATATTTCATCTTGTTAAAGAAAAGGTATTGATATTTAATGATGAATTAAGGTTCTTAAGTTCTGCTCAACCCCTGTTAAACTAACTCCGAGATTAATGTTTCTTCTCACAAAAGATGGAAGACAAGGTTCAACTGTGAGGGATGAATCAAAGTATATTGATAAACCATTGGATATGGAAAATAATGATGATAGAGTATATATTGATTTGCTGAACACTCTAAATTATAAGGTTATTCTTTCTGGTAAAAGTAGGAAGAATGAGAAGGAGAAACACATTATTCAGGCTTTAAGTATCCTTGGTTCAGGTGTTAGTTTTCTTCCAAATGACCCATCGCAATTAGTTAATAGACTGTTATTGTTGTTAGGCAGTAAGAAGGCTGGAAATAACAATTGTTTTAATGAAGCATCAGCCATTTTAGACCAGTTGATGAACATGAAAATAATTAATAAATCTCAATATAAAGACATTTTAACTCATATTAAATAAGATGAGAAGCACAATCCTGAGTTTTAATTTCACAACAAGCGACCACACATCTTCATTCCCATACCCACTACAACTTGACACAACAAAAGAATATGAGGCATCTTTATTGTCCATGGAGACTTATAATACCTTATTTAATATAACCGAGAAAAATGACAAGTTTAGTTATAATCCGGGAAGTGGATACAAAAGCGATAACAGTCTCACCCGGAGCATACGAGATTTCTCAAATATCTTCCGAAATTGCTCGTCTTATGAAAGAACAGGGTGATGAACCAAAAAATATTGTTATAGACATTCAAAAACATACTTCAAAATCAACGATTAAAGTTAAAAATAACTACAAGGTTGATTTCACAATTGATAATTCATTTAGAGAGTTATTAGGTTTCTCCTCAAAAAAGATTGAAACTAATGGGACGTTTTACAGTGATAATGTCATTCAAATATCCTCAGGAATAAATTCGGTGTTAATTCACTGTGATTTGATTGATGGTGCTTATAATGATGGAAAAAAACAAATACAATATTTTCATTCAGTGCATACTCAACCCCAATTGGTTATAAATTTAATATGGAACCTAAAAATTTGGTTTATCTACCTGTGTCAGGAAAAACCATACACAGAGTAAATTTTAGGATAACCGACCAAGATAATCGTGTGATTTCTTTTAATGGAGAAGTTATATCCATCAGAATTCACCTACGTGAAGTTTTTCAATAAATAAATACGATGGTTATTGTGAGGAAGCACGAGTTGGGAAAATATAAAATAATTACAGGGGATGGGATGTTCCTTTCCCCGTACTACAAGGGTGAAGGTATGTATCTTGGTAGAGGATACTATAAACCTAAGAGACAAAGGGGTGTTGGACATCAATTTAGAGGAGATGGGATAATTGATACTCTCATGGGTATTGGTTCAACTATTCTTAAACATAAAGATCTAATTGGTTCAACTGCTTCTGCTGTGGGAAATGTAGCAGGTGCTGTAAAGAGTATAAAAGATGCTCAGAAGGAATCTCATAAATTACAAGCAATAAAAGAAATTAAGAAAGGCAAAACTCAGTTGTCCCCCCAAGAACGACAGAAAATAATTCAAATACTTGGATCAGGGTTTCAAAAGTTTTAACATCTTTTTTCATAAATGAATACAAGTATGGAAGCAATTGATAGTATCTATGATTTGGATGATACTATTATTATCTCAAACTCCACTAAAAAAGATTACTTCAAGGTAAATGCAATAACTGGAACAGACTGGAATACAAATGGTACAAAAAGTTTTGAAATAAATAATCAACAAACCTATTTGAATCTCTCCGAAAGTTTCTTGTTGTGTAAATTTAAATTCACTAAAGCTGGGAATAACACAAACGCTACACTTGTAAATGATTTCTTCTGGAAAATGTTTGATAGTGTGCGATTGTATATTGGAACACAAGAAGTTGAAGCGGTTGATTATGTCTCTGCTGTATCTGAAATGATGAAATTTACACTCTATACATTCAGTGATAGAATGGGAAAGGGGTCTGTCGAAGGTTTTATTCCTGATATGTCAACGGGAACAAACACAGACCCTGGATATATTCAAAGGAAAGGAATGTATAATGATGATACAAAAGCAGAAAATAGTTTTACTGTGGCAGTTCCTCTTAAAGGTATATTTGGATTTTGTGATTATGATAAAGTTCTGTATGGTCTTAAAATTAGATTTCAACTACAAAGGAATGATAATGAAAATAGATTGCTTTTTGGTGTTGGTAATGCTTTTGGTGATCAGAATAAATTTGTAATTGAGGAGATGAGTTGGTATATCAGTGAATATACTCCTAATCTTAAAACAGAAGAGATGTTGAATCGAAGACTTAACTCAAAGAGACCACTCAGTGTATCATACCTCAAAAGAAGATGTCAACACGTTAAACTCAATCAAACTACTTACACGTGGAATTTGGGTGTTCTGGAAGGAAAGCCACGATATCTGTGGATCATTTTTAAAAAGCCAGATGGTGATACTGCGACTGATAAGAATAATGCATTGAGTGATAATGCTAAGGTGAAACAACTTCGCGTTTCTCTAGATGGAACATTTTATCCACGAGATAGATTGGAAATTAATTGGGAAAAAATGATTTTGCTGAAGCATACAAGTCTTACCAAAAGGTGTGTGAAAGTAATGGAAATAAAGAACCTATTTTGGATATGACAGCATTTAAAAGTTTGTATACAATCTATGCGTTTGACCTGAGCGCGCAAAAGGAAACTATAAAGTCTAATCGAGTGGATACTTCCCTATACATTGAAAGAGGAGAGAGTGAAGAAGTTGATACATATTGTTTGCTTTTGGAAGAAACAGAATTGCAGATTAATACAGATAATGGTGTGATGATTAGTCTCACATAATTTTTTGTTAAATAAATGAGTGGCAAAGTACCAACTGGGGTATATGTTAATCAAATCAATCTTCATAAACTATCATCTTGTGTTCAAAATCAAAAGCCTTGTACGATTAACGTTAATACAATTCAGAGAAAAGGAGCAGTAAGAATTGATGTTTTGCTCACAAGAGAACAGGTTAAAATCTTGAATGACACTGGCTCACTTAAAATTAAAATGACAAAACCAATGTTGAAAAAATATTCAATAAGAGAGACGAGTGGAGGATTTCTCCCATTTCTAATTCCTTTATTTGCTGGTTTAAGTGCGGTTGGAGCATTGACGGGTGGTATTTCAACAGCGGTCAAAACTGCCAACGAAAGGAAGGCTCAACTCCAGGCTCAAAAAGAATTGGAAAGACATAACAAAGAGTTGGAGAAACAAATTAGTGGAAGTGGTGTAATTGTAGATTTTGCTGAAAAACTTGAAGGTCTGCCTGATAAAGCGAGATTGTTAGTTGGAGATATGCTTTCTTCTATAGCACAAGCAGGTGTAAAATTAACGAAAAGAGGTAATGGATTATATCTTTCTAATAAATAAATGAGCATTGATGAGTGGTTGAAAGAATTTGGAAAGAATACAACATCAAATTTACAACTTGCCAAATATTGTAAGAAATTAAAAATTCATAATGTGGTTATTTGTATGAGAGATGAATTAACAAATGTGTCGAAACATACAAAGAATATTATTATGAACTTAGAAGATAATGATGGGAACGGTTCTCATTGGGTTTGTATTTTTAATAGTCAAGACAAATATTATTTTGATAGTTTTGGTCTTCCACCACCTGTTGAAGTCATAAAATTCTTACAGAATGGTGTTTATCAAACATTTCAAGTCCAAGAATTAAATTCCAAGTGTTGTGGTCAATTATGTCTATATGTGTTATTTCAACTCAACAAAAATAAAAAATTTTATGATATTATTTTTAATCTAATATAAATGACTTATGTTGGTAAAGATGGTTCTATCTTTGGTGTATCTCAAGAACTGGATATTGATTTATCAAATTATTACACAAAGGCACAGGCTGAACGACATAAATATAATATAAACAAAAATATTAACATGAAAAATGCTTATAAATTAAAAAATTATCCAAGCCCGACTGACGCGAATGACTTGGTGAGATTAAGCGATTTATCACAATATATATACTTAAATAAAACGGCTGTGTATTCTAAAGATACAGAAGTGTTGATATTATCTCCAGGTCATACAGAATTCACAGTTCGAATTAAAATAAATTTTTATAAAGAAGGGCGTATCGTTTGTATGAGAATAGAACAATGGGGGTATGATATGAATGATTTAGGGTATAATTGGTCATTTAAAATTAACCTCGAAGACCTGGAACAATTAAATCAGTCTCGTAAGGAAGAATATTATCCACTTGGTATCGAGAATGAGTTTTGTGGAGCCACGATTAGTAAACAACAAATAAAAGAATTTAATAAGGGTAAATATAATAATGGTTTTGCCCTTGTTTATCTCATGAAAACAGAAAAAACAGGATTATATATAATAAGTAAGGAAATACAAAATGATTTAACTATGGGAAGATGGGGAGGTGTTTCGTGCCATAATATTATTCTAACATATATTTCTAATACATAAATGACAGCAAGAAGGCTTCAAGAAAATTATCATTTCTGTGTTCAAGCATACCTTCAAGAAAAGGGTATTCGGTATTTTAATAAATATGTTCTACAACATAAGAATGAGGTATTTTCAATAAAAGATTGGCATTATGCTGATGTTGATAAACCAACAACTTTAGATTTAATTAGAATGTTAAATAATGAAAAAATTATAAGGTTAAGAAAAGGTAAGGCTCTTTTAGAAATTCAAAAGAAATTTTATTGGTATCCTGTTGTAAAAAAATTATTTTGGATACAGGAATAACAAGAAATCCTGATGAATATATGTATAATATTCTATGGGGTGTAAACGATTCAAGTATAGTAAGGGATGAGGAAGGAGTTGAAGAAGAGAGGGAAGAGGAGGAAAAGGAGAAGGAGGAGAGAGAGAAGGAGGAAAGAGAGAATAGAGAGAAGGAGGAAAGAGAGAAGAGAGAGAGGGAGAAGAAAGAGAAGGAGGAAAAGGAGAAGAGAGAGAAGGAGGAAAGAGAGAAGAAAGAGAAGAGAGAGAGGGAGAAGAAAGAGAAGGAGGAAAGAGAGAAGAGAGAGGAAAGAGAGAGAATGAATAAATATCAAAATATGGAAACCAGTGAGATTCAAAAAAGATTGGTGGTATTACAGAAAATAACTCAACCCACCGAGGAGGAAAACAAAGAATTGACAAGTCTATTTGCAATACTTTCGACAAGACTATTAGCATCGACAAGATATGGATTTTAATTCAAGTTTTTTCTTAAATAAATGGAGGAGAGAGTGAAGGCATTTCTAAGGATTCTTTATGTTTTAAAAATTAAGATTCAAATGTGCATGTTGGAAACTAAAAAGGTTTTTGCACTCTGCAGGAATTTTTCTCATAAATAAATGAGTTATTGTCTCAAATGTAAAAAGAAAACTAATACTAAAAATATTTCATATATTAAAAGTAAAAATAACAGGGTTATACAAAAAGGTATATGTTCGGTGTGTGGTTCAAAAAAATCAATTTATCTCCAAACACAAACTCGGAGGAGATATACAAAAGTTTTTATCAGGAAGTAAATTTACAACTACTGGAATACCAGGGGAATTACATCTTCCAGGGTATTCTTTCTGTGGTCCAGGCACAAACTTAGATAAAAGATTAGATGAGGCAGACAATCCTAAATCCTGGAGTAAACCAATCAATAGAGTTGATGAAGTGTGCATGAGACACGATATTGATTATGGGAATACCACAACGTTGGAAGAAAAGCATGAAGCCGATAGAGAAATGTTATATAATTTGTCTCTGATACAAAATCCAACCTTGAGAGAAAAAGTTGATAGGTTCATCGTGAAGAAGATGATTAGTGCTAAATTGAAACTTGGACTTGGAAATTCAAAAAACTTATAGGCTCTAATGATGCCATTAAGACTGAAGAGCAATTAGCTGATGAATTACATAAACCAATATTCACAAAGTTTCAGAGAAGGAAAGTTTATTCCAAGGAAGTTGATTATATCTGGTCTGCTGATTTGATTGAACTCAATAATGATAAGGGGTACAAGTATGCTTTAACCGTTATTGATTTGAGGAGTAGATATGCGTGGGTTGTCCCTTTAAAAAACAAAACAGGTAATACTCTTATGTTAGCTTTTCAACAGATATTTAATAAAAGTAAGAGAAAACCTAAGAAATTGTGGACTGATGAGGGTAGAGAGTTTTATAACAAGACATTTATGAATTTTCTAAAAAATAACAGTATTACATTATACAGTACCTTTAATGAAGGGAAGGCAGTTGTTGTTGAACGTTTTAATCGTACCTTAAAAGAGAGACTATATAAAAAATTCACACAACTCGGTTCACAACAATGGTCATCTTTTATTCAGGATATTGTGGATAAGTATAATGACACGATTCACACGTCAACGAATATGAAGCCATCAGAAACATTTACAAAATTAAAATATGAAAAAGAGATTAATGTCAGAAAACCTAAGTTCAAAGTTGGTGATATCGTAAGAATATATAGGTGGAAATCTCATTTTGAAAAGGGTTTTACTGAACGATGGACGAAAGAACTTTTTAAAATTGTTGATGTAATAGATACAGTTCCTTGGACTTATAAAATATATGATTTGGAAGGGGAAGAGATTTTAGGTTCATTTTATTCACAGGAATTACAAAAGACAAAACTAAGCAGATAATACACCTTTGTGGACACTAGAGGGACAAGTATATAATGTGTGTCAAGGGGGACGTTCTTAGATCTGTGAACCCCAAACACAGAATCCTCAACTGAATAGTCAAGGCTTAACTTTTGTTTGTGTGTGTGTGTGTGCAATGGGAGCAATAGGTTGGCGCTTCACTCCCTCCTACTATACACCGTTGTGGACACTCGAGGGCCAAGTCCGAGGTGTATAACAGTATATAATGTGTGTCAAGGGGGACGTTCTTAGATCTGTGAACCCCAAACACAGAATCCTCAACTGAATAGTCAAGGCTTAACTTTTGTTTGTTGATGTGTATGTGTGTGTGTCCCAACCCTCACATTCAAAATCTCAACCCCAACCCTCACATTCAAAATCTCAACCCCAACTCAATGTCTTTTTCAAAATGAGATTTCCACCTATATATATATATATATATATATATTTTTACGTTTTTTTTTTTTCTTCTTCCAATTCTGTCTTTTAAGGCTTTCAGGTTTGATGACGTAGAAAGGGGGAGTAAGCCTGCACTTTCTTCCCAGAACTTTCTTGATCTTGCTCCCATCAAGCACCATCCGACAAAGAACTACATCGATAGGTTTAGATCCCAAAGAGTGATAGCAACTCCAAAAGTCTCCAAAATATAAATAAATAAAATAATAATAATAATAAATAAATAAATAAATAAATAAATAAAAGCCCCCAAAAAAGTTTCAAGTGTCCAACATAAACCCAACTTTCCAAGTCTTCAAGGTATAACCACATTCCCGTTGAGTTTCCAAGATATGTATCACATTGTGAGTTATCAATCCAGAACCCACATTTCAAGTATTCAAAGTAAAACCAACTTACAAAGTCTCTTAAGGATAACTCATTTACTGATTTTTTCAAAATTTGTGAGTCTCCAAGGTAGGCCCCATATTTAGAACCATCTTGGCAGAACCCTTTTCCTGAGTCTCCAAGGTAGTTATTTAAACCATCAAGGCAGAACTCATTTACTGATTTTTCAAAATTTGTGAGTCTCCAAGGTAGGCCCCATATTTAGAACCATCTTGGCAGAACCCTTTTCCTGAGTCTCCAAGGTAGTTATTTAAACCATCAAGGCAGAACTCATTTCTTGATTTTTCAAAATTTGTGAGTCTCCAAGGTAAAACTTGTATTCTGGCTCATCAAGGTATAACTTGTTCAGTGGGTATTGTCTTGATAACTCACAATGAGTACTATTGCTGTAAAACTCTTTTTCAGGATTTTGCTGGTCTCCAAGGTATAACTCTTTGGTTGGGTCATCAAGGACGAACTCGTTCTGTGGGTCTTGGTCGCTCATAAGGTCTTCAACCAAGCCAACAATTTCACCCCAAGTTGTAGCAAAAGCAGTATTTTCATTTCGTATTTCAGACACAATTTCCTGTGAGAGAAAATAATAATGTATTAATTAAGTTATTTAATTATTAAATGAGTATGCTTCAATCAAAGTTTGAAAATAGGAAAATAAAAAATCTTACCTCAATAGATAAGAGGTTTGAATCCAGTTCATCAACTTGAAGGTTTAGTTCCATAGAAGACAGAGAGTTTGAGACAAGCACACAGAACACCATTGCCAGCAAGAACAAATGTTTAAAATGGAGCCTGGGTTTGAAGCTTTTATAGAGAAAGACTGGTGGGTGTGGTTTCCTTTGGAAATTCCCTGGGCAAGCCTAGGCAAGCCTTCATTGGGAAATTTTTCAAAACCATAACATACTGTAATTTTCTAGTGATTTCTTTGTGAGTCAGAGATGAACTGGAAATGATGTAAGAGTGGGCGGGGCTTAGCAAAAGTGGGCGGGGCTTAAAGAAAAGTGGGCGGGGCTTAACAAAAAATAACCTGTGGCTCAGGAGGTGGTCAAACAAGAGCATTAAGAGAAGTTTATCATTTCGTAATGGCACAAAAGGGGTATCTTAAAAAATATAAAGATTCAAATGTTTTGTTTGTCAATATTTTAGATGGGGATTATTGTGCAAAGAAAATTAAACTATTGAAGGAATTTGAGAATGAACAAATCTTTATAGGTTCAATGAGTGAGCTGTTCAACCCCCAGGTGTTCAATTCAATGAGGTTCAACCTCCAAGTTAAAAGGGGAGACAAATAAATATACCTTGGGATAAAAAGGGGGGTTTATTTTTAGGGAAAAAAAATATAAATCGCTGAAAATCCCCCATTCATTTACATGGGGAAAAGTGAGCCAGAATCAGTATTCTTACCCTACTTATATATATATATATATAGTTACAGCTGTGGAAATTCGCAAACCACCATTCAGGTCCCGTAGGTGAGATAACTCTAAGTACATGTGTAGTTAGCCCAAACCCGTTGTTTAGAGGGAATTTATGTGATTCATTCGGACTGCGATGCTTTGAGTTAGGCGTTTTTCTGTTCTATCTTTATTTTGAATCAACCGCCATAACCATCAAACCACCACCAAAAAACCCTCCACACCCTCACCTCTCTCTTTCTACAGCCATTCCCGCATCACCTGTGAACACTGAGCGTCGGGCTGTGTTGGGCTCGTTCAAGCGATACGCACCGAGCCGCGAGTGCAAATAGTGGCCTTTCCGAGGGAAAATTCGGATCAAGAATGCTACACGCCCACTTCTGATCCGTCCAATCAGCAAGCGCGGAGCGGCTTGGCCCCACCTCCAGGCGGGTCCGTGTGAAATCGAAATATGCAAATTCTAGGATCAGGGGAGGTTCACGCACACTTTTCCTCCGTCCAATGGGCGAGCGTGGCTCCGCCCCGGAGCTCATCCTGATCCGGAAATTTGCATATGGGTTCTCCTGCCGACCAATAAAACGCCGAGCGCAAGGCGAATCGTGGCCGAGTCAGTTTGGAAGAGCAGAGTGTGGCAGCAGCGGAATCGGGAGGCGAAGGCATCGAGTTGAGTTCTGCAGTCGGCTGAGGAGAGTTGTGGCAAGAGGCCAAGGAGCTCGGGTCCGAGGCGAGAAAGACGGCGGTCGGTGACGAGGTCGTGGCGGGAGATCGCTTGTCGCGGGACCCAAGCCAGCGAGCCATTCTCCCTCCCCCAGAGCATTAATAATTCCCCCTTTTCCCCCGCGCTGAGATAGTGCACCAAGGGGGCCCCGTTCCCACCCCACTCCAAACGTAGTGCCAACGAAACCTGCAAAGGAGCACGGAGTCGGGGCACAGCCACGCGGACGTCTGCGGCTCGTCCGCCAACGTGCCACGAAGACGCGGGTAGGACCCACCCAGTCTCGCGGACGTGGCCGCTCCTTCAGGTCCCGCGCACATATTGGCCTACAGGCCCGTCTGCCCCCTTGTCTATGAGGGTGGCTTCTTTCCTTTGCTTTTGAGTAAATGTGTGTCGGCGCCGTGTCTTGTAAAGTAGAACTGTACAAGTGTTGCCGTGTGTATGCGTATTCGGTTGTAACTCTGTGTCGTTGTTTCTTTTGTTTACCTGATATAGGTGCATTCTGACTGTTTGGCTGTATATGTGTGCTTTCCGTGTGTCGCGTAATAAATGTGCATTGTGTGAACTGTTTTCCCGTTTCGCTTCGTCTTTTCTTTATTGACTTTCCATCCTGCTTCACGTAAAGGGTTCGTAGTGGGCTTAATACGCCCGATAATTAATCGGAACCGTCGAGGCCGACGATAACACCGCTTCGTTATCCCGATAGCACGGAACGGACCGCTTCGGCGATTCGTGTCCGGAGTCGGCCTGCGGCGAGGTACCCATCGCCCGGGCGACCATCCGCGCAGGTGGGCAATTGGCACGGTCGTGGTGGGGTTAAAACCCCACCCATGACTGGCTCCCGGCGTTGTTCCGAGAGGGTCACGACGGAATTGTCCGTTCCGGTGGGCGAGGCGGCCGCCATTCGAGTCGAGTGGCCGATCGCACGCCGGCGGGCGTGAATTCGCAACAATATATATGTCCTATCGGAGTTTCTCATCGTGATTTCAGATCTGACAATGTTTTTTCACAATACTGTAAAATGTAAAATTAAAAAAAACAAACCTCTTCGGGAACGCCCCTAAAAATTCTGCTGAAATCAACTGAAACCACATGACGTAACCTCCAGAACGACAAAGGCTGCACGTAAATTATTCTGGTTGGTGGTCTACGTGATTATATTGGCTTCCTGTGTGTTTCCACATTCGATTGGTCGACTCAATCGCTTCATTCATTTCTGCTTTAAAAAAAAAATCAAACATTTGGTTTTGAATAATGGATGACATGGACTTTGATTTGTCTTGTCGTGACTGAGTGTGAAAGAAATGAAGGATTTTGGTCTGAATCAGATGGAGAATTGTCGGATAACGTAGTCGCGGGAGGTGAAGTTCAGGCAGCTGGAAATGAAATACAGCCTTACCCGTTCGAGCCCGAAGCAGGACAAGCAGAGGAAAATGGCGATGAAATTCCCGGCGTTCATGATGATCGGGAGGACATCGAAGGAAGACTTGGCAATAACAACTGGTTAGACAAAATCCTATTTTTAATTCAATAATGTAAATTCGACTTGCATACTGCTCGATATCAGAAATATTTTAGTGAGGTGACGTGACCAGCACTGCGCAGCGGACATGTTGCACCGCGGCGAATGAATTGTAAGCAAGACCAGCCCATGTCATGGGCCGTATCTTTCCGCGCATAAAACGAAGCAAGCTCGCTGTCCGGATACGATGAAAACTTGTGTGCAGAACACACCTTGCGACACAATTGTCTGGAGTAGTCCAATAAATCTGACGTTCTGTTGCATTTTTATTTATTTTATTCCTACTGTCGTCATGTGGCGCCAGTAGAAAACAATGAAGAAAAGAGAATAATAAAAGAAAGCTGCAGCACGTCAGATTTATCGGACGATCGACGGATTTATCGGACTAGTCTAGACTCTAGAGTTGCCAAGTAACTTGTATTAGCATGCACACAATGTATAAGTCAATGCGTAAGAGTCCCGAGGCTATGAGGCCGTGTAATAGGACAGATACATTTGTCTTTCATAGTTGTGCCAACATATTTTTCCCTGTTCATTTATTACAGCATTTTGGGGAAATGTTAATGAATAGTGAGCCAATGGAAGCAGTACCTTCACTTTAGAATAAACCCATGTATGTCGAGTGCAGCCATACCTGGCTTGCATGTACGTGGAATCGTACCTATCCCAGCAGGCTGGTTTCAACGAACAATTCAATAAGCTGCAAAATGTGGGTGCAGGTTTTTCACATGGTTTGATTTTAAAATTATCTCCTTGCGCCTTGAAATGATGCAATATTAATCTTTGGTATTTTACTTATATATCCCTGTAAGTTTCTTTTTTAATTGAAAGGTTCAACAGTCACATTTTATATTTTGTGGACATGGTATAGCCCTTTATTGTGCATACATGTAATGGATTTGTACATGACTACGACAAGGTAGTAAAGGGATAAATAATTGCCTCGTGATTGTTGTGCATACACGGCTCAGATGAAGAATTTCTTTTCCGTGAAACAATCACAGGAATTAAGACGATCAGTGAGATAGCAAACCCATGTGCACAATGCATTTGCACGTACTTTATACAGCGCGCGACATCTAATCAATCCACTCTGTGCGAGTCGCGTTCTGGAGATGACGTGAACGGTTACGTGACCTGCGGTTCGCTGAAGTCAACTTTTTTGAGGGGCGGGGCATAGCAAGTTGTGAAAAGCACTACAAATGTTCGAAATATTGGTCTAATTATCCCATTTTTGATTTTAAAAAAGAAACATGGGTGATTTCTTCACGAGGAAGGTCAAGTTAATATATTGTTGCGGAAATGGCCCTCAGTGAGCTATTAAATATAGGATTAGCCCAGACCCCCCAATAAATGCATGGTTAGCCAGGTTGTTCGGGAAATGGACGCTACATGTGTGTCGGGAGGTGTAGGATGCATGTTTATTGTTCGTACATTGATGGTGGACCGAGAGGTTCTTCTTCTTCCTTCCTCTCTCTGGACGAGGCCCCGCCCAGTCAGCTGAGGGGGTGTGGCCTAGAGAAGCAGTTGGCCGAGAGGCGAAAAGGTGGGACTGAGAGCGCCAAGGTGGTGCGATCGGCAGTAGGAGAAACTGCATGAGGGTTTTTGCGATCGGCTTTTCGTAAAGAGCGAGCCGAAAGAAAGGCAAGGAAGGGACTGAATGAGGTCTGTCTGCCATCGGCTGGGAGAGGATCTGCCTGAGGTCGAGTGTTCGATCGGCAGTAGGAGGAACTGAACCTGAGGGTCGAGTCTGCCATCTGCCGAGGGAGAAACTGAGCCTGAGTGTCAAGTGAGGATTTCTGCTGTATAGAAACGACAAGTGGGAGGCTGCAATCTGCTTCGAGAGGACCTGGCTGCTGTGTGAGTCTGGAGTCGGCTTCGAGAGGAGATCATCGACAGGTTCAACCTGCGTTTCACCACGGAGCCTCTGTGCCAACTCATGGCACGGGTCGACACATTTGTCGATCCGCCTGCGGAGCCCAACACCTCAATTTGGCTTGATCTGGTGAACAGGCGAGGCCTGGACTTGTATGCTGGACCTTGAGAAAAGCCAGCTGGAGCATACCACCGTGGATCTTTCGCTCTGGTGCAGTCGACCTCGCGGGGTCTGAACGCGCCGTGAGTGCATGCGTGAGGGCGGCAAGACTTGGACGAGCGCCATTTTGCCACGCAGTGCGTTTGAGCTTGGGCGCTCAAATCCGTAGACATCGGCTTGTCACGAGCTGCATTCGGGCTTTTGACACGTTCCTCTCGTCTATGAAACCTCACCAAGTACTTTGTGTCTTGTCTGCATGCGGTCCATGTCTTGTCTGCATGTCGTTTAAGGTTTATCTCATTGGGGTCCCCTTCGAAACCCGTAATCCGTAGCTCCCTAGTTAAGAACGGGTTATAGATTAATTATAACATTGTTGTGAATGTTTTGCTTGTGTTGTGTTCCCTGATGTGTCCCCAATAAACCTGGCTGATTCGTATGAAGTTGCCGCTTTGAATTAATTCATGCCGCGCCGAGGAACGATCCGCTCAATTTGGATATAAAAACCAAAATGGTTACAGACTGGCAGAATTCGCTCGGTCTCTGACAAAACCAGTCTGTCACCGGGGTCTATTTCCCCAACTGGTAAGGTCCAGGGGTACGTTGGTATCGCGATTCGAGACGCGTGACCCGAGGCCTGTGCCGAACCAGCCGGCGTTATAATCCCGGAGACGGCGGTGGTTAGGGTGGCACCCAATCTGTAACATTTGGCTGTCGAGAGTAGGGTGCGAAAACTCAAACTGGTTACGGACAGTGATTGACATCACTCCTCCGAATCCCACCACCACTGGATCCAAAACAATATAAACAACCAGAAAGTTTTGAGTGTCATGGGACCTTTAAAATAATTGGTTGGTGGTTGCTAAGATACGCAGTGCAGAATGTTAAAATTGGTTATTGATGACAGTGAATGTTTGAATGACAGTTTGAATCAATGGTTAGATGGAGGTGCTGTGTAATGAACACGTCTACAAGGTAAAGTGTTTATCGCTTAATACATTATCATATAAAGTGATGTATGATGAAATTCATTCAAATGTAGTAATACGTCAAATAAAAGTAGTAATTAAACAGACAAACAAACATACAGACAGAATAACAAAATCGACTATCCAATATACTTGAAAAATCTTCAGTTTTGCAAGTACAGTAATAAGTTTGAATGAGGACAAGTCTGGAGACGACGATGGTTCACAAGCGGTATTTGACGATGTAGATTGTTTCAGAAGTCAAGGATGAGACAATGTGATAATGTTTGACCAAGTTATAAAAATGATCAACATGATGTGGTACGAGTGACAGGTTATTCGTTGCAAAATGTCGAAAACCCGGTTTCGTTCAACAACTTTAAAAATTTGACCTTTGCATAACCTTTAAAGGTCACAAAACAATGTTGTGGACATTAAAATAAGGAAACAGGATACGTGCTATAGCTTAATGGAGTTAGTTCGTCGAAGAAGGTCGAAAACCCGGTTTGATTCCCACAACTTTGAAAATTTGACCTTTGTGAACTTTAAAGGTCAAATGTCAAGGATTATGACCTTTGGTGCAAAACGCTGGAAATTTCGCATTTCGCACTCCTCGGATTATCCATGCTTTGATGAAATCAGCGTAAAAACAAACTTGAAGGGGGCGCCACGGGAAAGGTGTTCGAGATAGAGCAAAATGGTTTCAAGACTTTAGGTGGGGAATGACCTCAATATTATGCATAAAAAAATATTGTCATCCGAGCTCTCAAAGTTTGGGCGGTCGTATGATTTTTATGTCAAAATTTGAAATTTTCTAAGTTCATAACCTTGACACGAAAATGAAAAATCGATCTCCGTGGGGCTATGCAGGTGCCATTGGGCTAACCAAATACCGAAACCCCTGCCAGATTCGACAAACCCCTTGGAGAAGATGGATTTTTATGTCAAAATCGCAATTTTCTAAGTTCGTGACCTTGTGACGAAAATGAAGAAAAAAAATATCGAGCTCCGTGGGGCTATGCAGGTGCCATTGGGCGAACCAAATACCAAAATCCCTGCCAGATTCGACAAACCCCCCCCCAGGAGAAGATGCAAATTGAAATCGGTTACCCCCGAAAAACACAATTCGCAATTTTCTAAGTTCGTGACCTTGTGGTGACCTTGGGACGAAAATGAAAAATCGAGCTCTGTGGGGCTATGCAGGTACCATTGGGCTAACCAAATACTGAAACCCCTACCAGATTCGAAAAAACCCCTCGGAGAAGAAATTTTTTATGTAAAATTACCAATTTTCTAAGTTCGTACTACCTGCCATACCAGTTTCATGTACATCTGACTCATAGTCTCTGAGATATAACGAACTTCGTTTTTTTATTGTTTTCGACCAGGGTTCATTCAAAGTCTATTTTCTCAGACAGTTTTCATAGGATCCGGCTGAATGTGCTGCCCACAGTCGCTCGTGGCCCGATTTTTGATTTTCGAAAAAATGAATTTTTTATGATTTTCCAAAAATTTCAAAGTCCCGTTGCTAGGCAACGGTGGTGTCCATCACAACGGTTTTCATTTGCACACAACTAGGTCATGGTATGAACCGACCAACCAAGTTTCATCGAAATCGCCATTGTATTAACAGAGCACTGGACCGAAAAGAGGGACAGACAGACAGACAGAGAGACAGACAAACATATCGACGGAAATACTGATAACTCGAGGGGGAGCACTCGGTAGAGTGCAAAACCTCTGCCGCCAATACAGCAAGGTCACTCAAGTGAACCTGATATCCTATTCATGCAATTTGACATCAACAGTGCTCACAGAGTTATAGTTTGCAACTTTCTCTTTTACTTTTAACTTTTACATGCTCAATTCATTCGTCATAACTAGATTCCTTGAGACAGAAATTGATTTTATGTGGGTATATCCATCTGAAGTTTCAAAATCAGCCGCAATAATAATTTTGGCATGTTTTTTGTTGAAAATCACTTATAACATGCAGAAATGCAAAAAAAAAAAAAAAACCAATCTAAATTTTGTTTGAAAAAAGTTGCAAAAAATTCTTTTTTTGGGGGGGGGGGGGGGTTGGTTGGAAATCACTTAAAACATGTAGAAATGCAAAAAACAAAAAATTCAAATATTTTTTCAAAATGGACACAATAGCGGCCATATTGGATTTTGGACCAAGTCCAAAATCTAAAGCATGATCCTTGGACCATACCTAATCCCCCCACCAAGTTTCGTCAAAATCCGTCGAGGAGTTTTTCCGTAATACTGTTCACAAACAAACAAACAAACATGCAGTCATAGACTGGTACTTACGAAATCGTCAACTTGACCTCTGACCTTGTCGAATAAAAGCTGTCTCTCGAGAAGGTAGCGACGCAAGCCAGAAGTTTCTACGATGATTCTGTATCAAACCATCAAAAATCGTCACGTCGACCGAAGCAAAAATCTCCATTTCTCTACGCAATTATATTATACCTCAACGACGCGTCTGCTCGAGCGCACTGCATCACGTGACGACCCGTGACACGTCGAGTGAAATATTTTTTATACAATCTTAAAACATCTCCAAAACATCCGATTTTTACCAGAATTTCGACAACCGAGTTTTAAGCGTCCAAACGATCGCAAAAACCGAAGACAAAATTAAAATCGAAGTTAAAACGAACTCGTAACGTCGAGCGAAGCAAAAATACTCCATTTCTCCACATGAATTTACGGAATTATGTTTGACCGCACTGTGACCTTGACCTTTGACCGATTTTGACCAAAATCTAATCAGCACTAGCCATCACCCTCCTGAATCACGTGGTGTAATTTGACATTGGTAGCTTCTTCCGTTCACGAGTTATCGTGCCTACAAACAAACAAACAAACAAACAAACAAACAAACAAACAAACAAATCACTCATGGAGTGAGGAAATTGTCGAAGTTGTTTGAAAATTTATTACAACTTCATTGCAGTCACACGGATACAGCACAAGAAACAGCATTTACAGTTCAGTCAGTTGCAATCATGAACAACATTCGAATGTGGAATGTAATGTCAATGGTTTAAGTCAAAAACTCCATCATCACCTCCACCTCCTCCGCATAAAAACAAGCAAAATTCTTACTGAAAACGGAAAATTGACACACCTGCGTGATGGTAACGTCATAATGGATTGGTACGATGTGGAGGGCCTTTCATTGTTAATAAAACTGGCCTGCACTGCAAAATAATACATCACGTTTGCAGAATAGTGCCATTGGCGCCTGAGCGCGATAGACGAATTTTCGGTGTCAGGCGAACTATTGAACCGGAACAGTCACAACGAAGGCCTGGAGATCTCCTGAAAGAGTAATATCTGAACTACATTCTCACCCAGTTTGAGCCATATATCACAAAAATTGATGGAGATACGCGCTTTCAAAAATGGCCAAATTACGACACATTTTTGCTGATGGGATCCAGAATACAAACCGGAAGTTGATCAAATTACGTCAGCTCATGGCCAATCATATGTTTTACATTCCCTAAAAGTTTGAGCGAAAAATATAAAACTTTCGAATTTTAAGAATTTTTTTTGTCATGTAAACGGGCTTTTCAATGCAAATTTCAAACATTTTGTGACGTCACAATCTGGATCCGATCCGGTTGAAACATGGCAAGGTGAAAGATATTATGACCCTACATAAGCACATTAAATATCTAAGCAATTGAACAAGAAATGGCGGAGAAATGATTTTTTGAAATTTCGTCCCATGTAAATGATTGGGGTTTTTTGAAACTTTGTGAATTTTTCGTGACGTCATCATTTGATCCAGGTTCACCCAAATTTATAGGTTCAGTCCTTGGTTGATTATCTTTCATGGCAAAATGTTTCGTGGACATATACACAAGGACCGCTGAGAAAATCGATGCACAGACAGACAAACGCACAAACAAACAAACAAACAAACTCTTAACTGTACAAAGTGACAGAAGTTGTCTTCGACAACTTAACAAGCAGTCATAGACTGGTACTTAAGAAATCGTCAACTTGACCTCTGACCTTGTCGAATAAAAGCTGTCTCTTGAGAAGGTAGCGACACAAACCAGAAGTTTCTATGATGATTCTGTACCAAACCATCAAAAATCTAATGTTTTGGATGTTTGACCTCACTGTGACCTTGACCTTTGACCGATTTTGACCAACATCTAATCAGCACTAGCCATAACCCTCCTGAATCACGTGGTGTAATTTGACATTGGTAGCTTCTTCCGTTCTCGAGTTATCGTGCCTACAAACAAACAAGTCATAGACTGGTACTGAGGAAATAGTCAATTTGACCTCTGACTGTCTAATAAAAGCTGTCTCTGGAGAAGGTAGCGACGCAAACCAGAAGTTTCTTCCATGATTCTGTACCAAACCATCAAAAATTGAATTTTTGACCTCACTGTGACCGATTTTGACCAAAATCTAATCAGCACGAGCCATCACCCTCCTGAATCACGTGGTGTAATTTGACATTGGTAGCTTCTTCCGTTCTCGAGTTATCTGTACCAAAACATAAAAAAATCGAATATTTGACCTCACTGTGACCTTGACCTTTGACCGATTTTGACCAAAATCTAATCAGCACTAGCCATCACCCTCCTGAATCACGTGGTGTCATTTGACATTGGTAGCTTCTTCCGTTCGAGTTATCTGTACCAAACCATCAAAAATCGAATATTTGACCTCACTGTGACCTTGACCTTTGACCGGTTTTGACCAAAATCTAATCAGCACGAGCCATCACCCTCCTGAATCACGTGGTGTAATTTGACATTGGTAGCTTCTCCCGTTCTCGAGTTATCGTGCCTACAAACAAACAAACAAACAAACAAGCAGTCATAGACGGGTACTTACGAAATCGTCAACTTGACCTCTGACCTTGTCTAATAAAAGCTGTCTCTTGAGAAGGTAGCGACACAAACCAGAAGTTTCTACGATGATTCTGTACCAAACCATCAAAAATCGAATGTTTTGGATGTTTGACCTCACTGTGACCTTGACCTTTGACCGATTTTGACCAAAATCTAATCAGCACTAGCCATCACCCTCCTGAATCACGTGGTGAAATTTGACATTGGTAGCTTCTTCCGTTCTCGAGTTATCGTGCCTACAAACAAACAAACAAACAGAAACGGAAGGCATCAATATACTTACGAAATCTTTAGATTTCGTAAGTCACAAACAAACAAGCAGTCATAGACTGGTACTTATGAAATTGTCAACTTGACCTCTGACCTTGTCCAATAAAAGCTGTCTCAAGAGAAGGTAGCGACGCAAACCAGAAGTTTCTACGATGATTCTGTATGAAACCATCAAAAATCGTAACATCGACCGAAGCAAAAATCTCTATTTCTCCACGCAATTACACCTTAACGTAACTCAACGACGCGTCTGCTTGAGTGCACTGCATCATGGCACGACCCGTGATGCGTCGAGTGAAATATTTTTATACAATCTTAAAACGTCTCCAAAACATCCGATTTTTACCAAAATTTCGACAACCGAGTTTTAAGCGTCCTAAGCGATCGCAAAAACCGAAGACAAAATTATAATCGAAGTTAAAACAAACTCGTAACGTCGAGCGAAGCAAAAATACTCCATTTCTCCACGTGAATTTACGGAATTATGTTTGACCTCACTGTGACCTTGACCTTTGACCGATTTTGACCAAAATTTAATCAGTACTAGCCATCACCCTCCTGAATCACGTGGTGTAATTTGACTTCTTCCGTTCGAGTTATTGTGCCTACACACAAACAAACAAACAAGCAGTCATAGACTGGAACTTACTAAATCGTCAACTTGACCTCTGACCTTGTCTAATAAAAGCTGTCTCGAGAGAAGGTAGCGACGCAAACCAGAAGTTTCTACGATGATTCTGTACCAAACCATCAAAAATCGAATGTTTTGGATGTTTGACCTCACTGTGACCTTGACCTTTGACCGATTTTGACCAAAATCTAATCAGCACTAGCCATCACCCTCTTGAATCACATGGTGTAATTTGACATTGGTGGCTTCTTCCGTTCTCGAGTTATCATTTTTTGGATGTTTGACCTCACTATGACCTTGACCTTTGACCGATTTTGACCAAAATCTAATCAGCACTAGCCATCACCCTCCTGAATCACGTGGTGTAATTTGACATTGGTAGCTTCTTCCGTTTGAGTTATCTGTACCAAACCATCAAAAATCGAATATTTGACCTCACTGTGACCTTGATCTTTGACCGATTTTGACCAACATCTAATCAGCACTAGCCATCACCCTCCTGAATCACGTGGTGTAATTTGACATTGGTAGCTTCTTCCGTTCTCGAGTTATCATGCCGATAAACAAACAAACAAACAAACAAACAAAAAAAAAACAGAAACGGAAGTCATCAATATACTTCCGAAATCTTTAGATTTCGTAAGTAACAAACAAACAGAAAGGGGTGAAAACAGTAACCTCCGATCTTCGATGGTGGAGGTTAATAAGGGAAGATGAAATTTCAAACAAAAGAAATTTTTTCGACTGGATCGACTACCCAACAGACAGACAGACAGACACACAACAATAACGAATAGAGTGGTCACTTATTTTTTCGTGAAAATATTCTTTCGTGAACCAATAAGGAAGAATAGGGGAAAGAGAACAAATAACTAGAGTTCGGAGAACAC
>NC_140971.1:22875089-22891589 GCF_056783735.1 Eptatretus burgeri
TGTGGGGAAATCTCTATATCTGTGGGGAAATCTCTATATCTGTGGGGAAATCACTATATCTGTGGGGAAATCACTATATCTGTGGGGAAATCTCTAAATCTGTGGAGAAATCTCTATATCTGGGGAAATCTCTATATCTGTGGGGAAATCTCTATATCTGTGGAGAAATCTCTATATCTGTGGGGAAATCTCTATATCTGTGGAGAAATCTCTATATCTGTGGGGAAATCTCTATATCTGTGGAGAAATCTCTAAAATGTGGGGAAATCTCTACATCTGTGGGGAAATCACTATATCTGTGGAGAAATCTCTATATCTGTGGGGAAATCTCTATATCTGTGGGGAAGGTCAGGTCAGGTTTGATCTGTGACCTGCTACAGGTACCATGTAAACCTGCACTAACCTGTTCCATGGTCGGGTTGTCGGCGACTAAACCGTCTCCCCCACCAGGTTTCTGGTGAGGAGGGTGTTTGGATATGGACACCCAGCAGGATTAAAAACAAAACCTGTCAAAGGGCGGAGGAGCTCCTTGTGAGCCAACCGCCATCCATATCTAGTGCCCAACTGTGTCTGCGGACGTCCTCCTGCAGTTGGGTCACTTCTTATTAGGAGGTTGGTGGCAGGATTTGCACTCCGGCCACCGTAAAACCCTTCATTCCGCAAAACGCAAAAACGCAAAAAAATCTGAAAACCCACTCCGTGGGAGTACCTCCTGTGCAGCTTCCCTTCGCAGGGCAGCTCACCAGATGACGGGATTGGGGCAAAGCCTTCGGGACCCCCAATCTTTGATAGGAGGGAAACCACGGGGTAATATCCCTGGGTCAGATTGCGGGAGAGTGTGTCGGAGTGGTGCTGAGGTGTCGTCCACCAGACGGCGGTCTCCTTGGGTTAACCTGAGGCGGTCCCTTCGGGTGGGTGCCTGGAATGTCCTCTCCCTAAGAGAGGATGATCACCTGTCTCTGTTATCATCTGAGCTCAAGCGTTTGGACATCGGGATTGCAGCTCTCTCTGAGGTTCGGAGACCGGATTGCGGCGAGATAATGGTGGGTGGTTACACCTACTATTGGTCTGGTCGCTCTGATGGTTACCATACCCAAGGAGTTGCTGTAGCTGTGTCCAATAAGCTGACCGCAATGATAATTGAGGTAACACTGGTCAACAAGCGTATTATGAGATTAAGGATTCATCACTCCTTAGGTGTCATTTCCCTGGTCTCTGTTTATGCTCCGACTGAGGCGAGTGATCTCACCGTGAAGGATGCATTCTACGCCACACTCGAGTCTGTGGATGATCAGTGCCCCAGACGAGATACACTTCTAGTCTTGGGGGATTTCAATGCATCGACTGGAACTGATAGGGATGGTTATGAGGTGTGTGTTGGTCCCCATGGGTCAGGAACTATGAACCAGAATGGCACTAAGTTCCTTGACTTTGCAAGAAGTCATGGACTTAGGGTGGCTGGTTCATGGTTTCAGTGCCCACAAGCTCATCGCTGGACTTGGTATTCCAATGCTGGCGGTGTGGCAAAGGAGATTGACCATGTCCTCATTGACGGTCGTTGGAGGATGATCCAGAACTGCAGGGTCTACCGGAGTGCTCAGTTCCTCAATACTGACCACAGGCTTGTTGTAGCAACTCTAAAGCTGCACCTTAAATCCTGGAGAATGGTACCATCCCAGCTGAGACTGGATGTTGCCAAGCTCAGGGATGAGAGAGTAGCTGAGGAGTTTGCGAACAGGCTGAGTGGACACTTGGGGGGTCTGGGTGCTTTGGGGGGTCCTGAAGAGTTGTGGAGCGCCTTCAAGACCACCGTCCTTGATGTTGCCGGTGGATGCCTTGGAGCTCACCGCAGGGCAAAGAAGAATTTTGTCTCTCAAGGGACACTGGATATCATTGACCAGAGTCGCAGGGCCAGGCTGAATGGCAGAGCTGAGCTGTTCAGGGAGCTGAGGCGTAAAACTGTACGTGCACTGAGGGTGGACAAGGAGGCCTATGTGCGAGGAATCAGTGAGGGGGTAGAGCATCACCTGTGGACAGGTGATTCTCGTCCCGCTTACAGGGGAATTCGCGCATTACGTTCATCCAAGCCCATCCCTCGGAGCACTACAGTTCGAGCAGAGAGTGGTAGGCTCTTGACAGAGGAGTCTGAAGTGAAGGCCCGCTGGGCCGGTTACGTTGAGCGGTTGTACCAGGCTGATCCCCCAACTGTCGAGTTGGACGTCAAGGGTGTTACAATCCCTGTTGCTGACCCTCGAATCAACTGTGGTCCACCTACGCTTGTGGAAACACGGGCTGCGGTGAACCAGTTGAAACGGGGCAAAGCTCCAGGGATCTGTGGCATCCATGCCGAACTTCTCAAGGCTGGTGGAAATGCTGCACTCGTGTCGTTGCATGCAGTTTTGTGCTCTGCCTGGAACACAGGCATCATCCCAACTGACTGGAAGAGGGGCCTTGTTGTCCCTCTCTGGAAAGGGAAGGGTGATCGCCAAGACTGCAACAACTACCGAGGGGTGACGCTGCTCTCAGTGCCGGGCAAGGTCTTTGCTCGGATAATTCTCGATAGGGTTCGCCACCATCTGCTTGAGCACCAGCGTCCAGAGCAGTCAGGCTTTACACCAAAGAGGTCAACGATTGACTGTATCCTTGCACTTCGTGTCCTCACCGAACGCAGACGAGAGTTTCGGCAGGGGCTGCTTGCAGCCTATGTTGATCTCTGCAAAGCGTTCGATTCAGTGAATTGGGATGTCCTTTGGAGGATTCTTGGTCTTCGTGGGGTGCCACCAAAACTGATCAATCTGATGTCTGAACTCTACTCTGGTACTGAGAGTGCTGTGAAGTGTGGTGGTACCATCTCTGACTTATTTCCAGTTGTTACTGGAGTTCGTCAGGGATGTGTACTTCCCCCCACACTTTTCAGCACTTGTATGGACTGGATTCTAGGGAGGATGTCGGAGAGATCAAGTTGCGGTGCGTCATTTGGGAATGTCAAGATCTCGGACCTTGACTTTGCAGATGATGCAGTCATCTTTGCGGAGACTTTAGACATCCTCTTGGGGGCCCTCGAGGTGCTGAATGAGGAGTCGGAGCCGTTGGGATTCTGGGTTTCTTGGGTCAAAACTAAGATCCAGGCTTTCGGTGACATCTTGGATGCTGCTGTCCTGTCTGTGTCTGTTTGTGGTGAGGATGTTGAGGTCGTGGAGAGATTCACTTACCTTGGCAGTGATATTCATGTCTCTGCTGGCTGCGAGTCAGAGGTCAATAGACGTCTGGGTCGGGCCTGGGGAGTCATGGATTCACTGGATCATGGGGTGTGGCGCTGCCGGTACCTGTGCGGGAGGACGAAAGTCCGAGTCTTCAGGTCCTTGGTACTTCCAGTCTTGCTCTATGGGTGCGAGACTTGGACTCTGACCAAGGATCTGAGACGGAGACTTAATTCCTTTGGTACCAGGTCTCTTCGGAGAATCCTTGGCTATCGCTGGTCGGATTTTGTGTCCAACGAGCGGTTGCTGAGAGAGACTCGGATGAGATTTGTTACCTGCATAGTCCGTGAGCGTCAGTTGCGGCTGTATGGACATGTGGCTCGTTTTCCTGACTCTGATCCTGCTCACCAGATTCTCTCAGCGAGGGAGTCTCATGAGTGGAGGAGGCCAGTGGGTCGACCACATCTCTCATGGTTGCAACAGGTTGACCATCATCTCAAGGAGATGGGGATGGGCCTGGCATCTGCCTGGGGGATGGCGAGACGGAGGCCCCTGGAGTACCGGCAGAAAGTGGACGCAGTGACGTGCTGTTCTGGCACATGCTCCCATACCTGACCTGACCTGTGGGGAAATCAATATATCTGTGGGGAAATCACTATATCTGTGGAGAAATCTCTATATCTGTGGGGAAATCTCTATATCTGTGGGGATATCTCTATATCTGTGGGGAAATCTCTATATCTGTGGGGAAATCTCTATATCTGTGGGGAAATCTCTATATCTGTGGGGAAATCTCTATATCTGTGGAGAAATCACAATATCTGTGGGGAAATCAATATATCTGTGGGGAAATCACTATATCTGTGGAGAAATCTCTATATCTGTGGAGAAATCTCTACATCTGTGGGGAAATCTCTATATCTGTGGGGAAATCTCTATATCTGTGGGGAAATCAATATATCTGTGGGGAAATCTCTATATCTGTGGGGAAATCAATATATCTGTGGGGAAATCACTATATCTGTGGGGAAATCACTATATCTGTGGGGAAATCACTATATCTGTGGGGAAATCTCTATATCTGTGGGGAAATCTCTATATCTGTGGGGAAATCACTATATCTGTGGAGAAATCTCTATATCTGTAGGGAAATCACTATATCTGTGGGGAAATCACTATATCTGTGGGGAAATCTCTATATCTGTGGGGAAATCACTATATCTGTGGGGAAATCTCTATATCTGTGGGGAAATCAATATATCTGTGGGGAAATCACTATATCTGTGGGGAAATCACTTTCTCTGTGGGGAAATCTCTATATCTGTGGTGAAATCTCTATATCTGTGGGGAAATCACTATATCTGTGGGCAAATCACTATATCTGTGGGGAAATCTCTATATCTGTGGGGAAATCACTATATCTGTGGGGAAATCTCCATATCTGTGGGGAAATCTCTATATCTGTGGGGAAATCACTATATCTGTGGGGAAATCTCCATATCTGTGGGGAAATCTCCATATCTGTGGGGAAATCTCTATATCTGTGGGGAAATCTCAAAATCTGTGGGGAAATCACTATATCTGTGGGGAAATCTCTATATCTGTGGGGAAATCAATATATCTGTGGGGAAATCTCAAAATCTGTGGGGAAATCACTATATCTGTGGGGAAATCTCTATATCTGTGGGGAAATCTCTATATCTGTGGGGAAATCACTATATCTGTGGGGAAATCTCTATATCTGTGGAGAAATCTCTATATCTGTGGGGAAATCTCTGTATCTGTGGGGAAATCTCTATATCTGTGGGGAAATCTCTATATCTGTGGGGAAATCTCGATATCTGTGGGGAAATCTCTATATCTGTGGGGAAATCAATATATCTGTGGGGAAATCAATATATCTGTGGGGAAATCAATATATCTGTGGGGAAATCTCTATATCTGTGGAGAAATCTCTATATCTGTGGGGAAATCTCTATATCTGTGGGGAAATCTCTATATCTGTGGGGAAATCTCAAAATCTGTGGGGAAATCACTATATCTGTGGGGAAATCTCTACATCTGTGGGGAAATCACTATATCTGTGGGGAAATCTCTATATCTGTGGAGAAATCTCTATATCTGTGGGGAAATCTCTATATCTGTGGGGAATTCAATATATCTGTGGGGAAATCAGTATATCTGTGGGGAAATCTCTATATCTGTGGAGAAATCAATATATCTGTGGGGAAATCACTATATCTGTGGGGAAATCTCTATATCTGTGGGGAAATCTCTATATCTGTGGAGAAATCTCTATATCTGTGGGGAAATCACTATGTCTGTGGGGAAATCACTATATCTGTGGGGAAATCACTATATCTGTGGGGAAATCTCTATATCTGTGGGGAAATCAATATATCTGTGGGGAAATCACTATATCTGTGGGTAAGTCACTATATCTGCGGGGAAATCTCTATATCTGTGGGGAAATCTCTATATCTGTGGGGAAATCTCTATATCTGTGGGGAAATCACAATATCTGTGGGGAAATCTCAAAATCTGTGGGGAAATCACTATATCTGTGGGGAAATCTCTATATCTGTGGGGAAATCTCAAAATCTGTGGGGAAATCA
Organism: Eptatretus burgeri; assembly: GCF_056783735.1. Classification (NCBI taxonomy): domain Eukaryota; kingdom Metazoa; phylum Chordata; class Myxini; order Myxiniformes; family Myxinidae; genus Eptatretus; species Eptatretus burgeri. Next base: position 22,880,905 of record NC_140971.1, read on the forward strand.
CTATATCTGTGGGGAAATCTCTATATCTGTGGGGAAATCAATATATCTGTGGGGAAATCACTATATCTGTGGGGAAATCTCAAAATCTGTGGGGAAATCACTATATCTGTGGGGAAATCTCTATATCTGTGGGGAAATCAATATATCTGTGGGGAAATCTCTATATCTGTGGGGAAATCAATATATCTGTGGGGAAATCACTATATCTGTGGGGAAATCACTATATCTGTGGGGAAATCTCTATATCTGTGGGGAAATCAATATATCTGTGGGGAAATCACTATATCTGTGGGGAAATCACTATATCTGTGGGGAAATCTCTATATCTGTGGGGAAATCACTATATCTGTGGGGAAATCTCTATATCTGTGGAGAAATCTCTATATCTGTGGGGAAATCACTATATCTGTGGGGAAATCACTATATCTGTGGGGAAATCTCTATATCTGTGGGGAAATCAATATATCTGTGGGGAAATCACTATATCTGTGGGGAAATCACTTTCTCTGTGGGGAAATCTCTATATCTGTGGAGAAATCTCTATATCTGTGGGGAAATCACTATATCTGTGGGCAAATCACTATATCTGTGGGGAAATCTCTATATCTGTGGGGAAATCACTATATCTGTGGGGAAATCTCTATATCTGTGGGGAAATCAATATATCTGTGGGGAAATCACTATATCTGTAGGGAAATCTCTATATCTGTGGGGAAATCAATATATCTGTGGGGAAATCACTATATCTGTGGGGAAATCACTATATCTGTGGGGAAATCACTATATCTGTGGGGAAATCTCTATATCTGTGGGGAAATCTCTATATCTGTGGGGAAATCAATATATCTGTGGGGAAATCTCCATATCTGTGGGGAAATCATGATATCTGTGGGGAAATCTCTATATCTGTGGGGAAATCACTATATCTGTGGGGAAATCTCTATATCTGTGGGGAAATCACTATATCTGTGGGGAAATCTCTATATCTGTGGGGAAATCAATATATCTGTGGGGAAATCTCTATATCTGTGGAAAAATCTCGATATCTGTGGGGAAATCTCTATATCTGTGGGGAAATCTCTATATCTGTGGGGAAATCTCAAAATATGTGGGGAAATCACTATATCTGTGGGGAAATCTCTATATCTGTGGGGAAATCTCTATATCTGTGGGGAAATCTCAAAATATGTGGGGAAATCACTATATCTGTGGGGAAATCTCTACATCTGTGGGGAAATCTCTATATCTGTGGGGAAATCAATATATCTGTGGGGAAATCACTATATCTGTGGAGAAATCTCTATATCTGTGGAGAAATCTCTATATCTGTGGGGAAATCTCTATATCTGTGGGGAAATCAATATATCTGTGGGGAAATCACTATATCTGTGGGGAAATCTCTATATCTGTGGAGAAATCAATATATCTGTGGGGAAATCTCTATATCTGTGGAGAAATCTCTATATCTGTGGGGAAATCACTATATCTGTGGGGAAATCTCTATATCTGTGGGGAAATCACTATATCTGTGGGGAAATCAATATATCTGTGGGGAAATCACTATATCTGTGGGTAAGTCACTATATCTGTGGGGAAATCTCTATATCTGTGGAGAAATCTCTATATCTGTGGGGAAATCTCTATATCTGTGGGGAAATCTCTATATCTGTGGGGAAATCTCCATATCTGTGGGGAAATCTCTATATCTGTGGGGAAATCTCTATATCTGTGGGGAAATCAATATATCTGTGGGGAAATCTCAAAATCTGTGGGGAAATCACTATATCTGTGGGGAAATCTCTATATCTGTGGGGAAATCTCTATATCTGTGGGGAAATCACTATATCTGTGGGGAAATCTCTATATCTGTGGAGAAATCTCTATATCTGTGGGGAAATCTCTATATCTGTGGGGAAATCTCTATATCTGTGGGGAAATCTCTATATCTGTGGGGAAATCTCAAAATCTGTGGGGAAATCTATATCTGTGGGGAAATCTCTATATCTGTGGGGAAATCAATATATCTGTGGGGAAATCACTATATCTGTGGGGAAATCTCTATATCTGTGGGGAAATCAATATATCTGTGGGGAAATCACTATATCTGTGGGGAAATCACTATATCTGTGGGGAAATCTCTATATCTGTGGGGAAATTGATATATCTGTGGGGAAATCTCTATATCTGTGGGGAAATCTCTATATCTGTGGGGAAATCAATATATCTGTGGGGAAATCAATATATCTGTGGGGAAATCACTATATCTGTGGATAAATCAATATATCTGTTGGGAAATCACTATATCTGTGGGGAAAATCAATATATCTTTGGGGAAATCTCTATGTCTGTGAGGAAATCTCTATATCTGTGGGGAAATCTCTATATCTGTGGGGAAATCTCTATATCTGTGGGGAAATCAATATATCTTTGGGGAAATCTCCATATCTGTGGGGAAATCACGATATCTGTGGGGAAATCTCTATATCTGTGGGGAAATCACTATATCTGTGGGGAAATCTCCATATCTGTGGGGAAATCTCTATATCTGTGGGGAAATCAATATATCTGTGGGGAAATCTCCATATCTGTGGGGAAATCACGATATCTGTGGGGAAATCTCTATATCTGTGGGGAAATCTCTATATCTGTGGGGAAATCACTATATCTGTGGGGAAATCTCTATATCTGTGGGGAAATCTCTATATCTGTGGGGAAATGACTATATCTGTGGGGAAATCTCTATATCTGTGGGGAAATCACTATATCTGTGGGGAAAATCAATATATCTTTGGGGAAATCACTATATCTGTGGGGAAATCTCTATGTCTGTGGGGAAATCTCTATATCTGTGGGGAAATCAATATATCTGTGGGGAAATCTCTATATCTGTGGGGAAATCTCTCTATCTGTGGGGAAATCAATATATCTGTGGGGAAATCATGATATCTGTGGGGAAATCATGATATCTGTGGGGAAATCTCTATATCTGTGGGGAAATCACTATATCTGTGGGGAAATCACTATATCTGTGGGGAAATCAATATATCTGTGGGGAAATCTCTATATCTGTGGAGAAATCTCTATATCTGTGGGGAAATCTCTATATCTGTGGGGAAATCTCTATATCTGTGGGGAAATCTCCATATCTGTGGGGAAATCTCCATATCTGTGGGGAAATCTCTATATCTGTGGGGAAATCTCTATATCTGTGGGGAAATCAATATATCTGTGGGTAAATCACTATATCTGTGGGGAAATCTCTATATCTGTGGGGAAATCTCTATATCTGTGGGGAAATCACTATATCTGTGGGGAAATCTCTATATCTGTGGAGAAATCTCTATATCTGTGGGGAAATCTCTATATCTGTGGGGAAATCTCTATATCTGTGGGGAAATCTCTATATCTGTGGGGAAATCTCAAGATCTGTGGGGAAATCTCAAGATCTGTGGGGAAATCACTATATCTGTGGGGAAATCTCTATATCTGTGGGGAAATCAATAAATCTGTGGGGAAATCAATATATCTGTGGGGAAATCACTATATCTGTGGGGAAATCTCTATATCTGTGGGGAAATCTCTATATCTGTGGGGAAATCTCTATATCTGTGGAGAAATCTCTATATCTGTGGGGAAATCTCTATATCTGTGGGGAATTCAATATATCTGTGGGGAAATCACTATATCTGTGGGGAAATCTCTATATCTGTGGAGAAATCAATATATCTGTGGGGAAATCACTATATCTGTGGGGAAATCTCTATATCTGTGGGGAAATCTCTATATCTGTGGAGAAATCTCTATATCTGTGGGGAAATCACTATGTCTGTGGGGAAATCACTATATCTGTGGGGAAATCTCTATATCTGTGGGGAAATCAATATATCTGTGGGGAAATCACTGTATCTGTGGGTAAGTCACTATATCTGCGGGGAAATCTCTTTATCTGTGGGGAAATCTCTATATCTGTGGGGAAATCTCTATATCTGTGGGGAAATCACTATATCTGTGGGGAAATCTCAAAATCTGTGGGGAAATCACTATATCTGTGGGGAAATCTCTATATCTGTGGGGAAATCTCAAAATCTGTGGGGAAATCACTATATCTGTGGGGAAATCTCTATATCTGTGGGGAAATCAATATATCTGTGGGGAAATCACTATATCTGTGGGGAAATCTCAAAATCTGTGGGGAAATCACTATATCTGTGGGGAAATCTCTATATCTGTGGGGAAATCAATATATCTGTGGGGAAATCTCTATATCTGTGGGGAAATCAATATATCTGTGGGGAAATCACTATATCTGTGGGGAAATCACTATATCTGTGGGGAAATCTCTATATCTGTGGGGAAATCAATATATCTGTGGGGAAATCACTATATCTGTGGGGAAATCACTATATCTGTGGGGAAATCTCTATATCTGTGGGGAAATCACTCTCTCTGTGGGGAAATCTCTATATCTGTGGAGAAATCTCTATATCTGTGGGGAAATCACTATATCTGTGGGGAAATCACTATATCTGTGGGGAAATCTCTATATCTGTGGGGAAATCACTATATCTGTGGGGAAATCTCTATATCTGTGGGGAAATCAATATATCTGTGGGGAAATCACTATATCTGTGGGGAAATCACTTTCTCTGTGGGGAAATCTCTATATCTGTGGAGAAATCTCTATATCTGTGGGGAAATCACTATATCTGTGGGCAAATCACTATATCTGTGGGGAAATCTCTATATCTGTGGGGAAATCACTATATCTGTGGGGAAATCTCTATATCTGTGGGGAAATCAATATATCTGTGGGGAAATCACTATATCTGTAGGGAAATCTCTATATCTGTGGGGAAATCAATATATCTGTGGGGAAATCACTATATCTGTGGGGAAATCACTATATCTGTGGGGAAATCTCTATATCTGTGGGGAAATCTCTATATCTGTGGGGAAATCAATATATCTGTGGGGAAATCTCCATATCTGTGGGGAAATCATGATATCTGTGGGGAAATCTCTATATCTGTGGGGAAATCACTATATATGTGGGGAAATCTCTATATCTGTGGGGAAATCACTATATCTGTGGGGAAATCTCTATATCTGTGGGGAAATCTCTATATCTGTGGAGAAATCTCTATATCTGTGGGGAAATCTCCATATCTGTGGGGAAATCTCTATATCTGTGGGGAAATCTCAAAATATGTGGGGAAATCACTATATCTGTGGGGAAATCTCTACATCTGTGGGGAAATCTCTATATCTGTGGGGAAATCAATATATCTGTGGGGAAATCACTATATCTGTGGAGAAATCTCTATATCTGTGGAGAAATCTCTATATCTGTGGGGAAATCTCTATATCTGTGGGGAAATCAATATATCTGTGGGGAAATCACTATATCTGTGGGGAAATCTCTATATCTGTGGAGAAATCAATATATCTGTGGGGAAATCTCTATATCTGTGGAGAAATCTCTATATCTGTGGGGAAATCACTATATCTGTGGGGAAATCTCTATATCTGTGGGGAAATCACTATATCTGTGGGGAAATCAATATATCTGTGGGGAAATCACTATATCTGTGGGTAAGTCACTATATCTGTGGGGAAATCTCTATATCTGTGGAGAAATCTCTATATCTGTGGGGAAATCTCTATATCTGTGGGGAAATCTCTATATCTGTGGGGAAATCTCCATATCTGTGGGGAAATCTCTATATCTGTGGGGAAATCTCTATATCTGTGGGGAAATCAATATATCTGTGGGGAAATCTCAAAATCTGTGGGGAAATCACTATATCTGTGGGGAAATCTCTATATCTGTGGGGAAATCTCTATATCTGTGGGGAAATCACTATATCTGTGGGGAAATCTCTATATCTGTGGAGAAATCTCTATATCTGTGGGGAAATCTCTATATCTGTGGGGAAATCTCTATATCTGTGGGGAAATCTCTATATCTGTGGGGAAATCTCAAAATCTGTGGGGAAATCTCTATATCTGTGGGGAAATCAATATATCTGTGGGGAAATCACTATATCTGTGGGGAAATCTCTCTATCTGTGGGGAAATCAATATATCTGTGGGGAAATCACTATATCTGTGGGGAAATCACTATATCTGTGGGGAAATCTCTATATCTGTGGGGAAATTAATATATCTGTGGGGAAATCTCTATATCTGTGGGGAAATCTCTATATCTGTGGGGAAATCAATATATCTGTGGGGAAATCAATATATCTGTGGGGAAATCACTATATCTGTGGATAAATCAATATATCTGTTGGGAAATCACTATATCTGTGGGGAAAATCAATATATCTTTGGGGAAATCAATATATCTGTGGGGAAATCTCTATGTCTGTGGGGAAATCACGATATCTGTGGGGAAATCTCTATATCTGTGGGGAAATCACTATATCTGTGGGGAAATCTCCATATCTGTGGGGAAATCTCTATATCTGTGGGGAAATCTCTATATCTGTGGGGAAATCAATATATCTGTGGGGAAATCTCCATATCTGTGGGGAAATCACGATATCTGTGGGGAAATCTCTATATCTGTGGGGAAATCTCTATATCTGTGGGGAAATCACTATATCTGTGGGGAAATCTCTATATCTGTGGGGAAATCTCTATATCTGTGGGGAAATCTCTATATCTGTGGGGAAATGACTATATCTGTGGGGAAATCTCTATATCTGTGGGGAAATCACTATATCTGTGGGGAAAATCAATATATCTTTGGGGAAATCACTATATCTGTGGGGAAATCTCTATGTCTGTGGGGAAATCTCTATATCTGTGGGGAAATCAATATATCTGTGGGGAAATCTCTATATCTGTGGGGAAATCTCTCTATCTGTGGGGAAATCAATATATCTGTGGGGAAATCTCCATATCTGTGGGGAAATCATGATATCTGTGGGGAAATCTCTATATCTGTGGGGAAATCACTATATCTGTGGGGAAATCACTATATCTGTGGGGAAATCAATATATCTGTGGGGAAATCTCTATATCTGTGGAGAAATCTCTATATCTGTGGGGAAATCTCTATATCTGTGGGGAAATCTCTATATCTGTGGGGAAATCTCCATATCTGTGGGGAAATCTCTATATCTGTGGGGAAATCTCTATATCTGTGGGGAAATCAATATATCTGTGGGGAAATCTCAAAATCTGTGGGGAAATCACTATATCTGTGGGGAAATCTCTATATCTGTGGGGAAATCTCTATATCTGTGGGGAAATCACTATATCTGTGGGGAAATCTCTATATCTGTGGAGAAATCTCTATATCTGTGGGGAAATCTCTATATCTGTGGGGAAATCTCTATATCTGTGGGGAAATCTCTATATCTGTGGGGAAATCTCAAAATCTGTGGGGAAATCACTATATCTGTGGGGAAATCTCTATATCTGTGGGGAAATCAATATATCTGTGGGGAAATCAATATATCTGTGGGGAAATCACTATATCTGTGGGGAAATCTCTATATCTGTGGGGAAATCAATATATCTGTGGGGAAATCACTATATCTGTGGGGAAATCACTATATCTGTGGGGAAATCTCTATATCTGTGGGGAAATTAATATATCTGTGGGGAAATCTCTATATCTGTGGGGAAATCTCTATATCTGTGGGGAAATCAATATATCTGTGGGGAAATCACTATATCTGTGGATAAATCAATATATCTGTTGGGAAATCAATATATGTGTTGGGAAATCACTATATCTTTGGGGAAATCAATATATCTGTGGGGAAATCTCTATGTCTGTGAGGAAATCTCTATATCTGTGGGGAAATCAATATATCTGTGGGGAAATCTCTATATCTGTGGGGAAATCTCTATATCTGTGGGGAAATCTCTATATCTGTGGGGAAATCTCTATATCTGTGGGGAAATGACTATATCTGTGGGGAAATCTCTTTATCTGTGGGGAAATCACTATATCTGTGGGGAAAATCAATATATCTGTGGGGAAAATCAATATATCTTTGGGGAAATCACTATATCTGTGGGGAAATCAATATATCTGTGGGGAAATCTCTCTATCTGTGGGGAAATCTCTATATCTGTGGGGAAATCAATATATCTGTGGGGAAATCTCCATATCTGTGGGGAAATCACGATATCTGTGGGGAAATCTCTATATCTGTGGGGAAATCTCTATATCTGTGGGGAAATCTCTATATCTGTGGGGAAATGACTATATCTGTGGGGAAATCTCTATATCTGTGGGGAAATCACTATATCTGTGGGGAAAATCAATATATCTTTGGGGAAATCACTATATCTGTGGGGAAATCTCTATGTCTGTGGGGAAATCTCTATATCTGTGGGGTAATCTCTATATCTGTGGGGAAATCAATATATCTGTGGGGAAATCTCCATATCTGTGGGGAAATCACGATATCTGTGGGGAAATCTCTATATCTGTGGGGAAATCTCTATATCTGTGGGGAAATCACTATATCTGTGGGGAAATCTCTATATCTGTGGGGAAATCTCTATATCTGTGGGGAAATGACTATATCTGTGGGGAAATCTCTATATCTGTGGGGAAATCACTATATCTGTGGGGAAAATCAATATATCTTTGGGGAAATCACTATATCTGTGGGGAAATCTCTATGTCTGTGGGGAAATCTCTATATCTGTGGGGAAATCAATATATCTGTGGGGAAATCTCTATATCTGTGGGGAAATCTCTATATCTGTGGGGAAATCACTATATCTGTGGGGAAATCTCTATATCTGTGGGGAAATCTCTATATCTGTGGGGAAATGACTATATCTGTGGGGAAATCTCTATATCTGTGGGGAAATCAATATATCTGTGGGGAAATCTCTCTATCTGTGGGGAAATCTCTATATCTGTGGGGAAATCAATATATCTGTGGGGAAATCTCCATATCTGTGGGGAAATCTCTATATCTGTGGGGAAATCTCTATATCTGTGGGGAAAATCATTACATATGTTGGGAAATCATTATATGTGTGGGATTGTTGAGGATTGTTGAGAAAGGATTGTTGAGAGATTGTCCTTCCCCACAGATATATTGAAAGGATTGTCCTTCCAGAGGATTGTTGAGAAAGTTTTTTTGATTGATTTTTTTTGATTGATGAAAGCTATTTATGCACCACCTCAATGACTACCACATATCCACAGTTATTCCCATCTTGTGTTTGGCTGGTGAAAGTTTCTGGCACGTGCTTTCCCAAACCGGCTGAGCATGCTGGCTTTGTTCGATCGAAGATGATTTGGACACAGTTTTTAAAATTTGTTCAGGTGCCAACGATGTTCTGACCTGCATGTGGCCCTTCCTGTGAAGCACCAGTCTGACAGTTTACAGCCAGGTCAGGAATGGAACCCAAACGAAGCGCACTCCATATACACCTGCATCATCCTGTGGGACCAAAATTATTTCCAAGAAAAGACTTGCGTCTGACTTTCGGATGATATAATAAAAATACAAACATAAAGAAATGAGAACACCCCTTCGCAGTGAGAAATGCCAAGTGCACACGACATTACTGGAGAAAGAAAGATTTGCTTGAAAATTGGGTTCAAATCAGTAACAGCAATGCGTTGTCTTCATGAGGAAAGGCCACTTTAAATGAGCCTCTTGCAGATGGATTCCCACCACACTGAGCAGTGCATGAAGAACAGACAAACTCTGCAAAGGTACAATAATCCTCAAAATGATGTATAATAATTGAATCGATTCCTTTTTGTGGAAAGCCCTCCTTGCGCAGCCATTTCTTCAAAATTTGTTTCGGCACAGGCTGTTGTCGTTTGATCCGATTGCATTTTGAGGCAGATTGCGGATGGTGTGTGAAGGTAAATGGGGAAAAGGTAATGAAACTCTGCCATGGAGGTGGTGGAAGGTCAATGGAAAAGCTGTCGCACCGGTAGAATTCCACAACCATCACGTGTCAATAGTCCCTGTGAAAAGAACATCTCTATTTTGTATACATAGTCGAGGCTCATGGAAGAGCCAGTACCACGAGTACACTGCATGGATTAGGACACACCTGGACAAAAGGAACGGTTGAGAAAAAAGGGGGGGGGGAGACACCAACAAAAGAGTTGAAGGCCAAAATAGATTGGAGACTTGGACAAACAATGGATGTGGGGAGGATGCATGGGGCGGACAAGATGGATACAGATGGAAACTCGAAGGAGGGAAAACTGGAAATTTGGAAGGAGGAGGGTTTTGGATGGGCGAGGGGGAGGAGGTTAACGAGGGTAGAAAAGATCATGGTTTTTGATTGAGGATGATATGAGATGGTGGTGAACGGCTGTCTTGAACATCTGGAGGGAAGGATGAGATTTAAAAGGATGAGATTGAAACGTGTCATCTCTTGGTATCAGAGATGACACGTAACAACAAACAGCAATTTTAAGAGAAAAATTATTATTTCCTTGCATTTTACAGCATATTCTTCATGATTACATTTTGTTGGATTCTTACGTCACTTTTCACGCATTATTCACATAGGGAACTTTGGCACAGGAGATCATTTGGCCCATCATGCCTGTGCTGCAGCAGTACTCCACTCTCATCACCCATAAGCTACCGACAAGTCCTGCCAATATCCCCATACCCCTCGATCTCCAATGCATCCAGGTACCTATCCAATTCCCATTTAAAGTTATCCACCCT
>NC_140971.1:22892089-22927089 GCF_056783735.1 Eptatretus burgeri
GCAGTGGCTTGGGACCCAAGAGGTCCTGAGTTCAAGCCCCGTTGAGACACTGAATTAATATATGTATGTATATATATATATATGTATATATATGTATATATATATATGTATATGTATATATATATGTATATATATGTATATATATGTATGTATATATATATGTATGTATATATATATGTATATATATGTATGTATATATATATGTATATATATGTATGTATATATATATAAATATATATATATATATATATATATATAGATATATATATATATATATATATATATATATATATATATATATATATATATATATATATATATATACATATATATATATATAACCAAGTCGAAAACACCAGGGGGTTGACTCAGCCTGCCATCCTTCCGAGGTCGGCGAAATGAGCACCAGTTCTACTGGGCCCGGTGTATGCCCCGGTTAGAATAGGTGTACCATATCCCTGTGTGTCGTAAGAGGCGACCAGGGTTGCGTCAGGAAGGGCATCCGGCGTTAAAACCTATGCCAAATCATTATGCGGACAACAAAACGAATTTCCATACCGGATCGGTCGAGGCCCGGGTTACCAACGACCGCCACCGGTACCGGTGGTCAGCAGGGTACCAGTGGAAATTGTGCTACTGCTGGGCGAAGGAGGAGAAGGAGACGGGGAAGGCGAGTCCGGAGTCAGTGGGAGAGGGGGAAGGGTAGAAGTGTGGAGGTGAGAGTTGGAACTCTGAATGTTGGGACAATGACTGGCAAAGGGCGAGAGTTGGCTGATATGATGGAGAGAAGAAAGGTGGACATACTGTGTGTACAAGAGACCAAGTGGATGGGGAGTAAGGCGAGGAGCATTGGAGGTGGTTTCAAACTGTTCTACCATGGTGTGGATGGGAGGAGAAATGGTGTCGGGATAATCCTGAAGGAAGATTATGTCAAGAGGGTATTGGAGGTGAGGAGAGTGTCTGACCGAGTGATGAGTGTGAAGTTGGAAATTGAAGGGGTGATGATGAATGTCATCAGTGCATATGCCCCACATATGGGGTGTGAGATGGAATATAAAGAAGATTTCTGGAGTGAGTTAGATGAAGTGGTGGAGAGTGTATCCAAGGATGAAAGAGTGGCGATTGGAGCAGATTTCAATGGACATGTTGGGGAGGGGAATAAAGAGGATGAGGAGGTGATGTGGAGGTACGGTCTCAACAAGAGAAATGTGGAAGGGCAAATGGTGGTAGAGTTTGCAAAAAGAATGGAAATGGCAGTGGTAAATCCATATTTCAAGAAGAAGGAGGAAAACAGGGTGACATACAAGAGTGGAGGAAAGTGCACACAGGTGGATTACATCTTAAGTAGGAGATGCAACCTGAAAGAGATTAGTGACTGTAAGGTTGTGGCAGGGGAGAGTGTAGCTCGACAGCATCGATTGGTGGTCTGTAGGATGACTTTAGAGGTGAGGTTGAGGAAGAGAGTGAGGGCTGAACCAAGGACCAGATGGTGGAAGCTGAAGGAGGAAGACTGTTGCGTGAAATTTAGGGAGGAGGTGAGACAGGCGTTGGATGGTGATAAAGATGGGTGGGATGATTGGGCAACGACAGCAGAAGTTGTGAGGGAGATAGCTAGGAAGGTACTTGGTGTGACATCTGGACAGAGGAAGGAAGATAAGGAGACTTGGTGGTGGAATGAGGAAGTACAGAAAAGTATAAGGAAGAAGGGGTTGGCGAAAAAGAAGTGGGATAGTCAGAGAGATGAAGAAAGTAGGCAGGAGTACAAGGAGTGGCATCGAAAAGCAAAAAGAGAGGTGGCAAAGGCCAAGGAAAAGGCATATGACAAGCTGTATGAGAAGTTGGATACAAAAGAAGGGGAAAAGGATTTATACCGATTGGCAAGACAGAGGGACCGAGCTGGGAAGGATGTGCTGCATGTTCGGGTGATAAAGGACGCAAATGGGAATGTGCTGACGAGCGAGGAGAGTGTGTTGAGAAGGTGGATGGAGTACTTTGAGGAGCTGATGAATGAAGAAAATGAGAGAGAGAAGGTTGGAAGAGGTGGAGATAGTGAATCTGGAAGTGGGGTGGATCAGTAAGGATGAAGTGAGGACTGCTATGAAGAAGATGAAAACTGGAAAGGCGGTTGGCCCAGATGGTATACCAGTGGAGGCATGGAAGTGCTTAGGAGAGATGGCAGTGGGGTTGTTAACCAGATTGTTTAATAAAGTCTTGGAAAGTGAGAGGATGCCGGAGGAGTGGAGATTAAGTGTACTGGTTCAGATTTTCAAGAATAAGGGTGATGTGCAGAGCTGTGGAAATTACAGAGGGATAAAGTTGTTAAGCCACACCATGACGTTGTGGGAAAGAGTAGTGGAAGCTTGGTTGAGAGGAGAGGTGATGATCTGTGAGCAGCAATATGGGTTTATGCCAGGAAAGAGCACCACTTACGCGATGTTTGCTTTGAGAATGTTGATGGAGAAGTATAGGGAAGGCCAGAAAGAGTTACATTGTGTGTTTGTGGATTTAGAGAAAGCTTATGATAGGGTGCTAAGAGAGGAGTTGTGGCATTGTATGAGGAAGTCGGGAGTGGTGGAGAAGTATGTGAGGATCGTGCAGGATATGTACGAGGACAGTGTGACAGCGGTGAGGTGTGCGGTAGGAATGACGGACCGGTTTAAGGTTAAAGTGGGATTGCACCAAGGATCGACTCTGAGCCCTTTCCTGTTTGCAATGGTGATGGACAGGTTGACGGACGAGATCAGACTGGAGTCTCCATGGACTATGATGTTCGCGGATGACATCATGATCTGTAGGGAGAGTAGGGAGCAGGCTGAATCGAGCCTTGAGAGGTGGAGCTACGCACTGGAGAGAAGGGGAATGTTAGTCAGTAGGAGTAAGACGGAGTACATGTGCGTAAATGAGACGGAGGGTGGTGGTATGGTGCAGTTGCAAGGAGTTGAGGTGGGGAAGGTGGATTGGTTTAAATACTTGGGATCAACTGTCCAAAGTAACGGAGAGTGTGGGAAATAAGTGAAAAAGAGAGTGCAGGCAGGATGGAGAAGAGTTGCAGGAGTGATTTGTGACAGAAGGGTAGATGCAAGAGTGAAGGGGAAAGTATATAAGACGGTAGTGAGACCAGCTATGTTGTATGGTTTGGAGGCGGTGGCGCTAACAAAAAGACAGGAAGCGGAGCTGGAGGTGGCAGAGTTAAAGATGCTGCGATTCTCGTTGGGAGTGACGAGGATGGATAGGATAAGAAATGAGTATATTAGAGGGACAGCACAGGTAGGACGGTTTGGAGACAAAGTGAGAGAGGCGAGATTGAGATGGTTTGGACATGTGCACAGGAGGGAAACGGAGTATATCGGGAGAAGGATGTTGAAGATGGAGCCGCCAGGCAGGAGGAGAAGAGGAAGGCCAAAGAAGAGGTTCATGGATGCGGTGAGGGCGGACATGCGGGTGGTTGGAGTGTCAATGGAAGATGTGGAGGATAGAGCGAAATGGAGACGGTTGGTCCGCTGTGGCGACCCCTAACGGGAGCAAGCCGAAAGAGGAAGAAGAAGAAGAAGAAGAAGAAGAAGAAGAAGAAGGAAGGAAAGCCATGATATCTGTGGATCATTAAAAAAAAAAAAACAGATGGCGATACTGCGACTGATAAGTATAATGCATTGAGTGATAATGCTAAGGTGAAACAACTTCGTGTTTCTCTAGATGGAACATTTTATCCACGAGATAGATTGGAAATTAATTGGGAAAAAAATGATTTTGCTGAAACATACAAGTCTTAACAAAAGGTGTGTGAAAGTAATGAAAATAAAGAACCTATTTTGGATATGACAGCATTTAAAAGTTTGTATACAATCTATGCGTTTGACCTGAGTGCTCAAAAGGAAACTATAAAGTCTAATCGAGTGGACACTTCCATATACATTGAAAGAGGAGAGCGTGAAGAAGTTGATACATATTGTTTGCTTTTGGAAGAAACAGAATTACAGATTAATACAGATAATGGTGTTATGATTCGTCTCACATAATTTTTGTTCAATAAATGAGTGGCAAAGTACCAACTGGGGTATATGTTAATCAAATAAATCTTCATAAACTATAATCTTGTGTTCAAAATCAAAAGCCTTGTACGATTAACGTTAATACAATTCAGAGAAAAGGAGCAGTAAAAATTGATGTTTTGCTCACAAGAGAACAGGTTGAAATCTTGAACGATACTGGCTAACTTAAAATTAAAATGACAAAACCAATGTTGAAAAAATATTCAATAAGAGAGACGAGTGGAGGATTTCTCCCATTTCTAATTCCTTTATTTGCTGGTTTAAGTGCGGTTGGAGCATTGACGGGTGGTATTTCAACAGCGGTGAAAACTGCCAACGAAAGGAAGGCTCAACTCCGGGCTCAAAAAGAATTGGAAAGACATAACAAAGAGTTGGAGAAACAAATTAGTGGAAGTGGTGTAATTGTAGATTTTGCTGAAAAGCTTGAAGGTCTGCCTGATAAAGCGAGATTGTTGGTTGGAGATATGCTTTCTTCGATCGCACAAGCAGGTGTAAAATTAACGAAAAGAGGTAATGGATTATATCTTTCTAATAAATAAATGAGCATTGATGAGTGGTTTAAAGAATTTGGAAAGAATACAACATCAAATTTACAACTTGTCAAATATTGTAAGAAATTGAAAATTCATAATGTGGTTATTTGTATGAGAGATGAATTAACAAACGTGCCTAAACATACAAAGAATATTATTATGAACTTAGAAGATAATAATGGGAATGGTTCTCATTGGGTTTGTATTTTTAATCGTCAAGACAAATATTATTTTGATAGTTTTGGTCT
The DNA here is from genome assembly GCF_056783735.1 of Eptatretus burgeri. Lineage (NCBI taxonomy): Eukaryota > Metazoa > Chordata > Myxini > Myxiniformes > Myxinidae > Eptatretus > Eptatretus burgeri. The sequence goes on from NC_140971.1 coordinate 22,896,920, forward strand.
TCCACCACCTGCTGAAGTCATAAAATTCTTACAGAATGGTGTTTATCAAACATTTCAAGTCCAAGAATTAAATTTCAAGTGTTGTGGTCAATTATGTCTGTATGTGTTATTTCAACTCAACAAAAATAATTTTTTATGACATTTTTAATCTAATATAAATGACTTATGTTGGTAAAGATGGTTCTATCTTTGGTGTATCCCAAGAACTGGATGTTGATTTATCAAATTATTACACAAAGGCACAGGCTGAATGACATAAATATAATATAACCAAAAATGTTAATATGAAAAATGCTTATAAATTAAAAAATTATCCAAGCCCGAATGACACGAATGACTTGGTGAGATTTAGTGATTTATCACAATATATATCCTTAAATAAAACGGCCGTGTATTCCAAAGATACAGAAGTGTTGATTTTATCTCCAGGTCATACAGAATTCACAGTTCAAATTAAAATAAATTTTTAAAAAGAAGGGTGTATCGTTTGTATGAGAATAGAACAATGGGGGTATGATATGAATGATTTAGGGTATAATTGGTCATTTAAAATTGACCTAGAACACCTGGAACAATTAAATCAGTCTCGTAAGGAAGAATATTATCCACTTGGTGTCGAGAATGAGTTTTGTGGAAGCACAATTAGTAGACAACAAATAAAAGAATTTAATAAGGGTAAATATAATAATGGTTTTGCCCTTGTTTATATCATGAAAACAGAAAAAAACAGGATTATATATAATAAGTAAGGAAATACAAAATGATTTAACTATGGGAAGATGGGGAGGTGTTTCGTGCCATAATATTATTCTAACATATATTTCTAATACATAAATGACGGCAAGAAGGCTTCAAGAAAATTATCATTTCTGTGTCCAAGCATACCTTCAAAAAAAGGGTATTCGGTATTTTAATATATATGTTCTACAACATAAGAATGAGGTATTTTCAATAAAAGATTTGCATTATGCTGATGTTGATAAACCAACAACTTTGGATTTAATTAGAATGTTAAATAATGGAAAAATTATGAAGTTAAGAAAACACAAGGCTCTTTTCGAAATTCAAAAGAAATTTTATTGGTTTCCTGGTGTAAAAAAAATTATTTTGGATACAGGAATAACAAGAAATCCTGATGAATATATATATATATGATATTCTATGGGGTGTAAGCGATTCAAGGATAATAAGGGATGAGGAAGGAGTTGAAGAAGAGAGAGAAGAGGAGGAAAAGGAGAAGAGAGAGAAGGAGGAAAGGGAGAAGAAAGAGAAGGAGGAGAGGGAGAAGAAAGAGAAGGAGGAGAGGGAGAAGAAAGAGGAGGAAAGGGAGAAGAAAGAGAAGGAGGAGAGAGAGAGAGAAGAGAGAGAAGGAGGAGAGGGAGAAGAAAGAGGAGGAAAGGGAGAAGAAAGAGAAGGAGGAGAGAGAGAGAGAAGAGAGAGAAGGAGGAGAGAGAGAGAGAAGATAGAGAAGGAGGAGAGGGAGGAAAGAGCGAGAATGAATGAATATCAAAATATCAAAAAAAGATTGGGGGTATTACAGAAAATAACTCAACCCACCGAGGAGGAAAACAAAGAATTGACAAGTCTATTAGCAATATTTTCGATAAGACTATTGTCATCGGCAAGATATTGATTTTAATTCAAGTTTTTCATTTTTTTCTTAAATAAATGGAGGAGAGAGTAAAGACGTTTCTAAGGATTCTTTATGTTTTAAAAATTAAGATTCAAATGTGCATGTTGGAAACTAAAAAGGTTTTTGCATTCTGTAGAAATTTTTATCATAAATAAATGAGTTATTGTCTCAAATGTAAAAAGAAAACTAATACTAAAAATATTTCATATTTTAAAAGTAAAAATAACAAGGTTATACAAAAAGGTACATGTTTGGTGTGTGATTCAAAAAGTGTCAATTTATCTCCAAACACAAACGTGGAGGAGATATACAAAAGTTTTTATCAGGAAGTAAATTTACAACTACTGGAATACCAGGGGAATTAAATCTACCAGGGTATTCTTTCTGTGGTCCAGGCACAAACTTGGATAAAAGATTATATGAGGCAGACAATCAATACTAAATCATGGAGTCAGCCCATCAAAAGAGTTGATGAAGTGTGCATGAGACACGATATTGATTATGGGAATACCACAACTTTGGAAGAAAAGCATGAAGCCGATAGAGAAATGTTGTATAATTTGTCTCTGATACACAATCCAACCTTGAGAGAAAAAGTTGATAGGTTCATCGTGAAGAAGATGGTCAGTGCTAAATTGAAACTTGGACTTGGAAATTCAAAAAAACTTATAGGCTCTAATGATGTCATTAAGACTGAAGAGCAATTAGCTGATGAATTACATAAACCAATATTCACAAAGTTTCAGAGAAGGAAGGTTTATTCCAAGGAAGTTGATTATATCTGGTCCGCTGATTTGATTGAACTCAATAATGATAAGGGGTACAAGTATGCTTTAACCGTTATTGATTTGAGGAGTAGATACGCATGGGTTGTCCCTTTAAAAAACAAAACAGGTAATACTCTTATGTTATGTCAAATACTTATGTCAAAACAGGTAATACTAAGCCTTTCAACAGATATTTAATAAAAGTAAGAGAAAACCTAAAAAAAAGTGGACTGATGAGGGTAGAGAGTTTTATAACAAAACATTTATGAATTTTCTAAAAAAATAACAGTATTACATTATACAGTACCTTTAATGAAGGAAAGGCCGTTGTTGTTGAATGTTTTAATCGTACCTTAAAAGAGAGACTATATAAAAAATTCACACAATCTGGTTCACAACAATGGTCATCTTTTATTCAGGATATTGTGGATAAGTATAATGACACGATTCACACGTCAACGAATATGAAACCATCAGAAACATTTACAAAATTACAATATGAAAAAAGGTTAATGTCAGAAAACCGAAGTTCAAAGTTGGTGATATTGTAAGAATAAATAGGTGGAAATCTCATTTTGAAAAAGGTTATATTAAACGATGGACGAACGATCTTTTTAAAATTGTTGATGTTATAGATACAGTTCCTTGGACTTCTAAGATATATGATTTAGAAGGGGAAGAGATTTTAGGTTCATTTTATTTACAGGAATTACAAAAGACAAAGATAAATTGAATTTTTTTGAATCCGCCCCTTTTTGACTCCGCCCACACAAGCTCCACCTACACAAACCCCACCCACACAAACCCTACCCACACAAGCTCCACACAAACCCCACCCCACACAAGCTCCACACACAAACCTCACTCCACACAAGCTCCACCCACATTCATCATATTCACATAATTAGTGATTAGTCAATTAGTTAATTAGTTCCCCACACACAACATGTTTATTTTATTTAAAAAATTGTCCACCCATCCATACAAGCTCCACCCGCACATCCACCCATCTATTCACCCATCCACATCAAACCTCATCCACATAAACCTCATCCACATAAACCTCATCCACATAAACCCTGCCCACAGAAGTCCCCACCCACATAAACCCCTCCCATATAAACCCCTCCCACAAAAGCCCCACCCACACAAGCCCCTCCCATATAAACCCCACCCACAGAAGTCCCCACCCACACAAGCCCCTCCCATATAAAGCCCTCCCACAAAGCCCCACCCACATAAACCCCACCCACACAAGCCCCACCCCCCCTCATCCCCTCTGTGCGCCCCCACCTTTGACCCACCACCTCCCTCATCCCACTCCCCACCCTTCCCCACACACACACGGGGAGGGGAGGGGGTGGGATGAGGTGTCATTGGGGGGGCGCACTTCCCCCCATAAATGTCCTTGATTCGCTTTTTGTAGTTAAGAATCAGATAATTGTAAGGAAAGCATTTATAATTAATCAACATTGATAATATTAAATATTCAGTTGTAAAAACAGATGATATATCCAAGCAGTCTGCTTCAGATGTCTTGAGTGCCAGGTCAGATTCCTGCAGTCGATTAACTTGTGCACTTGCTTCATCCAGACAGGTGTTTAAACTGAAAAATAAAAAAAAAGAATGTGTTAAAACTCAGGAGACATATTGACAGACAGAGACAGATATAGAAATGAACACAGAGACAAGCAGATATACATACACTCACACATGCACGTGCACGTGTGTGTTTCTCACCTTGAAGTCGGATCTTTCAAGATTATAGGAGATAACAACAATGTCTTCCAGTCGGTAATGATTTCTCTCATTTCTCCCCTGAAAATCCGAATCTCTTGTACAAAATCAGACATCTCTGCCTAGACATCGTGTAATTCGGATAATTCATTTTCAACATCGGCGATCAACGATGTTGTTATTGGAGACAATCTGTTGAAAAAAAAACAATATATATTAGTCATACAGTGATTTAATTAATAATCAGTTGTTTCACTGTGATTCTCAGAGGAAGAACACAAACGTACCGATATTGTAATGGATTCTCTTCTTCCTCAGACGAAAGATAGATCATGTTTCAATCGTTTCTCAATAGGACAAGATGAGAACAATTATAAAGCTTTCAGACAAAGTTTACGACTGACGGCTCCTTTATAAAACAACTTGAGGAAGTAAAATTGCATAATGTTGGAATTTTTTCAGGGCGTGTGTCCACACGGGGAAATGACTTTTCGGGCAAGACAGCTCAGCATGGGAAATGCATGGGTGATACATTCTCAAGCAGTTTTACCCATTTTTAACACAAAATGAAAATGCTTTGAATGACTTTTGATAAAACGTACGTTTATTAGCCTGTTAGTGTTCTGATTTAAAATATAACCACGAGGCCTTGTCTTTCACGGAATACTTCCTCATCTTCACGGCACGAACTGAAAACACTTAAAAACCTTCCCCCATTCGTTGGTTCACCTTTGAGTGGAGTAAGAGTCAAAGGGGGAGAGAAAAGAATTCTCCTCTTTTTGTTCTAATGGGTCTCGAGTCAGAGAGCTCTTCCGATACATTTGTATGGCAGAAAAAGGGGTATCTTAAAAAATATAAAGATTCAAATGTTTTATTTTTAAATATTTTAGATGGGGATTATTGTGCAAAGAAAATTAAACTATTGAAGGAATTTCAGAATGAACAAATCTTTATAGGTTCAATGAGTGAGCTAAACAATATGCATTGGTTATTTGAAAAAGAGTGTCCCTTGGCTTACATGTTTCAGATATTTCTTTAGAATCACCTTTAACAAATCACATTACTGCTTTACTACTTGAACAAATCTTTATCTTATTGCATTGGTTATTTGAAAAAAAGTGTCCCTAGGTTAAAAGGGGAGACAAATAAATATACCTTGGGATAAAAAGGGGGTTTACTTTTGAGGGGAAAAAAATATGAATCGCTGAAAATCCCCCATTCACTTACATGGGGAAAAGTGAGCCAGAATCAATATATTCATTGCATTGGCATGCGTACTGCAAAGGATCCAAGTTGCATTGGCATGCGTACTACAAAGGATCCACGTTGCATTGGCGTGCATACTGCAAAGGATCCAGGTTGTATTGTTATGAATCTGGAAGCCTTGTGCACACAGACAGACAGCCAACCCGATAGCTCAGTTATATTGGTGTGTGTTTCTAGTTAGGGTCCCGTCCCTTGTTTCATGGGTAATTAAATGTTCATGCGCTGTGGAGTTATTTTGATAGTTAGAGTTTTCTTTTACATTTTTACACCCCTTATAACAACAACAACACGCCTTCACCTCGCTTCAACACAACGCCAAAGCGCCCGCAGTGGGTGGAGTCCAAGGCGGAACCTCGCAGTGGCTCTCGCCCAATCGGGGTGATGCGAGCGAGGTTGCCGTCCTTCCACCAATGGGACTCCTCCACTGTGTGAGGAGCGGTCCACGTGATGTCACCACGCCCTCCCCCCCCCCCCCCGCCAGACCAATCAACCGACTTGGCGCCCGTTTTGGCGAATGACAGACGCGACGAGCGCATTTGCGCGCCAAAACCGTCCAGTGAGGGAGAGCGGGTAGCAAGGAGGCGTCCCCCCCCCGACACCCCCCCCCTTTGGACAAGGGGAAATAAGGTTGTGGCGCGATCGGACAGGCGGAGAGCGTGGTTGTCGGGACGAGCGCGAGAAGAACAAGGATAATTGCTTCTGGTCTGCTCGAGCGCGGGACACATCTCGCTGGTGCTGGGGGGGGAACGCATCTCGCTGGCACTTCTTCTGCTCTCGTCTCATCGCCGACGTTGAATTGCTCTGGTCTGCTGGAGCGCGGGTCACATCTCGACGCTGCTCTGGTCTGCTGGAGCGTGGGTCGCATCTCGTCGATGCTGGTCGCCTCTCGTCGACGCGGGGCTGGTCGCATCTCGCTGGCGCTGGGCTGGTCGCATCTCCACACCGGTCTGGTTTGCTTGTCTCGGCCAAACCGCACGAGGTGGGAAGGTCCATTTTTCTTACTGGTTATCTGTGTGTGCGTGTGTGTGTCCATGGGGCCCCGTCTTTCAGTAGAAACTGGATAAGTGCTTTTGCTTGTACATTGCATTTCATTTCTTATAATCGGATAACTCTGCTCCGAGCGTACTACCCCCCTCTCCCCCATTTTAAATAAATCCCCTGTTAAATGTTTCAGCTTGTTTCTGTGTTTCTTTCATTGGCTTAGCACAGTGTGTGTTGGGAAATTGGGAAGCGGTAAATTGTACATTTGGACCGACGGGACCTCGGTAACCATCCGCTCGGGTTACGCATGGGTCGAACACGCATACGGCTCGTCCCGTACGAGTGACGTCGAGGGTGTGAATCCTCCGTAGCTCGCCACGTGGGCCTCGAGGTATTTTGAAGTTTGGCAAATAACCCTGTCCTACGTGGTTGATTTATTGACAATTCACGGTCCTGTAAGAGAACCGTACCTTTTGGAGTTTTCCGAAAGGTACAATCTTGATTTCAGGTGTTCGGTGGAGTTGACCCTGCTGCTCCACCTAGCAGTCGTGCTCGCAACCGACGCCCGGCCCCACAACAGTCTTGGCTTGCTCACTGCAAATGATCCACATTGCATTTGCGTGCGTACTGCAAAGGATCCACGTTGCATTGGCGTGCGTACTGCAAAGGATCCATGTTGCATTGGCGTGCATACTGCAAAGGATCCAGGTTACATTGGCGTGCATACTGCAAAGGATCCAGGTTGCATTGGCATGCGTACTGCAAAGGATCCAGGTTGCAATGGTATGCTGCAAATTACATTGGCGTGCATACTGCAAAGGATCTACGTTGCATTGGCGTGCGTACTGCAAAGGATCCAGGTTGCATTGGCATGCGTACTGCAAAGGATCCAGGTTGCAATGGTATGCTGCAAATTACATTGGCGTGCATACTGCAAAGGATCTACGTTGCATTGGCATGCGTACTGCAAAGGATCCAGGTTGCATTGGCATGCGTACTGCAAAGGATCCACGTGCATTGGCGTGCGTACTGCTATGATCCAAGTTGCATTGGCGTGCGTACTCTCTCTATCGAGTGCAGCCTGTGTAGTCCAAGAGGAATACCCAGGTCCAACATCATGACGTAGCCTATACAGAACTTATTTGTCTTGTCTTTTTTTTCAGATTGAAAAATAGCTCAGCAACCTACCCAGGCCTGTTCTAGTCATGAATTGTGGTATAAGTAATTTGCAAAAATCGGTTAAAACGTACCAAGTGGAGGTGACAATTGTATGCATTTTCGCTAAAGCCAATTTTAGGAGTTTTAATGTTTTTATACATGTGTTAGCTGATATATGTGTATCCATCGTGGTTAATATATCGTAAAATAATAGCATGAACCAAAACACACATTTTCCAATGATTTTCCAACCACAACCATATTCATCATGTGCACTTCAACCAGAAAACAAGTTTGTATGACAATATTCATGAGCGGTTAATTGAACTAAAGTTGGATTTATCTTCCTGAAATATAAATTACAATGATCTTATATCCTCTTTTTATATTATGTTTATGATAATCTGTAAAATGTATTGCTAATACAGTGAAACCTATCGAGAGGTCCCTCTCATGAGCCACCACCTTCTCCTGAAAGGCCACCTAATTTTAGCTATACTGGCACTTTTACATAAAAACATACTGCTCATGAGAGATCACCCCTTCTGTAAAGTCAGTCTTTTGTGACATTTTGGATGACTTCTCAAAAGAGGTTTCACAATATGAATAACTAAACCAAGAAGGACCTTGGCTATCGCTGGTCGGATTTTGTGTCCAACGAGCGGTTGCTGAGAGAGACTCGGATGAGATTTGTTACCTGCATAGTCCGTGAGCGTCAGTTGCGGCTGTATGGACATGTGGCTCGTTTTCCTGACTCTGATCCTGCTCACCAGATTCTCTCAGTGAGGGAGTCTCATGAGTGGAGGAGGCCAGTGGGCCGACCACGTGCCTCATGGTTGCAGCAGGTTGACCATCATCTCAAGGAGATGGGGATGGGCCTGGAATTTGCCTGGGGGATGGCCAGACGGAGGCCCCTGGAGTACCGGCGGAAAGTGGACGCAGCGACGCGCTGTTCTGGCACATGCTCCCATACCTGACCTGACCTGACCTCTTGCTGGTCCTGTTATCTTCACCATTCTGCATGCATGCTTGCATGATTTGTGTATGAGATAAAGGGAAGTAAAGAGATGAAATAAATGAAAAAATAAAGGATTGAAGACCTCACTAAAAGCCCTACGCAACACATCTTTTCCATTTACCCACGAGACATATGGAAAAGGCTAACTAAACAAATACTAATGAGAAAACTGTCTTAGGATCGCTATATGTTGGGTGCCATTCCCTTGGAGGAATGATGGTTTTACAGAACCGCAACAATACATTTCATCATCTGAAACAACTCTGAAATCCTCCACCATGCTCTACTCTCTCTGAAGGCATTGCTCCGCTTTGCTCACTGAATTCAGAAAATGTCTCCTCTTCACTCTCTCATGGTTCTTCCACTGGTATATTATTCAGTGAAGAAGCCATTGCGCAGGGTGCTCGCTTCACTTACCTGTCGGTGGTGCTGCAGCATCCAATAAATGCCCATCCTCACCTGGAACGCGATCCTCATCCATGGCATTTGTTTATAAAAAAAATTGTGTTTTACAACATAATCCCTTGTACCAAATTCAAAGAAAATACATTTTGCCAAAATTCCACTAAATTTAGACCTGGTTTACAATTTTTCTGACACCCAAATTTAATTCACAATTTCTCTGGGGATGGTCCAACACCACAGGGTTCAAAATCCCCCTCCTGACACCAGTGTAACGAAGTCCCACTGGTGTAGGGTTAGAATCCCACATAGTTCAAAGAACAAAACTCACAACACCAGTGTAAAAATCACCCAGTCGAGCCGTACTGGACTCAAACCAGGTGGCGCCAGAGTTCACAATACGAAAGATGGCTTTAATTTAAATTATGTGGAGGCTTTAATATTAATCACAGAGCACTCCAAATGTCAGCGCAGGAAAGGTTATAATTCTCCATTTGGTTGAACACACTGAGAATGCAACTCATGTGTCCCCAATAGCTTGGTAATTTACCCATGCACAGATAAACAATACTGCTGCAACTCGAAGCCAATATCCCAGGAAAAAAAAATCACAAAACTGTCACAAATTGTCCGTAAACAAAAATATCCATGAATAAGGATTGGTCAGTGAATAAGGAATATTAATAAGGAGTGTGTCGCATTGGGATTCTCATCATGTGTGTACGATATGTGAACGTCTTTATAGTTGTGGAGGAACTCTGGGAAGGGTTCGAAACGGCAAAGTGCTTACCTTGTGTAGGCCTTCTTGGGTTGCTTTATGCAGCTTCTTTGGTGAGAGGAGTGTGGGAGGTGTCAATTGAATATAATCCGAGCTACTTTGGTTTGGTTGCTTAGGTGAGTGCTGATTGGCTATTTCTTCCATTCACAGGTGGGTCATTCCATGTCAAATCATCAAAGAATCTGCCGTCATCTCTCAGATTTTTGTAAAACTTTGGGAACCAATTGGGACCCATGAAAAACGGCAAGAACTCAAATATTTTTTTCTGACAGCCTCTTAATTAGTGAGATACAGACTAACGAACTTTGCACTAATTAGCACGACGTCGCGAATTCAAATGGCCATATCTCTAAAAGTATAACACCTAGAGAGCTGGTTTTGGTGTCATTTTAACGGTATTTTCATGCCCTATGAATTTGTCTGGGCAACATTTTCCTACCTCCAACCACAAAAAAGTTATCACAAAATATAAACTTCAATCGTGAATCCCCAAAAAATGTGTCCTTCAAATTTCCTCAAATTCATCCCAGAGGTACCTTATGATGTCAAGAAGCTTCCACATAAATTTTGATGGGGACTCGAATAGTTTCTGAGATATGAGGAATAATGTACATGTACGTATGGCATATAGGTTCGAAAATCAGCATTTGTAATGTATTATACAATCAATAAGTGAGTTCAAGTACACGGTGTTCACTAACCTGACTTAGGCTTTCAATTTCCTTTTCAATGCAGCAACAGCAGCACTTGTTTCTTCCCCTCAGGCCCAGTTGAAAATGAAAGTTTATGATACTTCAAAGCAATTGATGGTCGTTCCCTGTGTTCCCTGTCATGGCTAGGTTAGAATGGTTGTATAATACATTACAAATGCTGATTTTCGAACCTATATGCCATACGTACATGTACATTATTGCTCATATCTCAGAAACTATTGGAGTGCCCATCACAAAACTTATGTGGAAGCTTCTTGACATCATAAAGTACCTCTGGGATGAATTTGAGGAAATTTGAAGGATACATTTTTTGGGGATTCACGATTGAAGTTTATATTTTGTGATAACTTTTTTTGTGGTTGGAGGTAGGAAAATGTTGCCCAGACAAATTCATAGGGCATGAAAATACCTTTAAAATGACACCAAAACCAGCTCTCTAGGTGTTATACTTTTCGAGATATGGCCATTTGAATTTGCGACGTCGTGATAATTAGTCCAAAGTTCGTTAGTCTGTATCTCACTAATTAAGAGGCTGTTAGCAAAAATATTTGAGTTCTTGCCGTTTTTCATGGGTCCCAATTGGTTCCCAAAGTTTTACAAAATCTGAGAGATGACGGGAGATTCTTTGATGATTTGACATGGAATGACCCAGGTGAGAGATGAGGGTGGGTCTTTCCATATTTATATATTGACTGCTTTTGATGTTTGCATGTGGTACATGCTTGGGAGCCTCATTGGTATACGTTGCTGTTTGCGCTATCGCTGATGATTTGCCAATAAGCGATGAAACCGGTCCGGTAGCGGAGGGGGTGTGTCGCATTGGGATTCTCATGTGTGTACTATGTGTGAACATCTTTATAGTTGTGAGAAACTCTTGAAAGGGTTCGAAACAGCAAAGTGCTTACCTTGCATAGACCTTCTTGGGTTGCTTTATGCAGCTTCTTTGGCGAGAGGAGTGTGGGAAGTGTCAATATATATATATATATATATATATACATATATATATATACATATATATACATATATATATACACATATATACACATATATACACATATATATACATATATATATATATATATACATATATATATATACATATATATACATATATATATACACATATATACACATATATACAGATATATATACATATATATAAATATATATACATATATATACATATATATACATATATATACATATATATACATATATATACATATATATACATATATATACATATATACATATATACATATATATATATATATATATATATATATATATATATATATACATATACATATACATATATATATATATATATATACATATATATATATATATATATACATACATATATATATAGATATATACATATATATATATATATATATATATATATATACATATATATATATATATATATATATACATATACATATACATATATATACAGATATATATATATATATTGTTGCTGATTCGCGCCCGCCGGCGTGCTGACGGCCACGTAACTCGAATCGCGGCACGTCGCCCACCGGACGGACAATCCAGTCGTGACCCTCTCGGACTAACGCCGGGAACCAGTCACGGGTGGACCTTTCGGTCTCACCGCGATCAAGCCAATCAGCCCCCGCGTGGGATAGGGTTGCTCGCCAAATTCGACCTACCTAAGTACCCACGCGGAGGGTAGACCGGGCGATCGCACCTCGCCGCAGGTCGACTTCGGACACGGGCCACTTAAGCGACCCGTTCCGTACCATCAGAATAACCGAGCGGTGTTATCGTCGACCTCGACGGTTCGATTAATTATCGGGCGTATTCAACCCACTACCAACCCTTTACGTGAAGCAAGATGGGGATTCAATGGGAGAAATGACGAAGCGAAGCGGGAAACAGTTCAACACAAAGCACATTTATTCGCGGCACACGGGAAGCACACATATTCAATTCCACCAAAAGCACACAGAAAAGAAAAACACAATTCCATTTACACAAAAAGCAAATATAAAAGCGAAAGCACAATGCAGAGCTAATACCGACTACGGAGCACACGGCAACACTTATACAATTTTACTTCACAGACGGCGCCGACAACACATACCCAAAACCAAGGAAAAGAATACCCTCAAGGATGAGGCGGGCCTGAGGCCGAGACCGGGTCGGCCTACCCGTCTGGTGATGAGACGAGGAGCGGCGATGGCGCCTCAACTCCGCGGGCCCCGCGGACAGTGTCTGGTAGGGGGTGGGAAAGGGGCCCCCTTGGTCGCACTATCTCAGCGCGGGGGGAAACAGGAGGGGGTTGCTGATGCTCGGGGTATAGAGGATCTTTATTATCCCGCGACGAGCGTCTCCACCTCGGCCAGGTCGCGCTGTCGGCCTCCCTCGGGTGCAGCTTCCTGCACGACGCGAGCACCCCCTCGTCTGGTGTCGCCGCCTTTCCACAGCTCCGTCCCCTCCGTTCCGACTCCAACGCACACGACGAGCAGCTCCACCGCCCGCGAAGTCTTGACTCTCTGTTTCCGACTCTCCTACTCTCCGCCTCTGGACTCTCTTACTCTCTTACTCTCTTACTCTCTTACTCTCTTACTCTCTTACTCTCTTACTCTCTTACTCTCTTACTCTCTTACTCTCCTACTCTCCGACTCTCGACTCTCTGGACTGACGAACACGGTCCTTTTATCCGCCATGTAGCTTCGCCCTCTCAGCTTTGACCCCCTCCCTTCGACCTTTCACCTCGCTCCCCATTGGCCCGAGAAAAAGTGGGCGTGAAGGCTTTTTGATCCATAAATTTGCATATATCGATCGCCCTGGGGGCGGGGCCAATTCGCCCCTCGCTCACCGATTGGACGGCAAAAAGTGGGCGTGTGTCGTTTTTGATCCGTTTTTGAAGCACAAAATCCGTGATTTTGTACACGCTGTTCGGCGCGCGCCCTGCACGAGTCCAACACCGGTACCCACAGCGGGGCAAGAACGGTGGCGATGCGACGGTTGCGAGGTGTGACGGGAAGGTCGTGGCGGTTGTGGTGAAGCGGCGTTGTGGTTGGTTCTTGATGTTGTGGTTGTGGTGGTAATCATGGCGGTTGGTCCAAAATAAAGATAGCAAAAGAAAAACGGCTATCCTGAAGAGTCGCAGCACGCATAAATGACATGTATTCCCACGAGACAACGGGTTTGGGCCTAACTACACATGTAGTTACCGAGATACCTCACCTAAGGGACCTGAATGGTGGTTTGCGAATTTGGTAACCACAACAATATATATATATATATATATATATATATATATATATATATATATATATATATATATATATATATATATATACAGATATATATATATATATATATATATATATACAGATATATATATATATATATATATATATATATATATATATATATATATATATATATATATATATATATATATATATATATATATATATATATATATATATATATATATATATATATATATATATATATATATATATATATATATATATATATATATATATATATATATATATATATATATATATATATATATATATATATATATATATATATATATATATATATATATATATATATATATATATATATATATATATATATATATATATATATATATATATATATATATATATATATATATATATACATATATACATACATATATACATATATACATATACATATATATATACATATAGTGTTGTGGTTACCAGATTCGCAAACCACCATTCAGGTCCCTTAGGTGAGGTATCTCGGTAAGTGCATGTGTAGTTAGGCCCAAACCCGTTGTCTAGTGGGAATACATGTCATTTATACGTGCTGCGACTCTTCAGGATAGCCGTTTTTCTTTTACTATCTTTATTTTGGACCAACCGCCATGATCACAACCACAACATCAACCACCAACCACAACGCCGCTTCACCACAACCGCCACGACCTTCCCGTCACACCTCGCAACCGTAGCATCGCCACCGTTCTTGCCCCGCTGTGGGTACCGGTGTTGGACTCATGCAGAACGCGCGTCGAACAGCGTGTACAAAATCACGGATTTTGTGCTTCAAAAACGGATCAAAAACGACACACGCCCACTTTTTGCCGTCCAATCGGTGAGCGAGGGGCGATTTGGCCCCGCCTCCAGAACGATCGATATATGCAAATTTGTGGATCAAAAAGCCTTCACGCCCACTTTTTCTCGGGCCAATGGGGAGCGAGGTGAAAGGTCAAAGGGAGGGGGTCAAAGGCAAAGTTACGGGGGGATAAAAGGACGGTGTTCGTCAGTCAGAAGAGAGTCGCAAACGAGAACGAGAACGAGAACGAGAACGAGAACGAGAACGAGAACGAGAAGGAGAAGGAGTCGGAACGAAGGAGAAGGAGAACGAGAACGAAGAGGAGAACGAGAACGAAGAGGAGAACGAGAACAAGAAGAGTCGCAAACGAGAACGAGAAGGAGTCGAGAACGAGAAGGAGTCGGAACGGAGGGGACGAGTGTGGAAGACTGGAGCCCGAAGCCTGCAGTGGCTGGAGAAGCTGAAGAGAGTCGGACGAGGGGGTGCTCGCGTCGGTGCCAGGAGCTGCACACCCGAGGGAGGCCGGCAGCGCGACCTGGCCGAGGTGGAGACGCACACCAGGGATAATAAAGATCCTCTATACCCCGAGCATCAGCAACCCCCTCCTGTTTCCCCCCGCGCTGAGATAGTGCGACCAAGGGGGCCCCGTTCCCACCCCCAGCCAGGCACTGTCCACGAGGCCCGCGGGTTGCGGGGCCATCGCCGCTCCGCGTCTCATCACCAGACGGGTAGGCCCGACCCGGTCTCGGCCTCAGGCCTGCCCCATTCTTGGGGGATTTCTTTTCCTTGGTTTTGGGTATGTGTTGTCGGCGCCGTCTGTGAAGTAGAATTGTATAAGTGTTGCCGTGTGCTCGGTAGTCGGTATTAGCTCTGCACTGTGTTTTCACTTTTATGTTTTGTGTAAATGGAATTGTGTTTTCTTTTTTTGTGTGCATTTGGTGGAATTGTATTTGTGTGCTTTCCGTTCGTCGCGAATAAATGTGCTTTATTGTTGAACTGTTCTCCCGCTTCGCTTCGTCTTTTCCTCCATTGAATCCCCATCTTGCTTCACGTAAAGGGTTGGTAGTGGGCTGAATACGCCCGATAATTAATCGAACCGTCGAGGTCGACGATAACACCGCTCGGTTATTCTGATAGTACGGAACGGGTCGCTTAAGTGGCCCGTGTCCGAAGTCGACCTGCGGCGAGGTGCGATCGCCCGGTCTACCCTCCGCGTGGGTACTTAGGTAGTTCGAATTTGGCGAGCAACCCTATCCCACGCGGGGGCTGATTGGCTCGATCGCGGTGAGACCGAAAGGTCCACCCGTGACTGGTTCCCGGCATTAGTCCGAGAGGGTCACGACTGGATTGTCCGTCCGGTGGGCGACGTGCCGCGATTCGAGTTACGTGGCCGTTCGCACGCCGGCGGGCGCGAAGACCGCAACACTGGTGTCAGGAGTGGGATACAAATTCATCGCCCTCCTCGCGGCACTGGTATCGGAGAACAGGAAAACAGGCTCTCCTGTCTCCGGCTAAATTCACGGGAATCGGTCCAGGGGTGAGAGAAGCGACCCCCGATTCCCTCCAAATTACGAGCGAGCAAAATTAACCCTTCACGAGAAGCAAGATGGCGTCTCAAGGCGAGCGGGAGCCGGGGGTATTAGAAATGTATATGTGTAATAATGTAGAGTCCATGGTCCAGGATGGAATCCCCGAGCAGGAAATGTTGATTGTGCAGGAACACGGACTCGCCCAACTGAACCCAGGGCCCGAGGTGGGTGCGGCAGCGGCCGCGGTGTATGACACCTCCCCCCCCCCTCTCCACCAAGACCCTTCTCCAACCCTTGCCGAAACGGCTCAGCTGAGTGCATCCAACATGGCCCAGCTATGCGCCATGCTGGCGGCAATGAACAAACAAATGAATGAAGTGAAAACGACGATGGATACAAATACAAATGAAATGAAAAATGAAATGAAAAACGAAATGAAAGGCATGAACGAAAAGATGGATACAAATACAAATGAAGTGAAAACGACGATGGATGCGAATACACAACAAATAAACGAAAAGATGGATACAAAAATGAACGGAATGGAAACAAACATGAAAGAAGAAATGAAAGAGCTGCGGGGTGAGACGCAGAACATGGGCCGATGCCTGCAGGCGGGCATGAAGGCCGTGACCAGGGAGCTGGGAATGGCGACTTCACGTGTGGGAGCAAACGAGCTGGGTGGGGGTGCAACGGCTGACAGGCCCGCGGTGGAGGCGGGTGAAAAATAATTCGTGGAACGTGTTGGGCGAGGGTCGTGACGATGACCGAAAGGGAAAAATTAAATGGGGAGACCAAAACGTGTGAGACGAGACACGAGGTGACGACAACAGAAATAATAGTTGAGACAAGGGAGGTAAAGGGTGAAGAGTTGGCAGAGACACGGGAGATGGGAACGATAGAGGGAAGACTACACGATGAAGACGGGGTAAGTGACGCGCACGCACACACGGAGGTAGTGGAGGACAATGGGGTTGAGCTCGCGGAGCGTGTAGGGACCCGGTGCGAGCAGCGGGATGGCCTCCTCCAGGAACGAGGGGAGGGAGTATGCCCCCTTGAGGCGAGTCACGACCAGGTGAGTTCGGTCGTGTTTTGCGAGGTTGAGGGGACGAGTGCTGTGGACGGGTGCACGGAGAGCTTGAGGGGTGTAGAGGCCCCGGAGACCCTTGTGGGGACACAAATCCCCAGTGTGGTTGTCCCTGTGTGTGTGGTGCAAGGTGTGAGTGCGTCCCCGTGTGTGGAAGCGACCCCGTGTGTGAGTGGTGTGGTGGCGATGGAGCCAGAGTACGTGCTTCCCAGCACGCCGTGCGTGGGTGAGGCACCGTGTGTGAGTGAGGCCGTGTGTGTGAGTGAAACGGCCAGTGTGAGTGAGGCACCGCGGGTTAGTGCCCCCGCATGTATGAGTGAGGCACGGTGTGTGGATGAGGCACCGCGGTTGAGTGCCCCCGCGTGTATGAGTGAGGCACGGTGTGTGGATGAGGCACCGTGTGTGGAAGAGGCCGTGTGTGTGGATGAAACGGCCAGTGTGAGTGAGGCACCGCGGGTGAGTGCCCCCGCGTGTATGAGTGAGGCACGGTGTGTGGATGAGGCACCGCGGGTGAGTGCCCCCGCGTATGTAAGTAGTATGGTTTGTGTGAGTAGTGAGGCACGCGTGAGTGAACGGCCGTGTGCAAGGTCGCTGTGTGCCAGGGAGACCGTGTGTGTGAGAGAGCGGTATGTGAGGGAGATGTCGGTTGGCATGCGGGAGCACGCAGCCGCATCTCCCGGTGTGAATGTGATGGTGTGGACTGTGTGCGTCGTAACACGCAGGTGTGCGTGGGTGGAATGGAGACGACGACGGCGACAGAGGAGAGAAAGCCGAGTAGCGGCTGTGGTTGTTTCGAGGACCGTGCCGGGTTCACCCAGCAGTGAGCACGCGGTTCGTGCTGTGCAACGCACGAGACCACCACGTGCTCGCTTGCGAGAGTGAAGTCCCGGTCCGGAAACGCACGCGGTGGATTTGCCGATCCCGCGGACGGACAAAGTTTAGGCAGGTAAACGGATTTGGACCGGACGGGTTCTCCACGCGATCGTGTGTGTTCAGCTCCAACGGGCAAAGCACATGTGTTCGCGTGGGAAACCCCTCGAGACGTGGGGCTTGTGGTTTTTTTTTGCGCACGGTGACGTCATGGCTGCACGTGTGGTTGGAATCCGGCAGGAGGGGTATCTCTGCCGGATGGTCCCGTCCAAAGAGGGACGAGGAACACGTGCAGCTGCATGACGTCACGGGCAGGTGTAAAGTGCGCGAGCTCTGAGTTGCCGCGCAGGTGCTGGGCATGAAAAAAAAAAAAGAAGCAAGCCTCACTTTCGGGTGTACAGGATTCCTGGGCAAGGGGTGAAAGACCCCCTTACCTGGGCACAGGATGAAAACTAGTTAGGGGGAAGGGTTAGCTTAGTTAGACCGACTTCATGGGGCAGGGGTAAGTCCTCATGGAGTCCGTGGAATGGATTAGGTAGAGGGATTTAGTGAGCTTTAGGTTGGGGAATTGATTAATGGGATTATTTGGAGACAGTGACAGACTTGTGGATGTGTAGAGGGGACGTAGTTTAGCTACGTAGTGTTAAAAGGAACGTGCTACTAGTTTAAGGGACGACGTGGGAGCACGAGTTAGGGGATGTAGTTAGAAGGATGGCAGAGTTCAGTGTGTGTGTTGAAGAGTTGGTGAGTTGTGAGGCATGTGCTTGGTGAGTGAGTGAGGCCAGCGGGTCTGTGTGTATGGAGTGAATGGGGAATGCATGGTGCGATGAGTGATTGGGGGGAGGAGTGACTCCCGCCCAAGGGACCCCGGGGTCAGAGTAAAGTGAGTTAGGGGGTTAGTCAAATTGAAAAATGGAGGTCGTTTTGCTGTTGGTGGGAATGTAGGCTCGAGACCCATTTGGAGGGGTGCAGGAGCCCTGTTGACGGGCTTGGGAGCGTGGCTGCGAAAGGTGAGTATCGCTGAGTGGGTACCCCGGGCACCAGGCTAGTCGGCCGCGGTAGGCCATGGGCCCATGGGGGGCCGGGATAGAGTAGTGGGCACGGGTGCGCCTGCTTGGTGCGGGGGCCCGGGGCGCCATTAGCCGCGTGGGCAGTGTTGTGGGCACGGGTGACCCTCGGAAAGGGGCCCGGGAGGCCGGCCTGCCACGTGTGCGTTTCAGGGGAGGTGCCATGGGGGGCACTCCCCGGTGTTAGCGAGCTGGTAGGCTCGGAGGCAGTGTAGTGCCCGGGGGTGCCATAGCGGGAGAATCGGCAGAGGGTCGTGCCTGCCAAAGGGAGCCACGTGTCCCAGCCAGGAGACCGTGTGAGGGCACGGAGAGAAAATTGGGGGGCGAGGCCCGAAATTGTGAGGACACCAACACAGGCGACGGGAATCTGGGTTGTTAGAACCAATAGTTTAAGCGAGAGGCGCTTGTTGAAAGCCCCGGGGTAGTGTAACAGTTAAATGGTTAGGGTAGATTAGGAGATGTACCCCTCCGCACCATCCATCCCCTCGCTGTCGTTGTGGGCCGCTGGACCCACTTTGGGTTAGATCGCCGAACTCTGGGGAGGCCATTCTGAGGCTTCGTTGGGCCTCGACACAGGACGTTAGCTCTCCCTTATTCCCCTCCGGGAAGGGAACGTAGGGGTTGGGAGTAGGCTAGGTGACAGGATAGGTTAGCCGAACAAGGACGATAAAGGGGGTTAGGGGACGATTTATAGTGGGGGAGTAAAAATAAAAACAACAAAAAAATAAGTTGGGGCTAAATTGGGGTTTGACAAATTAAGGGAGTGGGTATGTACAGTGACAGGCAAAGGCGATAGGTTGGGAGGGAGACGGGTAGGTAGGTCCGAGCCCGCCTTCCAAGTGGCCAGCACCACCGCACTCCCTCCACCAACTTCCACTGACGGCAAAAGCTGGCCAGCTTCATCTGCTGGCTGTTTTACTGCAAGGCCTGTGCCGGCCAGTTCATCTGCTGGCTGTTTTTCTTCGAGGCCTGTGCCGGCCTGGTTCTGCGGGCTGAGTTTGCCTGCAGCGGCCTTATTCTGCGGGCTGAGTTTGCCTGCTCACCTTTGCCATGCCATGCCCACTGCCCATGTTCACCAGCCCCGTTCAATTTTGCTTTGCCCCCCCTGTTCATTTCCATGTGCGCCAGGATCAAGGCAACAGTTTGCAAGCTGCAAGAACTGCCCTGTTGGCAGCTACAACACGGGCCTGCAGTGGCGGCCCGTGCACCGTGTTTGTGTCCATGCATCCATTCGTTGTGCTCATTGCGTGTGCCACTTGAGCTGGCACGGAGACTGCGTTTGTGCAGCCCATGCACCGTTGTGGTTCACTGCATTCAGTTCAAACCGTTCATGCATCCATTCGTTGTGCTCATTGCGTGTGCCACTTGAGCTGGCACGGAGACTGCGTTGTGCAGCCCAAGCACCGTTGTGGTTCACTGAGTTCAGTTCAAAAGGGAAGGCCTTGGACTGCGTGTGAGCAGCCAGCCACGTTCCCTGTCACCTGCATTGTTTGAGCCAGAGACTGCATGTGGGCAGCCTGGCTCCCTGCTAACTGCTTTCTTTTTGCAGAGTTCATTGATCCTGGGCCATGGTTTAGTGTAAAATTTGTAAGTTAAGGTTAAGATGTACTGTAAATATGAGTGCGCCCCCGGCATGTCTGTCTAGCGCCGGCAATTTTATTTAAGTCGTCCGTGTGAGTGAGTTTGTTTAGGTAGTTACGCAGCCCTCAGGTTATTTATTTTGGGGACACGAATACCATGAATGTCGCACTCAGGGATCCGTAGGTAAAATGTACTAGGGGAAAACTACACATGATGGCACACGAAAATTTGACGACTCGGGACGAGTCTGTAAAAAGGAAGGGGGTAGTGTTGTGGTTACCAGATTCGCAAACCACCATTCAGGTCCCTTAGGTGAGGTATCTCGGTAAGTGCATGTGTAGTTAGGCCCAAACCCGTTGTCTAGTGGGAATACATGTCATTTATACGTGCTGCGACTCTTCAGGATAGCCGTTTTTCTTTTACTATCTTTATTTTGGACCAACCGCCATGATCACAACCACAACATCAACCACCAACCACAACGCCGCTTCACCACAACCGCCACGACCTTCCCGTCACACCTCGCAACCGTAGCATCGCCACCGTTCTTGCCCCGCTGTGGGTACCGGTGTTGGACTCGTGCAGGGCGCACGTTGAACAGCGTGTACAAAATCACGGATTTTGTGCTTCAAAAACGGATCAAAAACGACACACGCCCACTTTTTGCCGTCCAATCGGTGAGCGAGGGGCGATTTGGCCCCGCCTCCAGAACATCGATATATGCAAATTTGTGGATCAAAAAGCCTTCACGCCCACTTTTTCTCGGGCCAATGGGGAGCGAGGTGAAAGGTCAAAGGGAGGGGGTCAAAGGCAAAGTTACGGGGGGATAAAAGGACGGTGTTCGTCAGTCAGAAGAGAGTCGCAAACGAGAACGAGAAGGAGTCGGAACGAAGGAGAACGAGAACGAAGAGGAGAACGAGAACGAGAAGGAGTCGAGAACGAGAAGGAGTCGGAACGGAGGGGACGAGTGTGGAAGACTGGAGCCCGAAGCCTGCAGTGGCTGGAGAAGCTGAAGAGAGTCGGACGAGGGGGTGCTCGCGTCGGTGCCAGGAGCTGCACGCCCGAGGGAGGCTGGCAGCGCGACCTGGCCGAGGTGGAGACGCACACCAGGGATAATAAAGATCCTCTATACCCCGAGCATCAGCAACCCCCTCCTGTTTCCCCCCGCGCTGAGATAGTGCGACCAAGGGGGCCCCGTTCCCACCCCCAGCCAGGCACTGTCCACGAGGCCCGCGGGTTGCGGGGCCATCGCCGCTCCGCGTCTCATCACCAGATGGGTAGGCCCGACCCGGTCTCGGCCTCAGGCCTGCCCCATTCTTGGGGGATTTCTTTTCCTTGGTTTTGGGTATGTGTTGTCGGCGCCGTCTGTGAAGTAGAATTGTATAAGTGTTGCCGTGTGCTCGGTAGTCGGTATTAGCTCTGCACTGTGTTTTCACTTTTATGTTTGCTTTTTGTGTAAATGGAATTGTGTTTTCTTTTTTTGTGTGCATTTGGTGGAATTGTATTTGTGTGCTTTCCGTTCGTCGCGAATAAATGTGCTTTATTGTTGAACTGTTCTCCCGCTTCGCTTCGTCTTTTCCTCCATTGAATCCCCATCTTGCTTCACATAAAGGGTTGGTAGTGGGCTGAATACGCCCGATAATTAATCGAACCGTCGAGGTCGACGATAACACCGCTCGGTTATTCTGATAGTACGGAACGGGTCGCTTAAGTGGCCCGTGTCCGAAGTCGACCTGCGGCGAGGTGCGATCGCCCGGTCTACCCTCCGCGTGGGTACTTAGGTAGTTCGAATTTGGCGAGCAACCCTATCCCACGCGGGGGCTGATTGGCTCGATCGCGGTGAGACCGAAAGGTCCACCCGTGACTGGTTCCCGGCGTTAGTCCGAGAGGGTCACGACTGGATTGTCCGTCCGGTGGGCGACGTGCCGCGATTCGAGTTACGTGGCCGTTCGCACGCCGGCGGGCGCGAAGACCGCAACAATATATATATATATATATATATATATATATATATATATATATATATATATATATATATATATATATGGGAAGGGGGAAGGGGGAAGGTGGATTGGTTTAAATACTTGGGATCAACTGTCCAAAGTAACGGAGAGTGTGGGAGAGAAGTGAAAAGGAGAGTGCAGGCAGGATGGAGTGGGTGGAGAAGAGTTGCAGGAGTGATTTGTGACAGAAGGGTAGCTGCAAGAGTGAAGGGGAAAGTATACAAGACGGTAGTGAGACCAGCTTTGTTGTATGGTTTGGAGGCGATGGCGCTAACAAAAAGACAGGAAGCAGAGCTGGAGGTGGCAGAGTTAAAGATGCTGCGATTCTCGTTGGGAGTGACGAGGATGGATAGGATAAGAAATGAGTGTATTAGAGGGACAGCCCAGGTAGGACGGTTTGGAGACAAAGTGAGAGAGGCGAGATTGAGATGGTTTGGACATGTACACAGGAGGGAAACGGAGTATATCGGGAGAAGGATGTTGAAGATGGAGCCGCCAGGCAGGAGGAGAAGAGGAAGGCCAAAGAAGAGGTTCATGGATGCGGTGAGGGCGGACATGCGGGTGGTTGGAGTGTCAATGGAAGATGTGGAGGATAGAGCAAAATGGAGACAGTTGGTCCGCTGTGGCGACCCCTAACGGGAGCAAGCCGAAAGAGGAAGAAGAAGAAGATATATATATATATATATATATATATATATATATATATATATATATACACATCTACATATATACATATATACATATTCATATATATATATATATACATACATACATACATACATACATATATATATATATATATACATACATACATACATATATATATATATATATATATATATATACATACATACATATATATATTGTTGCGGTCTTCGCGCCCGCCGGCGTGCGAACGGCCACGTAACTCGAATCGCGGCACGTCGCCCACCGGACGGACAATCCAGTCGTGACCCTCTCGGACTAACGCCGGGAACCAGTCACGGGTGGACCTTTCGGTCTCACCGCGATCGAGCCAATCAGCCCCCGCGTGGGATAGGGTTGCTCGCCAAATTCGAACTACCTAAGTACCCACGCGGAGGGTAGACCGGGCGATCGCACCTCGCCGCAGGTCGACTTCGGACACGGGCCACTTAAGCGACCCGTTCCGTACTATCAGAATAACCGAGCGGTGTTATCGTCGACCTCGACGGTTCGATTAATTATCGGGCGTATTCAGCCCACTACCAACCCTTTACGTGAAGCAAGATGGGGGTTCAATGGGGAAAAAGACGAAGCGAAGCGGGAAACAGTTCAACAATAAAGCACATTTATTCTCGGCACACGGGAAGCACACAAATACAATTCCACCAAATGCACACAAAAAAAAAAGAAAACACAATTCCATTTACACAAAAAGCAAATATAAAAGTGAAAACACAGTGCAGAGCTAATACCGACTACCGAGCACACGGCAACACTTATACAATTCTACTTCACAGACGGCGCCGACAACACATACCCAAAACCAAGGAAAAGAAATACCCTCAAGAATGAGGTAGGCCTGGGGCCGAGACCTGGTCGGGCCTACCCGTCTGGTGATGAGACGCGGAGCGGCGATGGCCCCGCAACCCGCGGGCCTCGTGGACAGTGCCTGGCAGGGGGTGGGGACGGGGCCTCCTTGGTCGCACTATCTCAGCGCGGGGGGAAACAGGAGGGGGTTGCTGATGCTCGGGGTATAGAGGATCTTTATTATGTGCGACGAGCGTCTCCACCTCGGCCAGGTCGCGCTGCCGGCCTCCCTCGGGCGCGCAGCTCCTTGCACGACGCGAGCACCCTTCGTCCGACTCGCCGCCTCTCCACAGCTCGTCCCCTCCGTTCCGACTTCAACGCACACGACGAGCAGCTCCACCGCCCGCGAAGTCTTGACTCTCTGTTCCGACTCCTTCGCCTCGTTCCGACCTTTACTACTCGTTCTCATTCTGCTGACTCTTTCGCTCCGACTTTTACTACTCCTTTGACTGACGAACACCGTCCTTTTATCCCCCCGTAACTTCGCCTTTGACCCCCTCCCTTTGACCTTTCAACTCGCTCCCCATTGGCCCGAGAAAAAGTGGGCGTGAAGGCTTTTTGATCCACAAATTTGCATATATCGATCGCCCTGGGGGCGGGGCCAATTCGCCCCTCGCTCACCGATTGGACGGCAAAAAGTGGGCGTGTGTCGTTTTGGATCCGTTTTTGAAGCAGAAAATCCGTGATTTTGTACACGCTGTTCAACGTGCGCCCTACACGAGTCCAGCATCGGTGCCCATGAGTGGCGCGAGATGACGGTGATGCGATGGTGGCGAGTTGTGACGGTAAAGGTCGTGGCGGTTGTGGTGAAGCGGTGGTTGTGGTCGGTGGTTGATGTTGTGGTTGTGATGGTGGCGATTGGTCCAAAATAAAGATAGTAAAAGAAAAACGGCTATCCTAAAGAGTCGCAGCACGTATAAATGACATGTATTCCCACTAGACAACGGGTTTGGGCCTAACTACACATGCACTTACCGAGATACCTCACCTAAGGGACCTGAATGGTGGTTTGCGAATCTGGTAACCACAACACTACCCCCTTCCCTTTTTACAGACTCGTCCCGAGTCGTCAAATTTTCGTGTGCCATCATGTGTAGTTTTCCCCTAGTACACTTTACCTACGGATCCCTGAGTGCGACATTCATGGTATTCATGTCCCCAAAATAAATAACCTGAGGGCTGCGTAACTACCTAAACAAACTCACTCACACGGACGACTTAAATAAAATTGCCGGCGCTAAGACATACATGCCGGGGGCGCACTCATATGTACAGTACATCTTAACCTTAACTTACAAATTTTACACTAAACCATGGCCCAGGATCATTGAACTCTGCAAAAGAAAGCAGTTAGCAGGGAGCCAGGCTGCCCACATGCAGTCTCTGGCTCAAACAATGCAGGTGACAGGGAACGTGGCTGGCTGCTCACACGCAGTCCAAGGCCTTCCCTTTTGAACTGAACGCAGTGAACCACAACGGTGCATGGGCTGCACAACGCAGTCTCCGTGCCAGCTCAAGTGGCACACGCAATGAGCACAACGAATGGATGCATGAACACAAACACGGTGCACGGGCCGCCACTGCAGGCCCGTGTTGTAGCTGCCAACAGGGCAGTTCTTGCAGCTTGCAAACTGTTGCTTTCTGATCCTGGCGCACATGGAAATGAACAGGGGGGGGGGCAAAGCAAAAATTGAACGGGGGCTGGTGAACAGGGGCAGTGGGCATGGCATGGCAAAGGCAGCAGGCAAACACAGCCCGCAGAAGAAGAACGTTGCAGGCAAACACAGCCGGCAGATGAACTGGCCGGCACAGGCCTCGAAGAAAAACAGCCAGCAGATGAACTGGCCGGCACAGGCCTTGTAGCACACAGCTGCCGATGAAGTTGGGCGGCCTCCGCCTTGAAGTAAAACACGGCCAGCCGATGAAGTGGCCAGCCTTTGCCGTTCAGTGGAGGTTGGTGGAGGGAGTGCGGTGGTGCTGGCCACTCGGAAGGCGGGCTCGGACCTACCTACCTGTCTCCCTCCCGCCTATCGCCTTTGCCTGTCACTGTACATACCCACTCCCTTAATTTGTCAAACCCCAATTTAGCCCCAACTTATTTTTTTTCTGTTGTTTTTATTTTTACTTCCCCACTATAAATCGTCCCCTAACCCCCTTTATCGTCCTTGTTCGGCTAACCTATCCTGTCACCTAGCCTACTCCCAACCCCTACGTTCCCTTCCCGGAGGGGAATAAGGGAGAGCTAACGTCCTGTGTCAAGGCCCAACTCAAGCCTCAGAATGGCCTCCCCAGAGTTCGGCGATCTAACCCAAAGTGGGTCCAGCGGCCCACAACGAGAGCGAGGGGATGGATGGTGCGGAGGGGTACATCTCCTAATCTACCCTAACCATTTAACCGTTAAACTACCCCGGGGCTTTCAACAAGCGCCTCTCGCTTAAACTATTGGTTCTAACAACCCAGATTCCCGTCGCCTGTGTTGGTGTCCTCACACCCCGGGCCTCGCCCACCCAATTTTCTCTCCGTGCCCTCACACGGTCTCCCTGGCTGGGACACGTGGCTCCCTTTGGCAGGCACGACCCTCTGCCGAATCTCCCGCTATGGCACCCCCGGGCACTACACTGCCTCCGAGCCTACCAGCTCCCTAACACCGGGGAGTGCCCCCCATGGCACCTCCCCTGAAACGCACACGTGGCAGGCCGGCCTCCCGGGCCCCTTTCCGAGGGTCACCCGTGCCCACAACACTGCCCACGCGGCTAATGGCGCCCCGGGCCCCCGCACCAAGCAGGCGCACCCGTGCCCACTACTCTATCCCGGCCCCCCCATGGGCCCATGGCCTACCGCGGCCGACTAGCCTGGTGCCCGGGGTACCCACTCAGCGATACTCACCTTTCGCAGCCACGCTCCCAAGCCCGTCAACAGGGCTCCTGCACCCCTCCAAATGGGTCTTGAGCCTACTTTCCCACCAACAACAAAACAACCTCCATTTTTCAATTTAACTAACCCCCTAACTCACTCTACACTGACCCCGGGGTCCCTTGGGCGGGAGTCACTCATCGCACCATGCATTCCCCATTCGCTCCACACACACAGACCCGCTGGCCTCACTCACTCACCAAGTACTCACCTCACAACTCACCAACTCTTCAACACACTCACCGCTGAACTCTGCCATTCTTCTAACTACATCCCCTAACTAACTCGTGCTCCCACGTCGTCCCTTAAACTACAGCACGTTCCTTTTAACCTACGTAGCTAAACTACGTCCCCTCTACACATTCACAAGTCTGTCCATGTCCTCAAATAAATCATTTTATCTCCCAACCTAAATCTGGCTACAATCCCTCTAACTAATCCATTCCACGGACTCCATGAGGACTTACCCCTGCCCCATGGAGTCGGTCTAGCTAAGCTAACCCTTCCCCCTAACTAGTTTTCATCCTGTGCCCAGGTAAGGGGGTCTTTCACCCCTTGCCCAGAAATCCTGTACACCCGAAAGTGAGGCTTGCTTCTTTTTTTTTTTCTCTTTACATGCGCAGCACCTGCGCGGCAACTCAGAGCTCGCGCACTTTGCACCTGCCCGTGACGTCATGCAGCTGCACGTGTTCCTCGTCCCTCCTTGGACGGGACCATCCGGCAGAGATACCCCTCCTGCCGGATTCCAACCCCACGTGCAGCCATGACGTCACCGTGCGCATAAAAAAAAAAACAAGCCACACGTCTCGAGGGGTTCCCCACGCGAACACATGTGCTTTGCCCGTTGGAGCTTAACACACACGATCGCGTGGAGAACCCGTCCGGTCCAAATCCATTTACCTGCCTAAACTTTGTCCGTCCGCGGGATCGGCAAATCCACCGCGTGCGTTTCCGGACCGGGACTTCACTCTCGCAAGCGAGCACGTGGCGGTCTCGTGCGTTGCACAGCACGAACCGCGTGCTCACTGCTGGGTGAACCCGGCACGGTCCTCGAAACAACTACAGCCGCTACTCGGCTTTCGTTTCTCCCATGTCGCAGTCTCCATTCCACACACGCATACCTGCGTGTCACGACGCACACAGTCCACACCATTACATTCACCCCGGGAGACGCGGCTGCGTGCTCCCGCATGCCAACCGACATCTCCCTCACATACCGCTCTCTCACACACACGGTCTCCCTTGCACACAGCGACCTTGCACACGGCCGTTCACTCACGCACGGTGCCTCACCACTCACACAAACCATACTACTCACACACGCGGGGGCACTCAACCGCTGTGCCTCATCCACACACCGTTCCTCACTCACACACGCGAGGGCACTCACCCGCGGTGCCTCATTCACACACACGGCGACACTCACACACGGTGCCTCATCCACACTGGCCGTTTCACTCACGCGTGCGGGGGCACTCACCCGCGGTGCCTCACTCGCACTCCGTGCCTCATCCACACACGCGGGGGCACTAACCCGCGGTGCCTCATCCACACACGGCGTGCTGGGAAGCACGTACTCCGGCACCATCGCCACCACACCAATCACACACGGGGTCGCTTCCACACACGGTGCCGCACTCACACCTTGCACCACACACACAGGGACAACCACACTGGGGATTTGTGTCCCCACAAGGGTCTCCGGGGCCTCTACACCCCCCAAGCTCTCCGTGCACCCGTCCACAGCACCCGTCCCCTCAACCTCGCAAAACACGACCGAACTCACCTGGTCGTGACTCGCCTCAAGGGGGCATACTCCCTCCCCTCGTTCCTGGAGGAGGCCATCCAGGTGCTCGCACTGGGTCTCTACCCAGTCCGCCAGCTCACCCCCATGATCCTCCACCACCTCCGTGTGTGTGTGCGCATCACTTACCCCGTCTTCATCGTGTTTATTGGTCTCTGCTTCTTTCTGGCGTCTTTCCCTTATCTTTATGTAGGTCAACCTTGCCTTCTCTTTAAGTCGCTCCCGTCCTTCCCTGTTTTTCACTCCTTGCTCTTTCACGATCTCCGCGTACCTCATCCTTGCTCTCCGTATTAATTGTTCTTTTCTCTCCCTCGCAATTACTTTCACCTCGTCTCTTGTCTCACACGTTTTGGTCCCCCCATTTAATTTTTCCCTTTCGGTCATCGTCACGACCCTCGCCCAACACGTTCCACGAATTATTTTTTCACCCGCCTCCACCGCGGGCCTGTCAGCCGTTGCACCCCCACCCAGCTCGTTTGCTCCCACACGTGGAGTCGCCATTTTTATCTCCCCGGTCACGGCCTTCATGCCCGCCTGCAGGCTTCGGCCCATGTTCTGCGTCTCACCCCGCAGCTTTTTCATTTCTTCTTTCATGTTTGTTTCCATTCCGTTCATTTTTGTATCCATCTTTTCGTTTATTTGTTGTGTATTCGCATCCATCGTCGTTTTCACTTCATTTGTATTTGTATCCATCTTTTCATCCATTTTTTGTGTATTCGCATCCATCTTTTCGTTCATGCCTTTCATTTCGTTCTTCATATTCGCATCCATTTTTTCGATCATTTTCGCATTCATCTTTTCGTTCATTGCCGCCAGCATGGTGAATAGCTGGGCCATGTTGGATGCACTCAGCTGAGCCGTTTCGGCAAGGGTTGGGGAAGGGTCTTGGTGGAGAGGGGGGTGTCATACACCGCGGCCGCTGCCGCACCCACCTCGGGCCCTGGGTTCAGTTGGGCGAGTCCGTGTTCCTGCACAATCAACATTTCCTGCTCGGGATTCCATCCTGGGCCATGGATTCTACACATTCTACATCCATTTCTAATACCCCCCGGCTCCCGCTCGCCTTGAGAGGCCATCTTGGTTATCGTGAAGGGTTAATTTGGTCGGTCGTAATTTGGAGGGAAGCGGGGGTCGCTTCTCTCACCCCTGGACCGACTCCCGTGAATTTCGCTGGAGACAGGAGAGCCTGTTGTCCCGCTCTCCAATACCAGTGCCGC
>NC_140971.1:22932089-22942089 GCF_056783735.1 Eptatretus burgeri
TCCGAGAGGGTCACGACTGGATTGTCCGTCCGGTGGGCGACGTGCCGCGATTCGAGTTACGTGGCCGTCAGCACGCCGGCGGGCGCGAAACCGCGACACTGGTGTCAGGTCGTGCGATATAAACCCATCGCCCTCCTCGCGGCACTGGTATCGGAGAACAGGAAAACGGGCTCTCCTGTCTCCAGCTAAATTCACGGGAATCGGTCCAGGGGTGAGAGAAGCGACCCCCGATTCCCTCCAAATTACGAGCGATTCAAATTAACCCTTTAAGAGAAGCAAGATGGCGTCTCAAGGCGAGCGGGAGCCGGGGGTATTAGGTATGTGTCGTCATGTAGGATCCATGGCCCAGGTCGGTTCTTTTTATAATTATAACCCCACCACTAACTGTGGTCAGTGGGAGCGGCTTGAGCACGAACTTTGCCGGCAAACGGAGTCGCACAATGGCAGCGCGATCGCACCTCAGTGCAGCACGGAGCGGGCTGATATTAATGGCACAGCACGAGGCGTGAGCTCCCAGTCACCGGTTCAAGGCACGTGGTCACGGCATGTGCCATGGCAGGCGTGGCAGGATGACTATGCGAGCATTGGCAGGCTTCAGGCACAATTGGGGGATGTCTTGGAAAAGGTGAAGCGTTATGAAGAATATATCGAGGAGGTGCAACGTGGAGTGGACGAGTCACAACGGCACGCAGACGCGCTTCAGAAAAATTACGTGTACGGGGGGACACAGCGATTGGACGATTTACTGGAACGAATTCGGTGGCAAAAACATGACTTGGCCAATAGAGTCGACAAATTACGTGGGAAAAAGAATTTGGTAGTGTTTTATACCCGTCAGTTGGAATATGCGAAGAGCAAACTGAACAAAAGAATAGAGGAACAGCAGATTGGTATCTCCCAGGAAAGGAAACAATGGGAGGAAGAATGGAAAACCGAGCTCGAAAAGAAACAAAAGGAGCACGACTTGGAAGTAAAACAATTAATGGAAAAATTATTGGAGCAAGCAAGGCGGTTCAAAGAACTGGAGGAGAGAGTGAGGGAAATACAGTTGGAGGAGAAAAAATGTGAACACGATGGGGAGTTGGAACAATTGAAGGAAGAGATAAGAACAGGCAATCAGGAAAGAGAAAGCCTAGAATGGAAGATAAAAAGAGGAGAGAGACAGCTCGAGGAAAGGGCGGAGGAATTGCTGGAAAAGTCAGAACAGTTCGAAGAATTGCAGGGAGAATTGAGGGAGGAAGGAGAAAGGAAAACAAAGCTCGAAAAGGAAAAACGCGAACAAGATGGGGAATTGGAACTACTGAAGCGAGAGGTAAGGGCAAGCCAGTTTAAAAGAGAAATCCTGGAAGGGGAGATAAGAATGGGAAAGGAATGGCAGAAAAAACTAAATGAATACAGTAAAAAAAAAAGGGACGAATTGAGGAGGGAAGTGGTGGAAAGAAGAGATGAAATGAGTGAAGAAGCACGCAAATTGAGAAAGGAATTGGAAACAAAAACTTCTGAGATACTGAAACACGAAAACAAAGAAAGAGGATTACAAGACGAACTGAGGATGTTAAAAGAGGAAAGGAAGAAAACAGAGAATGAAACGTAAAGAAACCACACAGTACAGATCGAACAGCTGGAAGCGAAGGCCAGATTAAAGAATGAGGAACAAGAAAGAGTACTGAAAGAACAAGGAATGAGACAGGAGAAGGAAATCAGCCAACTGAAGGAAACCACGAGATTGCAGAATGAGATGCAAGAAAGAGTAATGATGGACGAACGAATCAGACAGGAGAAGGAAGTCAGCCAACTGAAAGAAATAACGAGATTGCAGAATGAGGAACAAGAGAGACAGTGGAATAGAAAACTGAAAGAGTATGAATTTGAAACTGAACGACAAAAGGAAAAAAATAGGTTGGAATACGAGGAAAGTTGAAGGAGCAAGGAATGAAGCAGGAAGGAGAAATCAGGAGATTGAAGGAGATTGGAGAGGGAAGAACGAGAGGAACAATGGAATAGAAAACAAAAAGAACATGAATCTGAGGTTGACCAATTGAAAGAAAAGCTGAGGCTGGAGTACGAGGAGATAGACAAAGAACAGCGAATGAAACACAAAATGGAGATGAACCAAATGAAGAAAACCATGAAACTGGATAAGGAAAGACAGGAGAGGAAACGAGGAAGAGTAATTAGACAGCAGCAAATGAAACACAAAAAGGAGATTAACCAAATGAAGAAAATCATGAAACTGGAGAAGGAAGGACAGGAGAGGAAATGAGGAAGAGTAGTGAGAGAACAGCGAATGAAACACAGGAAGGAAATGAGCCAATTGAAAGAAACAATGAGATTGGAAAACAAAGAGCAGGAGGCACAGTGGGAGAGAAAACAACAACTATATGAGTGTGAAATTGAACAACTAAAACGGAGAGCGAAACTGGAGTCAACGGAGATTGAGGAGCTCCGGAGGGAGAACGAACAGCTAATGGGGCTCAGAGAGAAAGAACGACTCAGATGGGAAGGAAAAAGGAACCAGGAAGAGACAGAAATAAGGAACAAGGAGAGAAAATGTATAGAGACACGGGAGACAAGAGACGAGGTGAAAGGAATTGCGAGGGAGAGAAGAGAACAATTAAGACGGAAAGCAAGAATGAGGTACGCAGAGATCGTGAAAGAGCAAGGAGTGAAAAACAGGGAAGGACGGGAGCGACTGAAGGAGAAAGCAAGGTTGACCTACATAAAGATAAGGGAAAGACGCCAGAAAGAAGCAGAGACCAATAGACAAGAGGAGACGACAGAAAGAATAAAATGTATAGAGACACGGGAGAGAGAGGGTGAATTGGACAAGGTTAGAGACGAACACACACACACACAGAGGTGGTGGAGGACCATGAGGGGGAGCTGGCTGACTGGGTAGAGACCCAGTGCGAGCAGCGGGATGGCCTCCTCCAGGAACGAGGGGAGGGAGTATGCCCCCTTGAGGCAAGTCACGACCAGGTGAGTTCGGTCGTGCTTTGCGAGGTTGAGGGGACGGGTGCTGTGGACAGGTGTACGGAGAGCTTGGGGGGTATAGAGGCCCCGGAGACCCTTGTGGGGACACGAATCCCCAGTGTAGTTGTCCCTGTGTGTGTGGTGCAAGGTGTGAGTGCGTCCCCGTGTGTGGAAGCGACCCCGTGTGTGAGTGGTGTGGTGGCGAGTGTGCCGGAGTGTGTGCTTCCCAGCACGCCGTGTGTAAAAGGGGCACCGCAAGTGAGTGAGGCACTGCGGGTGAGTGCCCCCGCGTGTGTGAGTGAGGCACGGTGTGTGGATGAGGTACCGCGGGTGAGTGCCCCCGCGTGTGTGAGTGAGGCACGGTGTGTGGCTGAGGCACCGCGGGTGAGTGCCCCCGCGTGTGTGAGTAGTATGGTTTGTATGAATGGAGCACCACGTGTGAGTGGTATGGGTTATGCAAGGGAGGCCGTGTGTGTGAGAGAGCGGTATGTAAGGGAGATGTCGGTTGGCATGCGGGAGCACGCAGCCGCGTCTCCCAGTGTGAATGTGATGGAATGGAGTGTGAGCGTCGTAACGCGCGGGAGTGCGTGTGTCGAATGGCGACGACGACGACATGTGAGTAAAGAAAGCCGAGTAGCGGCTGTAGTTGTTTCGGGGACCGTGCCGGGTTCACCCAGCAGTGAGCACGCGGTCCGTGCTGTGCAACGCACGAGGCCACCACGTGCTCGCTTGCGAGAGTGAAGTCCCGGTCCGGAAACGCACGCGGTGGATTTGCCGATCCCGCGGACGGACAAAGTTTAGGCAGGATTATGGATTTGGACCGGACGGGTTCTCCACGCGATCGTGTGTGTTAAGCTCCAACGGGCAAAGCACATGTGTTCGCGTGGGGAACCCCTCGAGACGTGGGGCTTGATTTTTTATGCGCACGGTGACGCCATGGCTGCACGTGGGGTTGGAATCCGGCAGGAGGGGTATCCCTGCCGGATGGTGCCGTCCAAGGAAGGACGAGGAACACGTGCAGCTGCATGACGTCACGGGCAGGTGCAAAGTGCGCGAGTTGCCGCGCTGGTGCTGCGCATGAAAAAAAAAAAAAGCAAGCCTCACTTTCGGGTGCACAGGATTCCTGGGCAAGGGGTGGAAGACCCCCTTACCTGGGCACAGGATGGAAACTAGTTAGGGGGAAGGGTTAGCTTAGTTAGACCGACTTCATGGGGCAGGGGTAAGTCCTCATGGAGTCCGTGGAATGGATTAGTTAGAGGGATTGTAGCCAGATTTAGGTGGGGAAATTGATTAAAGAGATTAGGAGACATGGACAGACTGGTGAATGTGTAGAGGGGACATAGCTTAGCTACGTAGTGTTAAAAGGAACGTGCTGTAGTTTAAGGGATGACGTGGGAGCACGAGTTAGTTAGGGGATGTAGTTAGGAGGATGGCAGAGTTCAGTGGTGTGTGTGTTGAAGAGTTGTTGGTGAGTGAAGTGGAAGCATGTGCTTGGTGAGTGAGTGAGGCCAGCGGGTCTGTGTGTATGGAGCGAATGGGGAATGCATGGTGCGATGAGTGATTGGGGGGAGGAGTGACTCCCGCCCAAGGGACCCCGGGGTCAGTGTAGAGTGAGTTAGCTGGGTTAGTCAAATTTACAAAATGGAGGTCGTTTTGTTGTTGGTGGGAGTGTAGGCTCGAAACCCATTTGGAGGGGTGCAGGAGCCCTGTTGACGGGCTTGGGAGCGTGGCTGCGAAAGGTGAGTATCGCTGAGTGGGTACCCCGGGCACCAGGCTAGTTGGCCGTGGTAGGCCAAGGGCCCATGGGGGGCCGGGATAGCGTAGTGGGCACGGGTGCGTCTGCTTGGTGCGGGGGCCCGGGGCGCCATTAGCCGCGTGGGCAGTGTTGTGGGCATGGGTGACCCTCGGAAAGGGGCCCGGGAAGCCAGCCTGCCACGTGTGCGTTTCAGGGGAGGTGCCATGGGGGGCACTCCCCGGTGTTAGGGAGCTGGTAGGCTCGGAGGCAGTGTAGTGCCCGGGGGTGCCACAGCGGGAGATTCGGCAGAGGGTCGTGCCTGCCAGAGGGAGCCACGTGTCCCAGCCAGGAGACCGTGTGAGGGCACGGAGAGAAAATTAGGGGGGCGAGGCCCGAAATTGTGAGGACACCAACACAGGCGACGGGAATCTGGGTTGTTAGAACCAATAGTTTAAGCGAGAGGCGCTTGTTGAAAGCCCCGGGGTAGTTTAACAGTTAAATGGTTAGGGTAGATTAGGAGATGTACCCCTCCGCACCATCCATCCCCTCGCTCTCGTTGTGGGCCGCTGGACCCACTTTGGGTTAGATCGCCGAACTCTGGGGAGGCCATTCTGAGGCTTCATTGGGCCTCGACACAGGACGCTAGCTCTCCCTTGTTCCCCTCCGGGAAGGGAACGTAGGGGTTGGGAGTAGGCTAGGTGACAGGATAGGTTAGCCGAACAAGGACGATAAAGGGGGTTAGGGGACGATTTATAGTGGGGAGTTAAAAAAAAAAATTAAGTTGGGGCTAAATTGGGGCTTGACAAATTAAGGGAGTGGGTATGTACAGTGACAGGCAAAGGTGATAGGTTGGGAGGGAGACAGGTAGGTAGGTCCGAGCCCGCCTTCCAAGTGGCCAGCACCACCGCACTCCCTCCACCAACCTCCACGGAACGGCAAAGGCTGGCCAACTTCATCTGCAGCTGCTGTGCTGCAAGGCCTCTGCCGGCCCACTTCATCTGCCGGCTGGCTGTTTTTCTTCAAGGCCTGTGCCGGCCAGTTCATCTGCTGGCTGTGTTTGCCTGCGGCGGCCTTCTTCTGCGGGCTGCCTTTGCCATGCCATGCCCACTGCCCCTGTTCACCAGCCCCGTTCAATTTTTGCTTTGCCCCCCCCCCTGTTCATTTCCATGTGCGCCAGGATCCGCAAGGCAACAGTTTGCAAGCTGCGAGAACTGCCCTGTTGGCAGCTACAACACGGGCCTGCAGTGGCGGCCCGTGCACCGTGTTTGTGTCCATCCATCTATCCGTTGTGTTCATTGCGAGTGCCACTTGAGCTGGCACGGAGACTGCGTTGTGCAGCCCATGCACCGTTGTGGTTCACTGCGTTCAGTTCAAAAGGGAAGGCCTTGGACTGCGTGTGAGCAGCCAGCCACGTTCCCTGTCACCTGCATTGTTTTGAGCCAGAGACTGCATGCGAGCAGCCTGGCTCCCTGCTAACTGCTTTCTTTTTGCAGAGTTCATTGATCCTGGGCCATGGTTTAGTGTAAAATTTGTAAATTAAGGTAAGATGTACTGTAAATATGAGTGCGCCCCCGGCATGTTTGTCTTAGCGCCGGCAATTTTATTTAAGTCGTCCGTGTGAGTGAGTTTGTTTAGGTAGTTACGCAGCCCTCAGGTTATTTATTTTGGGGACACGAATACCATGAATGTCGCACTCAGGGATCCGTAGGTAAAATGTACTAGGGGAAAACTACACATGATGACACACGAGAATTTGACGACTCGGGACGAGTCTGTAAAAAGGGGAGGGGGTAGTGTTGTGGTTACCAAATTCGCAAACCACCATTCAGGTCCCTTAGGTGAGATATCTCGGTAAGTATATGTGTAGTTAGGCCCAAACCCGTTGTCTAGTGGGAATAAATGTCATTCATGCGTGCTGCGACTCTTCAGGATAGCCGTTTTTCTTTTACTATCTTTATTTTGGACCAACCGCCATTATTACCACCACCAACCACGTCTCAACAGTCATCACAACATCAACCACCCACCACAACGCCGCTTCACCACAACAGCCACGACCTTTACCGTCACACCTCGCAACCGTCGCATCGCCACCGTTCT
Source organism: Eptatretus burgeri (assembly GCF_056783735.1). NCBI lineage: Eukaryota > Metazoa > Chordata > Myxini > Myxiniformes > Myxinidae > Eptatretus > Eptatretus burgeri. The sequence continues at coordinate 22,938,898 of NC_140971.1, forward strand.
TGCACCACTTGTGGGTACCGGTATTGGACTCGTGCAGGGCGCGCGCCGAACAGCGTGTACAAAACCACGGACTTTCCGCTCCAAAAACGGATCAAAAACGACTCACGCCCACTTTTGTTCCGTCCAATCGGTGAGCAAGGGGCGATTTGGCCCCGCCTCCAGGGCGTTGGAGGGCGGTCGCTATATGCAAATTCATGGATCAAAAAGCATTCACGCCCACTTTTTCTCGGGCCAATGGGGAGCGAGGTGAAAGGTCGAAGGCAGGGGGTCAAAGGCGAAGCCACGGGGCTTATATAAGCGGCTGTGTTCGTCAGAAAAGAGTCGTCGTGTGCGTTGGAGTCGTGTGTGCGTTGGAAGGAGTTCGCAGGAGGAAGAGTTCGGAGTTGGAGTCTGAGCGAAGAGGACGGAGCTGTGGAGAGGCGGCGGCGGCGAAGGCAGACGAGGGGGTGCTCGCGTCGATGCCGGGAGCTGCACACCAGGGAGGCCGACGGCGCGACCTGGTCGAGGTGGAGACGCTCGTCGCGGGACCCGAGACAGAGTACAAATCCTCCTTTCCCCGAGCATCAGCAACCCCCTCCTGTTTCCCCCCGCGCTGAGATAGTGCAACCAAGGGGGCCCCCTTCCCACCCCCTACCAGACACTGTCCGCGAGGCCCGCGGAGTTGAGGCACCACCGCCGCTCCGCGTCTCATCACCAGACGGGTAGGCCCGACACGGTCTCGGCCCCAGGCCCGCCTACCCCTCATCCTGGAGGGTGGTTCTCTTTTCTTTTGCTTTGGGAATGTGTGTTGTCGGCGCCGTCTGTGAAGTAAAATTGTATAGGTGTTGCCGTGTGCTCGCGTAGTCGGTATTAGATCTGCATTGTCGCATTTGCTTTTTGTGTAAAATTGCATTGTGTTTCTTCTTCTTTTCTATGTGCTTTTGGTGGAATTGTATATGTGTGCTTTCCGTTCATCGCGAATAAATGTGCTTTATGTTGAACTGTTTCCCGCTTCGCTTCGTCATTTCTCTCATTGAATCCTCATCTTGCTTCACGTAAAGGGTTGGTAGTGGGCTGAATACGCCCGATAATTAATCGAACCGTCGAGGCCGACGATAACACCGCTCGGTTATCCCGATAGTACGGAACGGGTCGCTTAAGTGGCCCGTGTCCGAAGTCGACCTGCGGCGAGGTGCGATCGCCCGGTCTACCCTCCGTGTGGGTACTTAGGTAGGTCGAATTTGGCGAGCAACCCTATCCCACGCGGGGGCCGATTGGCTCGATCGCGGTGAGACCGAAAGGTCCACCCGTGACTGGTTCCCGGCGTTAGTCCGAGAGGGTCACGACTGGATTGTCCGTCCGGTGGGCGACGTGCCGCGATTCGAGTTACGTGGCCGTCAGCACGCCGGCGGGCGCGAAACCGCGACACTGGTGTCAGGTCGTGCGATATAAACCCATCGCCCTCCTCGCGGCACTGGTATCGGAGAACAGGAAAACGGGCTCTCCTGTCTCCAGCTAAATTCACGGGAATCGGTCCAGGGGTGAGAGAAGCGACCCCCGATTCCCTCCAAATTACGAGCGATTCAAATTAACCCTTTAAGAGAAGCAAGATGGCGTCTCAAGGCGAGCGGGAGCCGGGGGTATTAGGTATGTGTCGTCATGTAGGATCCATGGCCCAGGTCGGTTCTTTTTATAATTATAACCCCACCACTAACTGTGGTCAGTGGGAGCGGCTTGAGCACGAACTTTGCCGGCAAACGGAGTCGCACAATGGCAGCGCGATCGCACCTCAGTGCAGCACGGAGCGGGCTGATATTAATGGCACAGCACGAGGCGTGAGCTCCCAGTCACCGGTTCAAGGCACGTGGTCACGGCATGTGCCATGGCAGGCGTGGCAGGATGACTATGCGAGCATTGGCAGGCTTCAGGCACAATTGGGGGATGTCTTGGAAAAGGTGAAGCGTTATGAAGAATATATCGAGGAGGTGCAACGTGGAGTGGACGAGTCACAACGGCACGCAGACGCGCTTCAGAAAAATTACGTGTACGGGGGACACAGCGATTGGACGATTTACTGGAACGAATTCGGTGGCAAAAACATGACTTGGCCAATAGAGTCGACAAATTACGTGGGAAAAAGAATTTGGTAGTGTTTTATACCCGTCAGTTGGAATATGCGAAGAGCAAACTGAACAAAAGAATAGAGGAACAGCAGATTGGTATCTCCCAGGAAAGGAAACAATGGGAGGAAGAATGGAAAACCGAGCTCGAAAAGAAACAAAAGGAGCACGACTTGGAAGTAAAACAATTAATGGAAAAATTATTGGAGCAAGCAAGGCGGTTCAAAGAACTGGAGGAGAGAGTGAGGGAAATACAGTTGGAGGAGAAAAAATGTGAACACGATGGGGAGTTGGAACAATTGAAGGAAGAGATAAGAACAGGCAATCAGGAAAGAGAAAGCCTAGAATGGAAGATAAAAAGAGGAGAGAGACAGCTCGAGGAAAGGGCGGAGGAATTGCTGGAAAAGTCAGAACAGTTCGAAGAATTGCAGGGAGAATTGAGGGAGGAAGGAGAAAGGAAAACAAAGCTCGAAAAGGAAAAACGCGAACAAGATGGGGAATTGGAACTACTGAAGCGAGAGGTAAGGGCAAGGCAGTTTAAAAGAGAAATCCTGGAAGGGGAGATAAGAATGGGAAAGGAATGGCAGAAAAAACTAAATGAATACAGTAAAAAAAAAAGGGACGAATTGAGGAGGGAAGTGGTGGAAAGAAGAGATGAAATGAGTGAAGAAGCACGCAAATTGAGAAAGGAATTGGAAACAAAAACTTCTGAGATACTGAAACACGAAAACAAAGAAAGAGGATTACAAGACGAACTGAGGATGTTAAAAGAGGAAAGGAAGAAAACAGAGAATGAAACGTAAAGAAACCACACAGTACAGATCGAACAGCTGGAAGCGAAGGCCAGATTAAAGAATGAGGAACAAGAAAGAGTACTGAAAGAACAAGGAATGAGACAGGAGAAGGAAATCAGCCAACTGAAGGAAACCACGAGATTGCAGAATGAGATGCAAGAAAGAGTAATGATGGAAGAACGAATCAGACAGGAGAAGGAAGTCAGCCAACTGAAAGAAATAACGAGATTGCAGAACGAGGAACAAGAGAGACAGTGGAATAGAAAACTGAAAGAGTATGAATTTGAAACTGAACGACA
>NC_140971.1:22955089-22995589 GCF_056783735.1 Eptatretus burgeri
ATATATACATATATATATATATATATATTGTTGTGGTTACCAAATTCGCAAACCACCATTCAGGTCCCTTAGGTGAGGTATCTCGGTAAGTGCATGTGTAGTTAGGCCCAAACCCGTTGTCTAGTGGGAATACATGTCATTTATGCGAGCTGCGACTCTTCAGGATAGCCGTTTTTCTTTTACTATCTTTATTTTGGACCACCCGCCATGATTACCACCACAACCACAACATCAACCACCAACCACAACGCCGCTTCACCACAACCGCCACGACCTTCACGTCACACCTCGCAACCGTAGCATCGCCACCGTTCTTGCCCCGCTGTGGGTACCGGTGTTGGACTCGTGCAGGGCGCACGTTGAACAGCGTGTACAAAATCACGGATTTTGTGCTTCAAAAACGGATCAAAAACGACACACGCCCACTTTTTGCCGTCCAATCGGTGAGCGAGGGGCGATTTGGCCCCGCCTCCAGAACGATCGATATATGCAAATTTGTGGATCAAAAAGCCTTCACGCCCACTTTTTCTCGGGCCAATGGGGAGCGAGGTGAAAGGTCAAAGGGAGGGGGTCAAAGGCGAAGCTACGGGGGGATAAAAGGACGGTGTTCGTCAGTCAGCAGAACGAGAAGGAGTCGGAAGGGTGGAGAGTCGGTGTGTGGAAGTCTGGAGCCCGAAGCCTGCAGTAGCTGGAGAAGCTGAAGAGAGTCGAACGAGGAGAGCCCAAAGAAGAGTCCAGGGTGGAGAGTCCAGAGGCGGAGAGGCGGCAGCGGCGAAGGCAAACGAGGGGGTGCTCGCGTCGGTGCCAGGAGCTGCACGCCCGAGGGAGGCCGGCAGCGCGTCCTGGCCGAGGTGGAGACGCACACCAGGGGTAATAAAGATCCTCTATACCCCGAGCATCAACAACCCCCTCCTGTTTCCCCCCGCGCTGAGATAGTGCGACCAAGGGGGCCCCCTTTTCCCACCCCCTGCCAGGCACTGTCCGCGAGGCCCGCGGAGTGAGGCGCCATCGCCGCTCCGCGTCTCATCACCAGACGGGTAGGCGCGACCCGGTCTCGTCCTCAGGCCCGCCTCATTCTTGGGGGTATTTCTTTTCCTTGGTTTTGGGTATGTGTTGTCGGCGCCGTCTGTGAAGTAGAATTGTATAAGTGTTGCCGTGTGCTCGGTAGTCTGTATTAGCTCTGCATTGTTTTCGCTTTTACATTTGCTTTTTGTGTAAATGGAATTGTGTTTTTTCTGTGTGCATTTGGTGGAATTGTATTTGTGTGCTTCCCGTGTGCCGCGAATAAATGTGCTTTATTGTTGAACTGTTCTCCCGCTTCGCTTCGTCTTTTCCCCCATTGAACCCTCATCTTGCTTCACGTAAAGGGTTGGTAGTGGGCTGAGTACGCCCGATAATTAATCGAACCGTCGAGGTCGACGATAACACCGCTCGGTTATTCTGATAGTACGGAACGGGTCGCTTAAGTGGCCCGTGTCCGAAGTCGACCTGCGGCGAGGTGCGATCGCCCGGTCTACCCTCCGCGTAGGTACTTAGGTAGGTCGAATTTGGCGAGCAACCCTATCCCACGCGGGGGCTGATTGGCTCGATCGCGGTGAGACCAAAAGGTCCACCCGTGACTGGTTCCCGGCGTTAGTCCGAGAGGGTCACGACTGGATTGTCCGTCCGGTGGGCGACGTGCCGCGATTCGAGTTACGTGGCCGTTCGCACGCCGGCGGGCGCGAAAACCGCAACACTGGTGTCAGGTCGTGCGATACAAATTCATCGCCCTCCTCGCGGCACTGGTATCGGAGAACAGGAAAACGGGCTCTCCTGTCTCCGGCTAAATTCACGGGAATCGGTCCAGGGGTGAGAGAAGCGACCCCCGATTCCCTCCAAATTACGAGCGAGCAAATTAACCCTTCACGAGAAGCAAGATGGCGTCTCAAGGCGAGCGGGAGCCGGGGGTATTAGAAATGGATGTAGAATGTGTAGAATCCATGGCTCAGGATGGAATCCCCGAGCAGGAAATGTTGATTGCGCAGGAACACGGACTCGCCCAACTGAACCCAGGGCCCGAGGTGGGTGCGGCAGCGGCCGCGGTGTATGACACCTCCCCCCCCCTCACCACCAAAACCCTTCCCCAACCCTTGCCGAAACGGCTCAGCTGAGTGCATCCAACATGGCCCAGCTATGCGCCATGCTGGCGGCAATGAACGAAAAGATGAATGCGAAAATGATCGAAAAGATGGATGCGAATACACAACAAATGAACAAAAAGATGGATACAAATACAAATGAAATGAAAAACGAAATGAACAAGCAAATGAATGAAGTGAAAACGACGATGGATGCGAATACACAGCAAATAAACGGAATGGAAGCAAACATGAAGGAAGAAATGAAAGAGCTACGGGGTGAGACGCAGAACATGGGCCGATGCCTGCAGGCGGGCATGAAGGCCGTGACAAAGGAAATAATAGTGGAGACAAGGGAGGTAAAGGGTGAAGAGTTGGCAGAGACACGGGAGATAGAAAAAATAGAGGAAAGACTACACGAGGAAGACGGGGTAAGTGACGCACACACACACACGGAGGTAGTGGAGGATATTAGGGGTGAGCTGGCGGACTGGGTAGAGACCCAGTGAGAGCACCTGGATGGCCTCCTCCAGGAACGAGGGGAGGGAGTATGCCCCCTTGAGGCGAGTCACGACCAGGTGAGTTCGGTCGTGCTTTGCGAGGTTGAGGGGACGGGTGCACGGAGAGCTTGGGGGGTGTAGAGGCCCCGGAGACCCTTGTGGGGACACGAATCCCCAGTGTGGTTGTCCCTGTGTGTGTGGTGCAAGGTGTGAGTGCGTCCCCGTGTGTGGAAGCGACCCCGTGTGTGAGTGGTGTGGTGGCGATGGTGCCAGAGTGCGTGCTTCCCAGCACGCCGTGTGTGGAAGAGGCACCGTGTGTGAGTGTCGCCGTGTGTGTGAATGAGGCACCGCGGTTGAGTGCCCCCGCGTGTGTGGATGAGGCACGGAGTGCGAGTGAGGCACCGCGGGTTAGTGCCCCCGCGTGTGTGGGTGAGGCACCGTGTATGGAAGAGACCGCGTGTGTGAGTGTCGCCGTGTGTATGAGTGAGGTACCGCGGGTGAGTGCCCCCGCGTGTGTGGATGAGGCACGGAGTGCGGGTGAGGCACCGTGCGTGAGTGAACGGCCGTGTGCAAGGTCGCTGTGTGCCAGGGAGACCGTGTGTGTGAGAGAGCGGTATGAGAGGGAGATGTCGGTTGGCATGCGGGAGCACGCAGCCGCGTCTCCCCGTGTGAATGTGATGGAGTGGACTGTGTGCGTCGTAACACGCAGGTGTGCGTGGGTTGAATGGCGACGACGACGGCGACAGAGGAGAGAAAGCCGAGTAGCGGCTGTAGTTGTTTCGGGGACCGTGCCGGGTTCGCCCAGCAGTGAGCACGCGGTTCGTGCTGTGCAACGCACGAGACCACCACGTGCTCGCTTGCGAGAGTGAAGTCCCGGTCCGGAAACGCACGCGGTGGATTTGCCGATCCCGCGGACGGACAAAGTTTAGGCAGGTAAATGGATTTGGACCGGACGGGTTCTCCACGCGATCGTGTGTGTTAAGCTCCAACGGGCAAAGCACATGTGTTCGCGTGGGAAACCCCTCGAGACGTGGGGCTTGTGTTTTTTTTATGCGCACGGTGACGTCATGGCTGCACGTGTGGTTGGAATCCGGCAGGAGTGGTATCCCGGCCGATGGTACCGTCCAAGGAGGGACGAGGAACACGTGCAGCTGCATGACGTCACGGGCAGGTGTAAAGTGCGCGAGCGCGAGTTGCCGCGCTGGTGATGCGCATGAAAAAAAAAAAAAAAAGCAAGCCTCACTTTCGGGTGTACAGGATTCCTGGGAAAGGGGTGGAAGACCCCCTTATCCTGGGCACAGGATGGAAACTAGTTAGGGGGAAGGGTTAGCTTAGTTAGACCGACTTCATGGGGCAGGGGTAAGTCCTCATGGAGTCCGTGGAATGGATTAGTTAGAGGGATTGTAGCCAGATTTAGGTGGGGAAATTGATTAAAGAGATTAGGAGACAGTGACAGACTTGTGGATGTGTAGAGGGGACGTAGCTTTGCTACGTAGGTTAAATGGAACGTGCTATAGTTTAAGGGACGACGTGGGAGCACGAGTTAGTTAGGGGGTGCAGTTAGAAGGATGGCAGAGTTCAGCGGTGTGTGTGTTGAAGAGTTGTGGGTTGTGAGGTGAGTACATGTGCTTGGTGAGTGAGTGAGGCCAGCGGGTCTGTGTGAGTGGAGCGAATGGGGAATGCATGGTGCGATGAGTGATTGGGGGGAGGAGTGACTCCTGCCCAAGGGACCCCGGGGTCAGAGTAAAGTGAGTTAGCTGGGTTAGTCAAATTGAAAAATGGAGGTCGTTTTGCTGTTGGTGGGAAAGTAGGCTCGAGACCCATTTGGAGGGGTGCAGGAGCCCTGTTGACGGGCTTGGGAGCGTGGCTGCGAAAGGTGAGTATCGCTGAGTGGGTACCCCGGGCACCAGGCTAGTCGGCCGCGGTAGGCCATGGGCCCATGGGGGGCCGGGATAGAGTAGTGGGCACGGGTGCGCCTGCTTGGTGCGGGGGCCCGGGGCGCCATTAGCCGCGTGGGCAGTGTTGTGGGCACGGGTGACCCTCGGAAAGGGGCCCGGGAGGCCGGCCTGCCACGTGTGCGTTTCAGGGGAGGTGCCATAGGGGGCACTCCCTGGTGTTAGGGAGCTGGTAGGCTCGGAGGCAGTGTAGTGCCCGGGGGTGCCATAGCGGGAGATTCGGCAGAGGGTCGTGCCTGCCAAAGGGAGCCACGTGTCCCAGCCAGGAGACCGTGTGAGGGCACGGAGAGAAAATTGGGGGGCGAGGCCCGAAATTGTAAGGACACCAACACAGGCGACGGGAATCTGGGTTGTTATAACCAATAGTTTAAGCGAGAGGCGCTTGTTGAAAGCCCCGGGGTAGTTTAACAGTTAAATGGTTAGGGTAGATTAGGAGATGTACCCCTCCGCACCATCCATCCCCTCGCTGTCGTTGTGGGCCGCTGGACCCACTTTGGGTTAGATCGCTGAACTCTGGGGAGGCCATTCTGAGGCTTCGTTGGGCCTCGACAGGACGCTAGCTCTCCCTTATTCCCCTCCGGGAAGGGAACGTAGGGGTTGGGAGTAGGCTAGGTGACAGGATAGGTTAGCCGAACAAAGACGATAAAGGGGGTTAGGGGACGATTTATAGTGGGGAAGTAAAAATAAAAGTGAAAATAAATAAGTTGGGGCTAAATTGGGGTTTGGACAAATTAAGGGAGTGGGTATGTACAGTGACAGGCAAAGGCAATAGGTGGGAGGGAGACAGGTATGTAGGTCCGAGCCCGCCTTCCAAGTGGCCAGCACCACCGCACTCCCTCCACCAACCTCCACTGAACGGCAAAGGCTGGCCAACTTCATCGGCTGGCCGTGTTTTGCTTCAGGGCGGAGGCCGGCCAAGTTCATCGGCAGCTGTGTGCTGCAAGGCCTGTGCCGGCCAGTTCATCTGCTGGCTGTTTTTCTTCGAGGCCTGTGCCGGCCAGTTCATCTGCCGGCAGTGTTTGCCTGCAGCGGCCTTCTTCTGCGGGCTGTGTTTGCCTGCAGCGGCCCTCTTCTGCGGGCTGTGTGTTGCCTGCACCTTTGCCATGCCATGCCCACTGCCCATGTTCACCAGCCCCGTTCAATTTTTGCTTTGCCCCCCCCCCCCCTGTTCATTTCCATGTGCGCCAGGATCCGCAAGGCAACAGTTTGCAAGCTGCGAGAACTGCCCTGTTGGCAGCTACAACACGGGCCTGCAGTGGCGGCCCGTGCACCGTGTTTGCGTTCACTGCATTCAATTCAAACCGTTCATGCATCCATTCGTTGTGCTCATTGCGTGTGCCACTTGAGCTGGCACGGAGACTGCGTTTGTGCAGCCCATGCACCGTTGTGTTTCACTGCGTTCAGTTCAAAAGGGAAGGCCTTGGACTGCGTGTGAGCAGCCAGCCACGTTCCCTGTCACCTGCATTGTTTGAGCCAGAGACTGCATGTGGGCAGCCTGGCTCCCTGCTAACTGCTTTCTTTTTGCAGAGTTCAATGATCCTGGGCCATGGTTTAGTGTAAAATTTGTAAGTTAAGGTTAAGATGTACTGTAAATATGAGTGCGCCCCTGGCATGTATGTCTTAGCGCCGGCAATTTTATTTAAGTCGTCCGTATGAGTGAGTTTGTTTAGATAGTTACGCAGCCCTCAGGTTATTTATTTTGGGGACACGAATACCATGAATGTTGCACTCAGGGATCCGTAGGTAAAATGTACTAGGGGAAAACTACACATGATGGCACACGAAAATTTGACGACTCGGGACGAGTCTGTAAAAAGGGAAGGGGGTAGTGTTGTGGTTACCAAATTCGCAAACCACCATTCAGGTCCCTTAGGTGAGGTATCTCGGTAAGTGCATGTGTAGTTAGGCCCAAACCCGTTGTCTAGTGGGAATACATGTCATTTATGCGAGCTGCGACTCTTCAGGATAGCCGTTTTTCTTTTACTATCTTTATTTTGGACCACCCGCCATGATTACCACCACAACCACAACATCAACCACCAACCACAACGCCGCTTCACCACAACCGCCACGACCTTCACGTCACACCTCGCAACCGTAGCATCGCCACCGTTCTTGCCCCGCTGTGGGTACCGGTGTTGGACTCGTGCAGGGCGCACGTTGAACAGCGTGTACAAAATCACGGATTTTGTGCTTCAAAAACGGATCAAAAACGACACACGCCCACTTTTTGCCGTCCAATCGGTGAGCGAGGGGCGATTTGGCCCCGCCTCCAGAACGATCGATATATGCAAATTTGTGGATCAAAAAGCCTTCACGCCCACTTTTTCTCGGGCCAATGGGGAGCGAGGTGAAAGGTCAAAGGGAGGGGGTCAAAGGCGAAGCTACGGGGGGATAAAAGGACGGTGTTCGTCAGTCAGCAGAACGAGAAGGAGTCGGAAGGGTGGAGAGTCGGTGTGTGGAAGTCTGGAGCCCGAAGCCTGCAGTAGCTGGAGAAGCTGAAGAGAGTCGAACGAGGAGAGCCCAAAGAAGAGTCCAGGGTGGAGAGTCCAGAGGCGGAGAGGCGGCAGCGGCGAAGGCAGACGAGGGGGTGCTCGCGTCGGTGCCAGGAGCTGCACGCCCGAGGGAGGCTGGCAGCGCGTTCTGGCCGAGGTGGAGACGCACACCAGGGGTAATAAAGATCCTCTATACCCCGAGCATCAACAACCCCCTCCTGTTTCCCCCTGCGCTGAGATAGTGCGACCAAGGGGGCCCCCTTTTCCCACCCCCTGCCAGGCACTGTCCGCGAGGCCCGCGGAGTGAGGCGCCATCGCCGCTCCGCGTCTCATCACCAGACGGGTAGGCGCGACCCGGTCTCGGCCTCAGGCCCGCCTCATTCTTGGGGGTATTTCTTTTCCTTGGTTTTGGGTATGTGTTGTCGGCGCCGTCTGTGAAGTAGAATTGTATAAGTGTTGCCGTGTGCTCGGTAGTCGGTATTAGCTCTGCATTGTTTTCGCTTTTACATTTGCTTTTTGTGTAAATGGAATTGTGTTTTTTCTGTGTGCATTTGGTGGAATTGTATTTGTGTGCTTCCCGTGTGCCGCGAATAAATGTGCTTTATTGTTGAACTGTTCTCCCGCTTCGCTTCGTCTTTTCCCCCATTGAACCCTCATCTTGCTTCACGTAAAGGGTTGGTAGTGGGCTGAGTACGCCCGATAATTAATCGAACCGTCGAGGTCGACGATAACACCGCTCGGTTATTCTGATAGTACGGAACGGGTCGCTTAAGTGGCCCGTGTCCGAAGTCGACCTGCGGCGAGGTGCGATCGCCCGGTCTACCCTCCGCGTGGGTACTGAGGTAGGTCGAATTTGGCGAGCAACCCTATCCCACGCGGGGGCTGATTGGCTCGATCGCGGTGAGACCAAAAGGTCCACCCGTGACTGGTTCCCGGCGTTAGTCCGAGAGGGTCACGACTGGATTGTCCGTCCGGTGGGCGACGTGCCGCGATTCGAGTTACATGGCCGTCGCACGCCGGCGGGCGCGAAATCCGCAACAATATATATATATATATATATATATATATATATATATATATATATATTGGCTCGATTGGCTCGATTGGCTCGATCGCGATTGGCTCGATCGCGGTGAGACCGAAAGGTCCACCCGTGACTGGTTCCCGGCGTTAGTCCGAGAGGGTCACGACTGGATTGTCCGTCCGGTGGCGACGTGCAGCGGTCGAGTTACGTGGCCGTCGCACGGCGGCGCGAAAAACAATATATATATATATATATATATATATATATATATATATATATATATATATATATATATATATATATATATATATATATATATATATATATATATATATATATTGTTGCGGATTTCGCGCGGGCGTGCGACGGCCACGCCCGAATCCGCGGCACGCCGCCCACCGGACGGACAATCCAGTCGTGACCCTCTCGGACTAACGCCGGGAACCAGTCACGGGTGGACCTTTCGTCTCACCGCGATCGAGCCAATCAGCCCCGCGTGGGATAGGGTTGATCGCCAAATTCGAACTACCTAAGTACCCACGCGGAGGGTAGACCGGGCGATCGCACCTCGCCGCAGGTCGACTTCGGACACGGGCCACTTAAGCGACCCGTTCCGTACTATCAGAATAACCGAGCGGTGTTATCGTCGACCTCGACGGTTCGATTAATTATCGGGCGTATTCAGCCCACTACCAACCCTTTACGTGAAGCAAGATGGGGATTCAATGGAGGAAAAGACGAAGCGAAGCGGGAAACAGTTCAACAATAAAGCACATTTATTCGCGGCACACGGGAAGCACACAAATACAATTCCACCAAATGCACACAAAAAAAGAAAACACACTTCCATTTACACAAAAAGCAAACATAAAAGTGAAAACACAGTGCAGAGCTAATACCGACTACCGAGCACACAGCAACACTTATACAATTCTACTTCACAGACGGCGCCGACAACACATACCCAAAACCAAGGAAAAGAAATACCCTCAAGAATGAGGTAGGCCTGAGGCCGAGACCGGGTCGGGCCTACCCGTCTGGTGATGAGACGCGGAGCGGCGATGGCCCCGCAACCCGCGGGCCTCGTGGACAGTGCCTGGCAGGGGGTGGGAACGGGGGTCCCCTGTGTCGCACTATCTCAGCGCGGGGGAAACAGGAGGGGGTTGCTGATGCTCGGGGTATAGAGGATCTTTATTATATGCGACGAGCGTCTCCACCTCGGCCAGGTCGCGCTGTCGGCCTCCCTCGGGTGCAGCTTCCTGCACGACGCGAGCACCCCCTCGTCTGGTGTCGCCGCCTTTCCACAGCTCCGTCCCCTCCGTTCCGACTCCAACGCACACGACGAGCAGCTCCACCGCCCGCGAAGTCTTGACCCTCTGCTTCCGACTCTCCTCTTCTTGACTCTCCGACCCGTTCTTGTTTGCGACTCCCCGTTCTCGTTCTGCTGACTCCCCGTTCTCGTTCTGCTGACGAACACCGTCCTTTTATCCCCCCGTAACTTCGCCTTTGACCCCCTCCCTTTGACCTTTCACCTCGCTCCCCATTGGCCCGAGAAAAAGTGGGCGTGAAGGCTTTTTGATCCACAAATTTGCATATATCGATCGTTCTGGAGGCGGGGCCAAATCGCCCCTCGCTCACCGATTGGACGGCAAAAAGTGGGCGTGTGTCGTTTTTGATCCGTTTTTGAAGCAGAAAATCCGTGATTTTGTACACGCTGTTCGACGCGCGTTCTGCATGAGTCCAACACCGGTACCCACAGCGGGGCAAGAACGGTGGCGATGCTACGGTTGTGAGGTGTGCGTGAAGGTCGTGGCGGTTGTGGTGAAGCGGTGGTTGGGGTCGGTGGTTGATGTTGTGGTTGTGATCATGGCGGTTGGTCCAAAATAAAGATAGTAAAAGAAAAACGGCTATCCTGAAGAGTCGCAGCACGTATAAATGACATGTATTCCCACTAGACAACGGGTTTGGGCCTAACTACACATGTACTTACCGAGATACCTCACCTAAGGGACCTGAATGGTGGTTTGCGAATCTGGTAACCACAACACTACCCCCTTCCCTTTTTACAGACTCGTCCCGAGTCGTCAAATTTTCGTGTGCCATCATGTGTAGTTTTCCCCTAGTACATTTTACCTACGGATCCCTGAGTGCGACATTCATGGTATTCGTGTCCCCAAAATAAATAACCTAAGGGCTGCGTAACTATCTAAACAAACTCACTCACACGGACGACTTAAATAAAATTGCCGGCGCTAAGACAAACATGCCGGGGGCGCACTCATATGTACAGTACATCTTAACCTTAACTTACAAATCTTACACTAAACCATGGCCCAGGATCATTGAACTCTGCAAAAGAAAGCAGTTAGCAGGGAGCCAGGCTGCCCGCATGCAGTCTCTGGCTCAAAACAATGCAGGTGACAGGGAACGTGGCTGGCTGCTCACACGCAGTCCAAGGCCTTCCCTTTTGAACTGAACTCAGTGAACCACAACGGTGCATGGGCTGCACAAACGCAGTCTCCGTGCCAGCTCAAGTGGCACACGCCATGAGCACAACGAATGGATGCATGAACGGTTTGAACTGAATGCAGTGAACCACAACGGTGCATGGGCTGCACAAACGCAGTCTCCGTGCCAGCTCAAGTGGCACACGCAATGAGCACAACGAATGGATGCATGGACACAAACACGGTGCACGGGCCGCCACTGCAGGCCCGTGTTGTAGCTGCCAACAGGGCAGTTCTTGCAGCTTGCAAACTGTTGCTTTTACGATCCTGGCGCACATGGAAATGAACAGGGGGGGGCAAAGCAAAAATTGAACGGGGCTGGTGAACGTGGGCAGTGGGCATGGCATGGCAAAGGCAAGCAGGCAAACACAGCCCGCAGAAGAAGGCCGCTGCAGGCAAACACAGCCCGCAGAAGAAGGCCGCTGCAGGCAAACTCAGCCCACAGACGAACTGGCCGGCACAGGCCTCGAAGAAAAAAACAGCGAGCAGATGAACTGGCCGGCACAGGCCTTGCAGCACACAGCTGCCGATGAGGTTGGCCGGCCTCCGCCTTGAAGTAAAACACGGCCAGCCGATGAAGTGGCCAGCCTTTGCCGTTCAGTGGAGGTTGGTGGAGGGAGTGCGGTGGTGCTGGCCACTCGGAAGGCGGGCTCGGACCTACCTACCTGTCTCCCTCCCAACTATCGCCTTTGCCTGTCACTGTACATACCCACTCCCTTAATTTGTGAAAAACCAATTTAGCCCCAACTTATTTTTTTTGTTGTTTTTATTCTTACTCCCCCACTATAAATCGTCCCCTAACCCCCTTTATCGTCCTTGTTCGGCTACCCTATCCTGTCACCTAGCCTACTTCCAACCCCTACGTTCCCTTCCCGGAGGGGAATAAGGGAGAGCTAACGTCCTGTGTCGAGGCCCAACGAAGCCTCAGAATGGCCTCCCCAGAGTTCGGCGATCTTAACACCAAGTGGGTCCAGCGGCCCACAACGACAGCGAGGGGATGGATGGTGCGGAGGGGTACATCTCCTAATCTACCCTAACCATTTAACTGTTAAACTACCCCGGGGCTTTCAACAAGCGCCTCTCGCTTAAACTATTGGTTCTAACAACCCAGATTCCCGTCGCCTGTGTTGGTGTCCTCACAATTTCGGGCCTCGCCCCCCAATTTTCTCTCCGTGCCCTCACACGGTCTCCTGGCTGGGACACGTGGCTCCCTTTGGCAGGCACGACCCTCTGCCGATTCTCCCGCTATGGCACCCCCGGGCACTACACTGCCTCCGAGCCTACCAGCTCCCTAACACCGGGGAGTGCCCGCCATGGCACCTCCCCTGAAACGCACACGTGGCAGGCCGGCCTCCCGGGCCCCTTTCCGAGGGTCACCCGTGCCCACTGCACTGCCCACGCGGCTAATGGCGCCCCGGGCCCCCGCACCAAGCAGGCGCACCCGTGCCCACTACTCTATCCCGGCCCCCCATGGGCCCTTGGCCTACCGCGGCCGACTAGCCTGGTGCCCGGGGTACCCACTCAGCGATACTCACCTTTCGCAGCCACGCTCCCAAGCCTGTCAACAGGGCTCCTGCACCCCTCCAAATGGGTCTCGAGCCTACTTTCCCACCAACAACAAAACGACCTCCATTTTTCAATTTGACTAACCCAGCTAACTCACTTTACTCTGACCCCGGGGTCCCTTGGGCGGGAGTCACTCCTCCCCCCAATCACTCATCGCACCATGCATTCCCCATTCACTCCACACACAGACCTGCTGGCCTCACTCACTCACCAAGCACATGCCTCACAACTCACCAACTCTTCAACACACTCACCACTGAACTCTGCCATCCTTCTAACTACATCCCCTAACTAACTCGTGCTCCCACGTCGTCCCTTAAACTATTAGCACGTTCCTTTTAACACTACGTAGCTAAGCTACGTCCCCACTACACATTCACAAGTCTGTCACTGTCCTCGAATGTCCCCAAAAATCAATTTCCCAAGGGGGGGGGGGAATTTCCTCCCTTCCTACTGGGCTCGTGAACTCGTCGCAAGACTCTGAGAGCCCTGCGCCTCTGCGGGAGCGGCTGTTCCAGCACCGACTCCTCCGGCAAGACATATCCATGAGGGCGTAAGGTCGCCCTTGTAAGGCCTCAGGCGGTCCGCATGGACGATCCGAGAGAGGGCTCGTGGTCCCATTTTAATTTTTAGGACCACGTCACTGACTTGCGCCAGGACGACCCCCGGGCCCTGCCAAGGTGAGGTGAGCTTCGGGCATCTGCCCTTCCTTCGCCGGGGGTTAAAGAACCAAATCTTTGCCCCCGGTGGGTATTTGCTCACCTGGCTCCGGTGGTCGTACCTGCGCTTCATCTTTATGCCCGCCTGTTGGAGCTGGTGTCGTGCGAAGGCGTGGACCTTCTCCAAGCCCTCCTCCAACCGACGGGCATAGCCCTCCCCCGGGGCCTATCAAGCCGCTCAGGCGTCGGACCGCACAATAAATCGACAGGGCTTCTCAGCTCCCGTCCATACATCAACAGCGCCGGACTACATGCGGTAGACCCGTGCTGGGACGCGCGATAGGCCATCAGGAGGTACGGAAGGTGTTCGTCCCAGTCCTCCTGGTTAGTGGCGGTGAAGAGGGCCAACTGTTGGACCAGGGTCCTGTTGAACCTCTCCACCATGCCATCAGACTGTGGTCTCAGGGGCGTTGTCCGTGTTTTTCGAATTTCCAGGAGCCTGCACACCTCTTTTAGTAATTCACTCTCAAAATTTCGTCCCTGGTCCGTGTGCAGCTCCTGCGGAATCCCATACCGGCATGTAAATCCTTCTACGAAGGCCTTGGCCACAACCCCTGCTTCTTGGCTGGGAAGGGCAAAGGCTTCTGGCCATTTGGTGAAATAGTCCATAATTACGAGGACGTACTTATTACCCTGGCGAGTGGGGGGCAGTGGTCCCAAAATGTCCATGGCCACTCGCTCCAGGGGAGCCCCAACCTGATGTAGTTGGAGTGGGGCCCTCATCCTCTGTGGCGGTCCCTTTTTTGCAGTACAGGCGTCGCATGCTCGACACCAGTCCTGTACATCGCGCCCCATGTTAACCCAATAGAACCGCCGGCGGGCCCGAGATTTTGTTTTGGTCCTGCCCAAATGGCTGCCGGCGCGGGTACCGTGCACCTGTTTCAAAATTTGGGTCTTAAACCCATCAGGGACTATCACCAGCCAAGAAGTTTGTTCAGAAGGAATCTCCACCCACTTGCGATACAAGATGTTGTCCCTCATTTCTAGGGTCCTCCACTGAGCCCAGTATGCCTTTGTTCGCGCCCCGAATGGGGCGATTTCCTCCCCACTGGGCCTCCTGTTTTCCTGGACCCATTTGTACACTGGCCCTAGCACGGGGTCTTCCCGCTGGGCCGTGCTCCATGCCAATCCACCAAATTCCTCTCCCGCGGTTAGTGGCAAAGTTGGGCCTACCACCCGGGCCGCACGGACTGGGAGTTTCGGGGAGGCGTCTGCCAATTGGTCCCTCTCCTCATGTCTCGTACAATATTTGCAGTTTTCCCTCAGACAGGGGCGTCGAGAGAGCGCATCGGCATTCCCATGAGCCTTACCGGCTCTATGGACCACACTGAAATCGTACTGCTGCAATTTTTCCAACCACCTTGCAATTTGGCCCTCCGGTTCCTTGAACCGTAAGAGCCATTGCAAGGAGGAATGGTCAGTTCGAACCAAAAATTTCCTCCCGTACAAGTACGGGTGGAAATGGTTCACGGCAGACAGCATAGCCAATAGTTCCTTACGAGTTGCGCAATAATTTCGTTCGGGCCTACTCATGGCCCGACTGTAATACGCGATCACTCTTTCCACGCCCCCCTGTGTCTGAGACAAGACTGCTCCCAATCCTTCCTGGCTTGCATCCGTGTCCAGGGTATACATCCCGTCATCGGTGGGGTACGCTAAAACAGGTGCGGATGTCAAACACCCCTTTAATTTGAGGAAGGCCTCCTGGCACTCCTCCGTCCAATTAAATCTCAACCCCTTCTCTGTCAACCGGTGAAGGGGCCTGGCTATCTCCGCAAAGTTTGCCACGAAACGCCGGTAGTAGGAGCAAAGTCCCAAAAAGCCCCGCACCTGTTTGACAGTTGTAGGTACGGGCCACTCCTCTACCGCTGTAATTTTTCCGGGGTCGGTCTTCACCCCCTCGCGGCCTATCACGTGTCCGAGATAGGCCACCTCTGTCGCGAACAAAGTGCATTTCTCTGGGCTCAATTTCAGCCCTGCCTGCCTGAGGTGCCCAAACACCTGGTCCAAATTGGCTATCTCCTGGGTGAATGTTTTAGCGTGTACCAGGACGTCATCCAGATACACCAGGCATGACTGCCACGGCATGCCGCCTAGTACACGCTCCATCAGTCTCTCAAAGGTGGCGGGGGCGTTACACAAACCGAACGGCATCACAGTGAACTGATACAGTCCCTTCCCTGTGGAAAATGCCGTTTTCTCCTTCCCCGTCTTATCCATCTCCACCTGCCAATACCCACTCTTGAGGTCCAAAGTTGAGAACCATTTAGAGCCTGCAACGGCGTCGAGGGTATCGTCAATTCTAGGCAGGGGATAGGAGTCTTTGAGTGTCACGTTGTTCAGCTGGCGATAGTCCACACAGAAACGCGTGGTCCCATCCTTCTTTTTAACCAGCACAACTGGTGACATCCAAGGACTTCCCGAGGGCTCGATGACACCTGCATTGAGCATCTTTTCAACCTGTTCATCAGCCTCCTCTCTTTTGCTCCATGGGAGCCTTCGAGCAGGCTGACGGACAGGCCGGGCCCCATTGGTGTGGATCTGATGTTGCACCAGGCCCGTACGTCCAATATCCTCGGGTGACAAGGAGAAGATCCCGATGTGTCGGTCGACCAGCTTGTATAAGGCCTCCCGCTGGGCCTCCTCCAAATCTACACTACTCCGATTTACCATCTCACAAATGGGACCGGGCCAATTCCTAATCGAGTCTGGAGACTCCTTCTGGGGCCGGTCCGGCTCGACGTTATCGTCCCTCAGCTCTGCGACCTCTTTTACTGGGATGCAATCTGCCACCTTCGTGCCCTTCCTGATAGTGCGTGGTTCCGTGCTAACATTTATCACCCGTACGGGCACTACTGGCCCGTCGGTACTTACCAGGGTGCGGCCCACGACTAAGCCCGGGGTTGACGGCCCTGCCGGTAGTTCCGCTAGGCCGCAGGGGCCCTGCCACGTCGGGGGTGCTCGCCACCGGGCCGGGACCACCGCCTCGGCACCCGGGGGAATGACCACGGAGTCAGGAGCCTCCAGCTCCACCCTCTCGTCCGTGCTCACGCCTCCTAACGGCAACTCCTCACCACCCAACTGCATGACCCCCCGGCCCAAGTCGATCTTACAACCACCGGCCGTCAGCACATCCAACCCTATTAGACATGGGTCGTACACCTCTGCCACCCAAACCTCTATCTTGGTTTTCACAGTGCCCAATTTAAACGACACGAAACCACGTCCTATGATAGGGGCCGTTGCCCCGGTAGCTAACTGCAAACTATGGTTTTGCAGACGGTGGATCTCATCCCAACCGTCTACACTCGAATCAAGGACCACAGGGCTGATGATCGTGGCGCTTGCTCCTGTGTCCACCACGGCGTCTACCCCTACGCCGGCAATCTTGCACCGAATTGTTAAGCTACCTTTGCCAATTTGGCCACAACTGATGACCTGTCGCAGTTCTGAGGGCTCTTCTCCGTCTGAGTCTGCCGAACACGGCCCTACATGTTCGGCACTTCTTAGTTTCCCGGGGACTGGTGGGGGGGGATGGTTGGGCCTGGCTATCCCTATTGACCCGGGGCGGAGTTGGTGGTCTAGGGGGCCGTGGCTCTTCTCTTCGCGGGGGCCTTTCCCTGCGCGGGCGTTGCACCTCCGCTGCAGGTGGTCCCCTGCGCCACAATTATAACACCTCTTCTGGTAAGGTGTTTGCCTCCAGTACGCCGAATTATACCCCCCTCCATTCCGAATTGGGGTACCCCCCGATGGCCCATCTCCCGCCCTTCCCGGGCCCGACCGCCTCTCCACAGGTCTCCCGAACCGGCGGTCGAACATGCCCTGCACCATCCTTTCCACTCGCGCTTGGTCGCCCAGGGTTGCCCCGGCTCCCAGCGCACTGTCGTGCACGGGGTCCACCTGTCGGACTGCCACCGCATGGCGCCCAGCCCCTCCCAATGGCGTTCTGGCTGCCTCCCAGCAGGCAGCAGTATCAGCCGCCTTCTGGAGGTTGTCCGGGCGCCATACGGTGAGCAATGCTCCGACATCGGTGCCCCCTATTGCTCGAAGGAAATGGTCCAGGGCAATCTCCTCCCGGTACTCCGGCGGCATGTTGGTGTGCGCGATCCCCACCAAGCGGCGAATGTCATGTGCCAATTCTCCCAGTGATTCCTGGGGACGTCGTTTGCGCCCGTTGAGCTGAGCTTTAACAAGCTCGCTCTGCTGGTCCATGCCACATCGGTTTTTTGGGCCGAATGGAGATCCTCCAGGGTCGCCCCCTCACTGGGTACCGTGGTCAGGACTTCCAAAGCCACGCCACGCAGGGCCGCTGTGAGTTGTGCCACACCCTGCACCTCGTTCCAGCCATTGCCTCTGGCAACACACTGGAACTGGGCCATATATGCCCTCAAGTCCGTCTTGCCATCGTACGGGGTAGCGGCACCCTTGGTTCTTTCGAGGTCTCCTCCCGTTCCCTAGGGACTCCGGGAGGAGTGTACCTCCCCAGTCCCAACGGTGCCTCACTCCCGCAGGGTCCGAGCCATTTGCCCGCGGCTCCACCACCCTTGTCTGCGTCTGTCCGTGCCCCGCGTTGTCCCGCTTATTCTCCCAAGCCATTGGACTCACACTCTGCACACCCCTGGAACAGTCATTCCGGGTACCCCCATTAGGCCAAAAGACCCCGCGGTCTCTACCCTCCCCAAGCTTGGCATGCTCACCCCCGCATCGGGCAAGCCTCCTCCTCCGCCCTGTGACACCGGCCCCACCTGGGCACGATCCGCCTCGAGGGAGTATATCCTCTCCCCCTGTTCCCGAAGGAGGCCACCCTGCTTCTCACACCGGGCCTCCACCCTATCCGTCAGTCTCTTCTCCATTTCCTCCATTTTCCCCTTTATTACCCCATTTATTTCCTCCCCTATCGTTCCTAACGACAGTTCCCCGACTTTTTCTCTTATTTGCTCCACCTCCCCTTGTACCTGTGTCACCATCTTATTTGTCTTGGATATTTCCTCCCTCGTTGTCCTAAACTGCTCTTCTGTCTCGCCCCGGTTTTTTCCTATCTGCTCCCCCAGTTCCTCTGTCTTTTCTCCGGCTTTCCGCTCCATTTCATTAATTACCTCCTCATGTCTCTTTCTACATTCCTCCGCCACCTTCTTTAATCCTTTCTGTGTCTCCGCTTTTACCTCCTTTCGCAGGTTTTCAACTTTGTCTGTCATTTCCCGATGTCTTTTCTCACAGTCCTCCTTCACGGCTCCCAATCCCTCCTTTATTTTCCCTTGTTCTCTTTTTAATTCCTCTATCGCCGTCGTGTTCCTCCCGATTTCCTCCTTTATTTGGTCTTGTCCCTGTTTTACTTCTCCCAATCCTTTTCCTACTTTGTCTATTTTTCCCACCACCGTCTTTATTTCGTTTACCCTCTCTTGTTTACTTTCTTCCATTGCGACTCCCACTCCTTTTACTTTCTCTTTTAACCCGGTCACCTCCGCTCGTATCGTGTCGACTTCCTTTTTCATTTCGTTTTTTAGTTCTTCCAAGCTTCCTTTCAGGCTCATTCCCATGTTCTGCGTCTCACCCCGCAGCTCTTTCATTTCTTCCCTCATTTGCTGTGTATTCGCATCCATCGTCGTTTTCACTTCATTTGTATTTGTATCCATCTTTTTGTTCATTTGTTGTGTATTCGCATCCATCGTCGTTTTCACTTCATTCATTTGTTTGTTCATTGCCGCCAGCATGGCGCATAGCTGGGCCATGTTGGATGCACTCAGCTGAGCCGTTTCGGCAAGGGTTGGGGAAGGGTCTTGGTGGAGAGGGGGGGGGGAGGTGTCATACACCGCGGCCGCTGCCGCACCCACCTCGGGCCCTGGGTTCAGTTGGGCGAGTCCGTGTTCCTGCACAATCAACATTTCCTGCTCGGGGATTCCATCCTGGACCATGGATCCTACACATTCTACATCCATTTCTAATACCCCCGGCTCCCGCTCGCCTTGAGACGCCATCTTGCTTCTCGTGAAGGGTTAATTTGCTCGCTCGTAATTTGGAGGGAATCGGGGGTCGCTTCTCTCACCCCTGGACCGATTCCCGTGAATTTAATTGGAGACAGGAGAGCCTGTTTTCCTGTTCTCCGATACCAGTGCCGCGAGGAGGGCGATGAATTTGTATCCCACTCCTGACACCAGTGTTGCGGATTTCGCGCCCGCCGGCGTGCGACGGCCACGTAACTCGAATCGCGGCACGTCGCCCACCGGACGGACAATCCAGTCGTGACCCTCTCGGACTAACGCCGGGAACCAGTCACGGGTGGACCTTTCGGTCTCACCGCGATCGAGCCAATCAGCCCCCGCGTGGGATAGGGTTGCTCGCCAAATTCGAACTACCTAAGTACCCACGCGGAGGGTAGACCGGGCGATCGCACCTCGCCGCAGGTCGACTTCGGACACGGGCCACTTAAGCGACCCGTTCCGTACTATCAGAATAACCGAGCGGTGTTATCGTCGACCTCGACGGTTCGATTAATTATCGGGCGTATTCAGCCCACTACCAACCCTTTACGTGAAGCAAGATGGGGATTCAATGGAGGAAAAGACGAAGCGAAGCGGGAAACAGTTCAACAATAAAGCACATTTATTCGCGGCACACGGGAAGCACACAAATACAATTCCACCAAATGCACACAAAAAAAAGAAAACACTTCCATTTACACAAAAAGCAAACATAAAAGTGAAAACACAGTGCAGAGCTAATACCGACTACCGAGCACACGGCAACACTTATACAATTCTACTTCACAGACGGCGCCGACAACACATACCCAAAACCAAGGAAAAGAAATACCCTCAAGAATGAGGTAGGCCTGAGGCCGAGACCGGGTCGGGCCTACCCGTCTGGTGATGAGACGCGGAGCGGCGATGGCCCCGCAACCCGCGGGCCTCGTGGACAGTGCCTGGCAGGGGGTGGGAACGGGGCCCCCTTGGTCGCACTATCTCAGCGCGGGGGGAAACAGGAGGGGGTTGCTGATGCTCGGGGTATAGAGGATCTTTATTATATGCGACGAGCGTCTCCACCTCGGCCAGGTCGCGCTGTCGGCCTCCCTCGGGTGCAGCTTCCTGCACGACGCGAGCACCCCCTCGTCTGGTGTCGCCGCCTTTCCACAGCTCCGTCCCCTCCGTTCCGACTCCAACGCACACGACGAGCAGCTCCACCGCCCGCGAAGTCTTGACCCTCTGCTTCCGACTCTCCTCTTCTTGACTCTCCGACCCGTTCTTGTTTGCGACTCCCCGTTCTCGTTCTGCTGACTCCCCGTTCTCGTTCTGCTGACGAACACCGTCCTTTTATCCCCCCGTAACTTCGCCTTTGACCCCCTCCCTTTGACCTTTCACCTCGCTCCCCATTGGCCCGAGAAAAAGTGGGCGTGAAGGCTTTTTGATCCACAAATTTGCATATATCGATCGTTCTGGAGGCGGGGCCAAATCGCCCCTCGCTCACCGATTGGACGGCAAAAAGTGGGCGTGTGTCGTTTTTGATCCGTTTTTGAAGCAGAAAATCCGTGATTTTGTACACGCTGTTCGACGCGCGTTCTGCATGAGTCCAACACCGGTACCCACAGCGGGGCAAGAACGGTGGCGATGCTACGGTTGTGAGGTGTGCGTGAAGGTCGTGGCGGTTGTGGTGAAGCGGTGGTTGGGGTCGGTGGTTGATGTTGTGGTTGTGATCATGGCGGTTGGTCCAAAATAAAGATAGTAAAAGAAAAACGGCTATCCTGAAGAGTCGCAGCACGTATAAATGACATGTATTCCCACTAGACAACGGGTTTGGGCCTCACTACACATGTACTTACCGAGATACCTCACCTAAGGGACCTGAATGGTGGTTTGCGAATCTGGTAACCACAACAATATATATATATATGTATATATGTACATACAACTATAGTTGAGTTAATAGATTTAACTCAACTAGAAAGAGGGGTGAAAAGAGAGTTTGTGTGTGTGTGTGTGTGTGTGTGTGTGTGTGTGTGTGTGTGTGTGTGTGTGTGTGTGTGTGTGTGTGTGTGTGTGTGTGTGTGTATGTATGTATATATATATATATATATATATATATATATATATACATATATATATATATATATATATATATATATATATATATATATATATATATATATATATATATATATATATATATATATATATATATATATATATATATATATATATGTATATATATATATATATATATATATATATATATATATATATATATATATATATATATATATATATATATATATATATATATATATATATATATATATATATATAATATTGTTGTGGTTTCAAAACCACTCCGGCGTGCGAGCGACCGCTTTAGCAAATCGCAGCCGCGCGCCCACCGGATTTGCAAACCCAGTCACAGCTTTTGGATCAACGCCGAAATCCAGCTACGGGTGTGTTTTTTAATCACACCGTAAATCAGCCAACTATTCTGTCCACGCGCGGCAGGGTCCGATCGCCGAATTGTCGATTTACCTTAGTATGCGCGCAGACAAAAATGTCGGGATTTACCCCTCAACTGCACCTGCTTGGAAACGAGCCGCTGAAGCAGCTCGCTCCGTTTGCGATTTGCCGAGCGGTGTATATCGCCAAGCCCCGCCGGATCCGATTATTTTATCGGCTATTTAAAAGCCAGCTCATATCCCGAACGCAATACGGCAGCTCAATTGAGGGAAAGGACGCAACGAAGAGGTGAACATTCACACAATGACATTTTTTTGTACACACGTAAGCAGTCCTACACGTATGCAATCATGTAGTCAATAAAGCAATGCAGGAACGAGCAAGCCAAAGAACTAAAACCGTTCTATTATTATGTACACAATCACTTAACAGTTCATTACCTGACGGACAAGGCGCCATGACATTCATACAAAGAAAAACCCAAGGAAAAGAAAGGGCAGAACTGGACCTTGTGGGCCTTTAATAGTTCACGGAGCTGTGGAGACCCCAAGAGTTCCGAGAAGCTGTGCTGGTTACCTGACACCTTCGTGGTGACTCGCTGGTTGACCCTCAATGTTTCGTCGACACGGCAGTTGGCGCTGCGCGACTTGCTTGGCCCAGGCCCCGCCGAGCGGTGGTTCGGCCTTGCCGACGACGCCTCAGAGGAATGAACGGGCCTTTGCTCTTTCGAGAGTTGATGCTCATTTAAGAGCCCGCCCATTCCTCAGCGTTGGCTCGGACCGTTCTGTCGCCGGCTGGCGACCTCTCTCCGGTTTCTCCACCGACATGTGGTTCTGCGCGGCACAGCAGCCTGGCTGCGCTGCGAGCTCCGACTGCCCTCCACTGGACTCGAACCTTGGCGGACTGCGGGCTTCCTCCGACTCGACGCCAGCTCGACTCCAGACTTCCACTCTCTGCAGCTCCCCGAAAGACTGCTTGCTTGGTGTTCAGCGCGCCTTTATATAGTGTCCGTGGGTGAGGTCTGATCTTTCACCTCTCACCCTTCACCCCCTTGCTGGCTCCGCCCTTTTTGATGTTTTGATCCAATTTCATCGCAAAGCTCGAACATGCGCGGACGTGGGTGAAATCATCAACCACGCGGATGTTGCAGGAATCATCAGCTGTGGAAAGCGGACGTTGTGGAAATCATCAGCCCCCGCGTCTGTCAGCAGAGATGCCGCTCATCTGTGGGATTCGCCGTGGCTGACGAAAAGATGGCGGCATAACGGAGATGAAGGTGAGGTGATGTGGTGGGGATGGCGTGGTTGTTGAGATGCGGTTGTGGTTGTTGAAGTCGTGTTTGTGGTTGTTGAAGTAGTGATTGTTCCAAAATAAAGATAGGAAAAGAATAATGGCTGACTCAAAGATCACAGCCCGGTCACACAAATAAAACCCTTCAGACATCGGTGGGGAAATCTAATCTGAACACACACTTATCGACATAACTGATCTCTGGGAAACCTGAATGGTGTTCTGTGAATTTCCACAACCATAACTATATATATATATATATATATATATATATATATATATATATATATATATATATATATATATATATATATTGTTGTGGTTACCAAATTCGCAAACCACCATTCAGGTCCCTTAGGTGAGGTATCTCGGTAAGTGCATGTGTAGTTAGGCCCAAACCCGTTGTCTAGTGGGAATACATGTCATTTATACGTGCTGCGACTCTTCAGGATAGCCGTTTTTCTTTCACTATCTTTATTTTGGACCAACCGCCATGATCACAACCACAACATCAACCACCAACCACAACCACCGCTTCACCACAACCGCCACGACCTTCACGTCGCACCTCGCAACCGTAGCATCGCCACCGTTCTCGCCCCGCTGTGGGTACCGGTGTTGGACTCGTGTAGGGCGCACGTTGAACAGCGTGTACAAAACCACGGATTTTCTGCTTCAAAAACGGATCAAAAACGACACACGCCCACTTTTTGCCGTCCAATCGGTGAGCGAGGGGCGATTTGGCCCCGCCTCCAGAACGATCGATATATGCAAATTTGTGGATCAAAAAGCCTTCACGCCCACTTTTTCTCGGGCCAATGGGGAGCGAGGTGAAAGGTCAAAGGGAGGGGGTCAAAGGCGAAGTTACGGGGGGATAAAAGGACGGTGTTCGTCAGTCAGAGAGAGAGTCGCAAAGAGAGAGTCGCAAACAAGAAGGGTCGGAGAGTCAAGAAGAGGAGAGTCGGAAGCAGAGGGTCAAGACTTCGCGGGCGGTGGAGCTGCTCGTCGTGTGCGTTGGAGTCGGAACGGAGGGGACGAGCTGTGGAGAGGCGGCGAGGGCGGACGAGGGGGTGCTCGCGTCGTGCAGGAAGCTGCACCCGAAGGAGGCCGACAGCGCGACCTGGCCGAGGTGGAGACGCTCGTCGCATATAATAAAGATCCTCTATACCCCGAGCATCAGCAACCCCCTCCTGTTTCCCCCCGCGCTGAGATAGTGCGACCAAGGGGGCCCCGTTCCCACCCCCTGCCAGGCACTGTCCACGAGGCCCGCGGGTTGCGGGGCCATCGCCGCTCCGCGTCTCATCACCAGACGGGTAGGCCCGACCCGGTCTCGGCCTCAGGCCTACCTCATTCTTGGGGGATGTTCTTTTCCTTGGTTTTGGGTATGTGTTGTCGGCGCCGTCTGTGAAGTAGAATTGTATAAGTGTTGCCGTGTGCTCGGTAGTCGGTATTAGCTCTGCACTGTGTTTTCACTTTTATGTTTGCTTTTTGTGTAAATGGAATTGTGTTTTCTTTTTTTGTGTGCATTTGGTGGAATTGTATTTGTGTGCTTCCCGTGTGCCGCGAATAAATGTGCTTTATTGTTGAACTGTTTCCCGCTTCGCTTCGTCTTTTTCCTCCATTGAATCCCCATCTTGCTTCACGTAAAGGGTTGGTAGTGGGCTGAATACGCCCGATAATTAATCGAACCGTCGAGGTCGACGATAACACCGCTCGGTTATTCTGATAGTACGGAACGGGTCGCTTAAGTGGCCCGTGTCCGAAGTCGACCTGCGGCGAGGTGTGATCGCCCGGTCTACCCTCCGCGTGGGTACTTAGGTAGTTCGAATTTGGCGAGCAACCCTATCCCACGCGGGGCTGATTGGCTCGATCGCGGTGAGACCGAAAGGTCCACCCGTGACTGGTTCCCGGCGTTAGTCCGAGAGGGTCACGACTGGATTGTCCGTCCGGTGGGCGACGTGCCGCGATTCGAGTTACGTGGCCGTTCGCACGCCGGCGGGCGCGAAAACCGCAACACTGGTGTCAGGTCGTGCGATACAAATTCATCGCCCTCCTCGCGGCACTGGTATCGGAGAACAGGAAAACGGGCTGTCCTGTCTCCGGCTAAATTCACGGGAATCGGTCCAGGGGTGAGAGAAGCGACCCCCGATTCCCTCCAAATTACGAGCGAGCAAATTAACCCTTCACGAGAAGCAAGATGGCGTCTCAAGGCGAGCGGGAGCCGGGGGTATTAGAAATGTATATGTGTAATAATGTAGAGTCCATGGTCCAGGATGGAATCCCCGAGCAGGAAATGTTGATTGTGCAGGAACACGGACTCGCCCAACTGAACCCAGGGCCCGAGGTGGGTGCGGCAGCGGCCGCGGTGTATGACACCTCCCCCCCCCTCTCCACCAAGACCCTTCCCCAACCCTTGCCGAAACGGCTCAGCTGAGTGCATCCAACATGGCCCAGCTATGCGCCATGCTGGCGGCAATGAACGAAAAGATGAATGCGAAAATGATCGAAAAGATGGAAGCGAATATGAAAAACGAAATGAAAGGCATGAACGAACAAATGAACGAAAAGATGGATACAAATACAAATGAAGTGAAAACGACGATGGATGCGAATACACAGCAAATGAGGGAAGAGATGAAAAAGCTGCGGGGTGAGACGCAGAACATGGGCCGATGCCTGCAGGCGGGCATGAAGGCCGTGACAAAGGAAATAATAGTTGAGACAAGGGAGGTAAAGGGTGAAGAGGTGACCGAGTTGGCAGAGACACGGGAGACGGGAACGATAGAGGGAAGACTGCACGATGAAGACGGGGTAAGTGACGCACACACACACACAGAGGTAGTGGAGGATAATGGGGGTGAGCTGGCGGACTGGGTAGAGACCCGGTGCGAGCAGCTGGATGGCCTCCTCCAGGAACAAGGGGAGGGAGTATGCCCCCTTGAGGCGGATCACGACCAGGTGAGTTCGGTCGTGCTTTGCGAGGTTGAGGGGAGGAGTGCTGCGAACGGGTGCACGGAGAGCTTGGGGGGTGTAGAGGCCCCGGAGACCCTTGTGGGGACACGAATCCCCAGTGTGGTTGTCCCTGTGTGTGTGGTGCAAGGTGTGAGTGCGGCACCGTATGTGGAAGCGACCCCGTGTGTGGAAGCGACCCCGTGTGTGAGTGGTGTGGTGGCGATGGTGCCGGAGTGCGTGCTTCCCAGCACGCCGTGTGTGGATGGGGCACCGTGTGTGAGTGAGGCCGTGTGTGTGAGTGAAACGGCCAGTATAAGTGAGGCACCACGTGTGAGTGGTGTGGTGGCGATGGTGCCGGAGTACGTGCTTCCCAGCACGCCGTGTGTGGATGAGGCACGGAGTATGAGTGAGGTACCGTGGGTGAGTGCCCCCGCGTGTGTGGATGAGGCACGGAGTGCGAGTGAGGCACCGCGGGTGAGCGCCCCCGCACGCGTGAGTGAACGGCCGTGTGCAAGGTCGCTGTGTGCCAGGGAGACCGGGTGTGTGAGAGAGCGGTATGAGAGGGAGATGTCGGTTGGCATGCGGGAGCACGCAGCCGCGTCTCCCCGTGTGAATGTGATGGAGTGGACTGTGTGCGTCGTTACACGCAGGTATGCGTGTGTGGAATGGAGACGGAGACGGCGACAGAGGAGAGAAAGCCGGGTAGCGGCTGTAGTTGTTTCGAGGACCGTGCCGGGTTCACCCAGCAGTGAGCACGCGGTTCGTGCTGTGCAACGCACGAGACCACCACGTGCTCGCTTGCGAGAGTGAAGTCCCGGTCCGGAAACGCACGCGGTGGATTTGCCGATCCCGCGGACGGACAAAGTTAGGCAGGTAAATGGATTTGGACCGGACGGGTTCTCCACGCGATCGTGTGTGTTAAGCTCCAACGGGCAAAGCACATGTGTTCGCGTGGGGAACCCCTCGAGAAGTGGGGCTTGTGTTTTTTCTATGCGCACGGTGACGTCATGGCTGCACGTGGGGTTGGAATCCGGCAGGAGGGGTATCTCTGCCGGATTGTACCGTCCAAGGAGGGACGAGGTACACGTGCAGCTGCATGACGTCACGGGCAGGTGCAAAGTGCGCGAGCTCTGAGTTGCCGCGCTGGCGCTGCGCATGTAGAAAAAAAAAAAAAAAAAAAAAAGAGCAAGCCTCACTTTCGGGTGTACAGGATTCCTGGGCAAGGGGTGGAAGACCCCCTTGGCCGGGGCACAGGATGAAAACTAGTTAGGGGGAAGGGTTAGCTTAGTTAGACCGACTCCATGGGGCAGGGGTAAGTCCTCATGGAGTCCGTGGAATGGATTAGTTAGAGGGATTGTAGCCAGATTTAGGTTGGGAAATAAAATGATTTATTTGAAGACAGAGACAGACTTTGGATGTGTAGAGGGGACGTAGTTTAGCTACGTAGTGTTAAAAGGAACGTGCTACTAGTTTAAGGGACGACGTGGGAGCACGAGTTAGTTAGGGGAGGTAGTTAGAAGGATGGCAGAGTTCAGCGGTGAGTGTGTTGAAGAGTTGTGGGTTGTGAGGTGAGTACGTGTACATGTTGAGTGAGTGAGGCCAGCGGGTCTGTGTGTATGGAGCGAATGGGGAATGCATGGTGCGATGAGTGATTGGGGGGAGGAGTGACTCCCGCCCAAGGGACCCCGGGGTCAGTGTAGAGTGAGTTAGGGGGTTAGTCAAATTAACAAAAATGGAGGTCGTTTTGCTGTTGGTGGGAATGTAGGCTCGAGACCCATTTGGAGGGGTGCAGGAGCCCTGTTGACGGGCTTGGGAGCGTGGCTGCGAAAGGTGAGTATCGCTGAGTGGGTACCCCGGGCACCAGGCTAGTCGGCCGTGGTAGGCCATGGGCCCATGGGGGGCCGGGATAGAGTAGTGGGCACGGGTGCGCCTGCTTGGTGCGGGGGCCCGGGGCGCCATTAGCCGCGTGGGCAGTGTTGTGGGCACGGGTGACCCTCGGAAAGGGGCCCGGGAGGCCGGCCTGCCCCGTGTGCGTTGCAGGGGAGGTGCCATGGGGGCCCTCCCCGGTGTTAGGGAGCTGGTAGGCTCGGAGGCAGTGTAGTGCCCGGGGGTGCCATAGCGGGAGAATCGGCAGAGGGTCGTGCCTGCCAAAGTGAGCCACGTGTCCCAGCCAGGAGACCGTGTGAGGGCACGGAGAGAAAATTGGGGGGCGAGGCCCGAAATTGTGAGGACACCAACACAGGCGACGGGAATCTGGGTTGTTAGAACCAATAGTTTAAGCGAGAGGCGCTTGTTGAAAGCCCCGGGGTAGTTTAACAGTTAAATGGATAGGATAGATTAGGAGATGTACCCCTCCGCACCATCCATCCCCTCGCTGTCGTTGTGGGCCGCTGGACCCACTTGGTGTTAAGATCGCCGAACTCTGGGGAGGCCATTCTGAGGCTTCGTTGGGCCTCGACACAGGACGTTAGCTCTCCCTTGTTCCCCTCCGGGAAGGGAACGTAGGGGTTGGGAGTAGGCTAGGTGACAGGATAGGTTAGCCGAACAAGGACGATAAAGGGGGTTAGGGGACGATTTATAGTGGGGGAGTAAAAAAAAAAAAATAAAAAAAAATAAGTTGGGGCTAAATTGGGGTTTGACAAATTAAGGGAGTGGGTATGTACAGTGACAGGCAAAGGCGATAGGTTGGGAGGGAGACAGGTAGGTAGGTCCGAGCCCGCCTTCCAAGTGGCCAGCACCACCGCACTCCCTCCACCAACCTCCACTGAACGGCAAAGGCTGGCCACTTCATCGGCTGGCCGTGTTTTGCTTCAAGGCGGAGGCCGGCCAAGTTCATCGGCAGCTGTGTGCTGCAAGGCCTGTGCCGGCCAGTTCATCTGCTGGCTGTTTTTCTTCGAGGCCTGTGCCGGCCAGTTCATCTGCCGGCTGTGTTTGCCTGCAACGGTCTTCTTCTGCGGGCTGTGTTTGCCTGCAGCGGCCTTCTTCTGCGGGCTGTGTTTGCCTGCAGCGGCCTTCTTCTGCGGGCTGTGTTTGCCTGCAGCGGCCTTCTTCTGCGGGCTGTGTTTGCCTGCTCACCTTTGCCATGCCATGCCCACTGCCCACGTTCACCAGCCCCGTTCAATTTTTGCTTTGCCCCCCCCTGTTCATTTCCATGTGCGCCAGGATCAAGGCAACAGTTTGCAAGCTGCGAGAACTGCCCTGTTGGCAGCTACAACACGGGC
This sequence comes from Eptatretus burgeri, assembly GCF_056783735.1. Lineage (NCBI taxonomy): Eukaryota > Metazoa > Chordata > Myxini > Myxiniformes > Myxinidae > Eptatretus > Eptatretus burgeri. The sequence continues at coordinate 22,983,868 of NC_140971.1, forward strand.
CTGCAGTGGCGGCCCGTGCACCGTGTTTGCGTCCATCCATTCATGCATCCATTCGTTGTGCTCATTGCGTGTGCCACTTGAGCTGGCACGGAGACTGCGTTTGTGCAGCCCAAGCACCGTTGTGGTTCACTGAGTTCAGTTCAAAAGGGAAGGCCTTGGACTGCGTGTGAGCAGCCAGCCACGTTCCCTGTCACCTGCATTGTTTGAGTCAGAGACTGCATGTGGGCAGCCTGGCTCCCTGCTAACTGCTTTCTTTTTGCAGAGTTCGATGATCCTGGGCCATGGTTTAGTGTAAAATTTGTAAGTTAAGGTTAAGATGTACTGTACATATGAGTGCGCCCCCGGCATGTTTGTCTTAGCGCCGGCAATTTTATTTAAGTCGTCCGTGTGAGTGAGTTTGTTTAGATAGTTACGCAGCCCTTAGGTTATTTATTTTGGGGACACGAATACCATGAATGTCGCACTCAGGGATCCGTAGGTAAAATGTACTATGGGAAAACTACACATGATGGCACACGAAAATTTGACGACTCGGGACGAGTCTGTAAAAAGGGGAGGGGGTAGTGTTGTGGTTACCAAATTCGCAAACCACCATTCAGGTCCCTTAGGTGAGGTATCTCGGTAAGTGCATGTGTAGTTAGGCCCAAACCCGTTGTCTAGTGGGAATACATGTCATTTATACGTGCTGCGACTCTTCAGGATAGCCGTTTTTCTTTCACTATCTTTATTTTGGACCAACCGCCATGATCACAACCACAACATCAACCACCAACCACAACCACCGCTTCACCACAACCACCACGACCTTCACGTCACACCTCGCAACCGTAGCATCGCCACCGTTCTCGCCCCGCTGTGGGTACCGGTGTTGGACTCGTGTAGGGCGCACGTTGAACAGCGTGTACAAAACCACGGATTTTCTGCTTCAAAAACGGATCAAAAACGACACACGCCCACTTTTTGCCGTCCAATCGGTGAGCGAGGGGCGATTTGGCCCCGCCTCCAGAACGATCGATATATGCAAATTTGTGGATCAAAAAGCCTTCACGCCCACTTTTTCTCGGGCCAATGGGGAGCGAGGTGAAAGGTCAAAGGGAGGGGGTCAAAGGCGAAGTTACGGGGGGATAAAAGGACGGTGTTCGTCAGTCAGAGAGAGAGTCGCAAAGAGAGAGTCGCAAACAAGAAGGGTCGGAGAGTCAAGAAGAGGAGAGTCGGAAGCAGAGGGTCAAGACTTCGCGGGCGGTGGAGCTGCTCGTCGTGTGCGTTGGAGTCGGAACGGAGGGGACGAGCTGTGGAGAGGCGGCGAGGGCGGACGAGGGGGTGCTCGCGTCGTGCAGGAAGCTGCACCCGAAGGAGGCCGACAGCGCGACCTGGCCGAGGTGGAGACGCTCGTCGCATATAATAAAGATCCTCTATACCCCGAGCATCAGCAACCCCCTCCTGTTTCCCCCCGCGCTGAGATAGTGCGACCAAGGGGGCCCCGTTCCCACCCCCTGCCAGGCACTGTCCACGAGGCCCGCGGGTTGCGGGGCCATCGCCGCTCCGCGTCTCATCACCAGACGGGTAGGCCCGACCCGGTCTCGGCCTCAGGCCTACCTCATTCTTGGGGGATGTTCTTTTCCTTGGTTTTGGGTATGTGTTGTCGGCGCCGTCTGTGAAGTAGAATTGTATAAGTGTTGCCGTGTGCTCGGTAGTCGGTATTAGCTCTGCACTGTGTTTTCACTTTTATGTTTGCTTTTTGTGTAAATGGAATTGTGTTTTCTTTTTTGTGTGCATTTGGTGGAATTGTATTTGTGTGCTTCCCGTGTGCCGCGAATAAATGTGCTTTATTGTTGAACTGTTTCCTGCTTCGCTTCGTCTTTTTCCTCCATTGAATCCCCATCTTGCTTCACGTAAAGGGTTGGTAGTGGGCTGAATACGCCCGATAATTAATCGAACCGTCGAGGTCGACGATAACACCGCTCGGTTATTCTGATAGTACGGAACGGGTCGCTTAAGTGGCCCGTGTCCGAAGTCGACCTGCGGCGAGGTGTGATCGCCCGGTCTACCCTCCGCGTGGGTACTTAGGTAGTTCGAATTTGGCGAGCAACCCTATCCCACGCGGGGGCTGATTGGCTCGATCGCGGTGAGACCGAAAGGTCCACCCGTGACTGGTTCCCGGCGTTAGTCCGAGAGGGTCACGACTGGATTGTCCGTCCGGTGGGCGACGTGCCGCGATTCGAGTTACGTGGCCGTTCGCACGCCGGCGGGCGCGAAAACCGCAACAATATATATATATACTGAAGGACCAATTTTGTGCTCCTCCTCGCAGTCGTGTCACGTTTTTCTCGGTACTGTGATCTGGACTGAAAGAAACTTCGTACCTGTAAGAGTGCATCGCACTTAGTGGCAATAGTCAACCTTCAACTCTGAAGCAGAATAAACACTTTTCGTTTTACATTCGTTTACATGGCGATGTGTGACGTCACCGCTGAGAGGTGTCAGGACGTCATGACATCAACGGTCATTCGCTGACGTCATTACGTCTGTCATCGACAGGCCGTTACCGCCGAGAGGTGTAATTCCACTCCTCGAAAATAGCGTCTGCAATGTAAAACCCTCTTCTGCACATGCTGACTACCTCAGAATGTGAATTTGACGTAAAAAAAATGTAACAAGAAACATTGTATCTTCTATCTATTTATCTATATATGAATACTGAAGGACCAATTTTGTGCTCCTCCTAGCGGTCGCATCACGTTTTTCTCGGTACTGTGACCTGGACTGAAAGAAACCTTGTACCTGAAAGAGTGCATCGCACTTTAGTGGCAAAAGTCAACTTTTAACTTTGAAGCAGAATAAACACTTTTCGTTGAGACGGGGGTGAGGAGTGAAGAGGCGGGGGCGGGGGATGAAGAGACGTGGGCAGGGAGTGAAGAAGTGGGGGGCAAGGTAAGCAAATTTTTGGGCGGGGGTAAGCAAATTGAAAGCGGGAAACGGGGGGGGAATGGGGCGGGGGATGAGTGGGCAGGGGCTGGGGTGAGTTAGGCGGGGTTGAGTGTGAGGGGGTGGACAGGGGTGGGGGCCCGGGGGCAAGTGGGGTGGGGAATCAAGAGACAGGGGGCGGGGAGTCAAGAGGTGGGGGTAGGGCCGGGATAATTACATTTTTGGGCAGGGGTAAGCAAATTGAAGGCGGGGGGGGAATGGGATAGGGGCGGGGGATGAGTAGGCGGGGCCAAGCACGCCCTGTCAAGTCCATGTCCCTCGAGTGTGGGTGAACTGGTGAGGGTGGTTGAATGAACGGAATCCTTCTGTGACGGGGTTTCGGCTAGTATATATATATATGTATATATATATATATATATATATATATATATATATATGTATATGTATATATATATATATATATATATAGATATATATATATATATATATATATAATATATATATATATATATATATATATATATATATATATATATATATATATATATATATATATATATATATATACATACATACATAGTTGAGTTAATATTGTTGCAGAAATGGCCCTTCATGTGTTATTAAATATAGGATTAGCCCAGATCCCCATGAAATGCATGTTTAGCCAGGTTGTTCGGTAAATGGACGCTACATGTGTGTCGGAAGGTGTAAGAAGCTGTTCATCGTTGATACATTGGTGGTGGACCGAGAGGTTCTTCTTCCTTCCTCTTTCCGAACAATAGTCCCCACCCAGCGCTGAGTGGGGAGTGGCCAAGAGAAGGAAGTGAAACTGAAGGGAGGTGCCAGTTGGTTTTGAGGTGAGCGAGTGAAGAATAAGACTGCAGGAGTGCCGGGGAAGGCGGTGGTGAAACTGAGTGCCGAGGTGGCGCGATGGGTTTTTCGTGAGGAGCAGTCGACTGGGAGGCGAGCAGTCGCCGGGAAGGCAAGTGGTGCCGGGAGAGCGCCGAGGTGGGGCGCGATCGGGCTTGGAGGCGAGCGTGCGCCGGGAACAGAAGGTGGAACTGAGAGCACCGAGGTCAGTCTGCGATCGGCAGAATGTGAACCTGAGCGCGCTGAGTCTGCGATCGGCAGTGGAGAAACTGAGCGCCGAGGTGGGGCGCGATTGGCTTTTGTGAGGAGACATTGACAGGTTCATCCGGAGTCCAGTAACAGAGCCTCTGACTGTCCCTACTCGCCTCACGGCTCGACGACGTCTTGGAATCCCATGGACCCAGCTTGCGGAGACCAAACCTCGATTTGGCCTGGTCTGGTGAACAGGCCAGGCCTGGACTTGTATACTGGACCATGGGAGAAACCAGCTGAAACCCACCACCGATCTTTCGCTCTGGTGCAGTCGACCTCGCGGGGTCTGAACGTGCCGAGGCTGCGTTCATGAGGGCTGCGACACATGGACGATCGCCACTTTGCCACGCGGCGTGTTTTAGCTTGGGCGCTCGAATCCGTTGACATCGGCTTGTCACGAGCCACATTCGTCTTTTGACACTTTCCTCTCGTCCATGAAACATCACCAAGTACTTTGTGTCTTGTCTGCATGCTGTGCGTGTCTTGTCTGCTTGTCGTTTAAGGTTTTTCTCGCTCAAGTTCCCTTCTAAACCTGTAATCCGTAGCTCCCCAGTTAAGAATGGGTTGTAAATGAATTATAACATTGTCGTGAATGCTTTGCTTGTGTCGTGTTCCCCGATGTCCCCAATAAATCTGGCTAATTCTTATGAAGTTTCCACTTTGAATTAATTAGTGCCGCGCCGAGGAACGATCCGCTCGATTTGGATATAAAAAACCAAAATGGTTACAGACTGGCAGAATTCACTCGGTCTCTGACAAAACCAGTCTGTAACCGGGGTCTATTTCCCCAACTGGTAAGGTCCAGGGGTACGTTGGTATCGCGATTCGAGACGCATGACCCGAGGCCTGTGCCGAACCAGCCGACGTTATAACCCCGGAGACGGCGGTGGTTAGGGTGGCGCCGAATCTGTAACATTTGGCTGTCGAGTGTAGGGTGCGAAAACTCAAACTGGTTACGGACAGTGATTGACGCCATCGTCCGAATCCCGCCACCGCTGAATCCTCAACAATATACTTAACTGCTTTTGTTTTTGTTTTAACGTATTGTTTTTGAGGAAAAGTGAACACAAGTACTTTCAGCTCTGTGCTCGCACGATCTCCACTGGATCATCTTCCATCACAGAGAGAACATACCTTGAGGTACCTTACATCACTTTTGAAGAGTTTGGGCTTTCTAATATATTTAATATATTTAACTCAACGAGAAAGAGAGAGGGGTCAAAAGAGAGAGTTTGTTTGTATATGTATATATATATATATATATATATATATATATAAATATATATATATATATATATATATATATATATATATATATATATATATATATATATATATATATCGTACAAATACAACTTTGTGTGGGGGGGGGGGGTAACAGGCTATACATGGGGGGGTATATATATATATATATATATATATATATATATATATATATATATATATATATATATATATTTTCATGGTTTAATGAAGAGCCAGTTGTTTCATGAGACACAATGGGCAAATGGGTTTTGACTCTGACACAAACTGACCACATTGCGAAAGGAGGTTTAATGAAAGGAGGCATTAACTTCAACTGTACACCATGAATTCTGAACGGCACCGGAACAGCTGCGGCCTTCAAAAGAGTGCGAGGCTGATTTATCGCTCTGCGTGACTCCTTATGTCCCAGTAAATTATCTGTGGCAAAAGCATTGACTCCGTAACGTAAGGGTCACCAGTTCGATTCTGACGCCCGATTGCTCGAGTCAACCGTGACCGGCTGGTCGGTGAATCACAGCGACTTTGTGGTCACAGCGACACTGCACAAGATGAAAAGCTGTTTAAATTCCCCTTATGGAATAGAAGGGGAGAACCAGGATAATGTATTTTGGATCAGAGCAGTGGTTTGGAAAGGTAGAACTTTAGGGGCAGGTTGCTGATTTAAGTGTACGCCCTGTATGCATGTGTTCATGTGTGTTTGTTCTGATCCTGTGTGTGCCTTGATCAATATGCTTGCATTCCCGCAAGGTGTCACTGCCTTCAGCGTTGCCTTTACCTTTCCTTGTTTACCTCTAATTTCACAAGACTTGTCCATGAATTCTTAAAACGAGCAACTGATTTTGTCTTCTTTTGGAAAGAGTGCTTATAGAATCGTATATCAGTCAAAACAAACGGTGTTTCACCTTCTTGTAATACCAGCAGTAGTAAAAGTATGCTGGTTTCGACAGCTTGCAATAGGCCATCTTGTTTCCGAGCAATGATGAAATTCCACTCACCTGCGAACCAGCACCAGAGCTTTGGAACCGACCCAGCTTGTTGCATGCAAGGGAAGGGCAGCAATTCCACTCCAAATATGTGACAAATTTTGTCAGACGAAAATACTGGCTCAGCTATAAACTGTCAACCTGGTGTCTCTCAGGCAGGGCAAAGCATCAATGTGAGTGCCGTCCCTCGGATGGATGGTAAACTAGGCATCTTGTCTGTCAGCATTAGTTGGTGGAAGATAATGATACCATGGTGTCCTTGGCGAAGCGTAGGCAAGCTATCGCTGACACTCTGGTGGAATTCCAAATTTCTGCCCGAACTTACAGAGAGCACGGCTCTGCGTCCTCTGCCAATGAGGCTACTCATAGCCACGTGCTGCAAAAGAAGAAAGTTGATAGAATCTTTCATTGTTTAAAAGGTTTAAGTCGGGCAACAAAAGTCTCTGCGTGTCCTCAGCAAAAGTTTGAGAGCATCGATTGAGCCCGTCCTTCCATCCATTGGGACCATACTCTGTGCAGAGCGTTGGTGCTGCCTGAGTCTCCTTTGCTGTTGGGTACAATCGTGGACGGGTCGCCACTCGGACACAGAGCTGACTTTGCACTCATGTGCATCGTACTGTTTTTGAGGAAAAGTTAACACAAGTACTTTCAGCTCTGTGCTCGCATGATCTCCACTGGATCATCTTCCATCACAGAGAGAACATACCATGAGGTACCTAACATCACTTTTGAAGAGTTTGGCCTTTCTAACTCGACCGCTTTATTTCCCACAGGACCAGTTTCGCGTGTCATCGGAATCTTGCACGTAGCTCGTCCTGAAAAGTGAAGTCAGAATTAAATATGCCACGAGGAGTCGCCTTCATTAGCGAAGACTTTGACTTCAATTTGCTTGTCATGTGATATGTACTCTATCGGTCTTGAGTTTTAGAACACCCCCATTTTTCAAGTTTTTACTGAAATTTAAGCAGTTTAATGTACTCTGAAATTAAAGCATCGAACAAATAAACAATTGCAAATAAAAAATGAAATCATGGAATCGTTTTGTTGAACAAAATTTAATCTAAAATTTTGACTCATCAAAGTAGCCATATTTTGCAGATACAACAGCCGAACATACTCGTGGCATTCTTTCTACACTGGAAATCAAATATTGTTCGGAAAGTTCTTCCCAACACTGTTGCAGAAGTTCCCACAAATGTGTTGCACCTGTAGGTTGCTTTGCTTTCACCTGTCTGTCCAGTTCATCCCAAACCAGCTCGATGGGGTTTAAGTCTGGAGACTGTGCTGGCCATTCCATGATTTGAAGCCTACCGTCTTGTTCTTTACTTCTGAGGTAGTTCTGACATAGCCTGGAGGTATGTTTTGGGTTATCTTGCTGTAGCTTGAACCCCTGACCAACTAGGCATAGACCAGAGGGTATTGCATGGTGCTGCAAAATGCTGTGGTAACCCTTTTGGTTCAGGTGCCAGTCACTCTGTGCAAGTCGCCGACTCTGGATCCAGCAAAAGAGCCCCAGATCATCACGCTTCCTCCTCCATGTTTGACAGTTGGTGTCACACACTGAGGAACCATCCTTTCGCCTCCTCGACGGTGTACAAAAACCCTGCGTGATGAACCGAAGATTTCAAATTTTGATTCATCGGTCCATAAGACCTTCCAGGTTTCAGTTGTCCACTGGCGGTGTTTCATGGCCCATGAAAGCCTCTTTTACTTATTTTGCCATCTTAGAAATGGCTTTCTTACTGCCACTCGACCTGTCAAACCTGCAGCTCGAAGTCTTCTCTTCACAGTTGAAACTGAGACTTCCTTACTTCGACCAGAGTTAAGCTGTGCTTGAAGCTCCTGTCCTGTGAGCCGCCTATCACACAAGCTGTTGACTCTCAGAAACTTATCTTCTGATTGTGTTGTGGCTTTGGGTCTGCCAGACCTCTTCATGTCAGAGTTTCCTCCAGTTTCCAAGTGCTTTTTGATTGTGCAGGAAACTGCACTCACTGACACCTTGGCTCCTTTGCAATTTCTCTAAAGGAAAGACCAACACTTTTAAGGGTTATAATGGTCTGTCTGTCTTCCTTTGTTAATTGTCTTTTTCTCGCCATTATGATAGCAATATACTACTTCCTACAGTGCAATATTGTCCAAATAATGCTTCAGAGGGTGTAGCAACACAGTCTGTTCCAACACTGCTTTTATACAGACAAAGGGTTTGTAACTAATCAACAAAAGTTGGGACACCTGTAGGAATTGTTTGCATTAACTTTCAAGGCTTAATTTTGCTTCCATTGCTGCAGCATAGCTGCAGTTGCTAACCCATTACTTGTTCCCTGAAAAGGACCTTTTTTAACAACTCTGAAATTTACATTATTTTTCAGTTTTTGGTGAACTAAACTTTTTTAAACTTCTGGCAGTTTACCGATTGGCATTGTATCATTTCAGGTTATTCACTGGACTTGAACTGCTTAAATTTCAGTAAAAACTGAAAAATGGGGGTGTTCTAAAACTTTTGACTGGTAGAGTACTTCCCAGGAGCCATCGTATTTACCATACATTCATCATACTCCAATGATATTGTTGTGGTTGACGAAATTCGCAAACCACCATTCAGGTCCCTTAGGTGAGATATCTCTGTAAGTATATGTGTAGTTAGGCCCAAACCCGTTGTTTAGAGGGAATAAATGTCATTCATGCGGGCTGCGACCCCTCTAGATAACCGTTTTTCTTTTACTATCTTTATTTTGGACCAGCCGCCATTACTACCACCACCAACCACGTCTCAACAGCCATCACACAACAACCACCAACCACAACGCCACTTCACGACAACAGCCACGACCTTTACCGTCACAACTCGCCACCATCGTATCACCACCATTCTTGCGCCACTTGTGTCACCGATACTGGACTCGTGCAGGGCGCGCACCGAGCAGCGTGTTCAGAAACATCACAGACTTTCCGAAGAAAACGGATCAAAAACGACTCACGCCCACTTCTGTTCCGTCCTATCGGTGAGCGTGGGGCGATTTGGCCCCGCCTCCAGGGCGTTGGAGTGTGGTCGCTATATACAAATTCATGGATCAAAAAGAATTCACGCCCACTTTTCCTCGGTCCAATGGGGAGCCAGTTAGAGGTGAAGGGTCGGAGGTAAAGGGTCAAAGGTGAAGGGGCGAAGCCACGGGGCATATAAGGGGCCGCGTTCGTCAGTCGAGTCAGTTGGGAGTTCGCGGAGCCAGTGAAGAGTTGGGAAGAGTCAAGAGAGGAGACGGAGAGGGCGATCGGACGAAGCTGTGGAGAGGCGGCGGCGGCGAAGGCGGTTGAGGGGGTGCTCGCGTCGGAGTCGGGGAGCTGCGGAGGGAGAGGCCGGCGGCGCGACCGAGGTCGTGGTGGAGACGCTCGTCGCGGGACCCGAGACAGGGAGATATCCCCTTTCCCCCGAGCATCAACAACCCCCTCCTGTTTCCCCCCGCGCTGAGATAGTGCGACAAGGGGGCCCCTTTCCCACCCCCTACCAGACACTGTCCGCGAGGCCCGCGGAGTTGGGGCGCCACCGCGACTTTGCGTCTCATCATCAGACGGGTAGGCCCGACGCGGTCTCGGCCCCAGGCCCGCCTACCCCCCTCATCCTTGAGGGTGGTCCTTTTATTTTGCTTTGGGTATATGTGTTGTCGGCGCCGTCTGTGAAGTAAAATTGTATAAGTGTTGCCGTGTGCTCGGTAGTCGGATAGCTCTGCATTGTCTTCTTCTTTTATATTTGCTTTTTGTGTAATATTGTGTTTCTTCTTCTATTACATTTGCTTTTGGTGTAATTGTATATGTGTGCTTTCCCTTCATCGCGAAATAAATGTGCTTATTGTTGAACTGTTTTCCCGTTTCGCTTCGTCTTTTCCTTTATTGAATCTCCATCTTACTTCACGTAAAGGGTTGGTCGTGGGCTAAAACGCCCGATAATTAATCGAACCGTCGGGGCCGACGATAACACCGCTCGGTTATCCCGATAGTACGGAACGGGTCGCTTAAAGTAGCCCGTGTCCGAAGTCGACCTGCGGCGAGGTGCGATCGCCCGGTCTACCCTCAGTGTGGGTACTTAGGTAGGTCGAATTTGGCGAGCAACCCTATCCCACGCGGGGGGCCGATTGGCACGATCGTGGTGAGGCCGAAAGGTCCACCCGTGACTAGTTCCCAGCGTTAGTCCGAGAGGGTCACGACTGGATTGTCCGTCCGGTGGGCGACGTGCCGCGATTCGAGTTACGTGGCCGTTCGCACGCCGGCGGGCGCGAATTCGCAACACTGGTGTCAGGTCGTGCGATACAAACCCATCGCCCTCCTCACGGCACTGGTAACGGAGAACGGGAAAACGGGCTCTCCTGTCTCCAGCTAAATTCACGGGAATCGGTCGTGGGGTGAGAGGAGCGACCCCCGATTCCCTCCAAATTACGAGCGAGCGAAATTAACCCTTTGCGAGAAGCAAGATGGCGTCTCAAGGCGAGCGGGAGCCGGGGGTATTAGAAATGGATGTAGAATGTGTAGAATCCATGGTCCAGGATGAAAACCCCGTGCAGGAAATGTTGATTGTACAGGAAAACGAACTCGCCCAACTGAACCCAGAGCCAGAAATAGGTGCGGCAGCGGCCGCGGTGTATGACACCTCCCCTCCCCCTCTCCACCAAAACCCCCCGACCCTTGCCGAAACGGCTCACCCAAGCGCACCCGACATGGCCCAGCTATTCACCATGCTGGCAAAGATGAATGCGGATGCGCAACAAATGAATGCGGAAATGAAAACGAGGATGGATGCGAATACACAAAAGATGGATGCGAATACACAAAAAATGAAAACGAAAATGGATGCATACACAAATGAAATGAAAAACGAAATAAAAGGCATGAACGAGCAAATGAACGGAATGAACAAGCAAATGAACGGAATGGAAACAAACATGAAGGAAGAAACGAAAAAGCTGCGGGGTGAGACGCAGAACATGGGCCGATGCCTGCAGGCGGGCATGAAGGCCGTTAGCAGGGAGCTTAAAATGGCGACTCCACGTGTGGGAGCGAACGAGCTGGAAGGGGGTGCAACGGCTGTCGGGCCCGCGATGGAGGCGGGTGACAAAATAATTCGGGGGGCGTGTTGGGCGAGGGTCGTGACAGAAAAAGTGACGGTAACCGAGAGGGACAAACTAATTGAGGTGACTGAGTTGGCAGAGACACGGGAGATGGGAACGATAGAGGGAAGACTACACGATGAAGACGGGGTAAGTGACGCACACACACACACGGAGGTCGTGGAGGATAATGGGGGTGAACTCGCGGACTGGGTAGAGACCCGGTGCGAGCAGTTGGATGGCCTCCTCCAGGAACGAGGGGAGGGAGTATGCCCCCTTGAGGCGAGTCACGACCAGGTGAGTTCGGTCGTGCTTTGCGAGGTCGAGGGG
>NC_140971.1:22996089-23016089 GCF_056783735.1 Eptatretus burgeri
TGACAAAATCTCAATTGGTAGAAAAGTTATGGCTTGGACAAACATACTTGACCCTCAATGGTAAATAAATAAAGAAACATGGAAGCTATTAAAAAAATAGGGCCACCTGTCTTGAAGCTCACCTGGATCAGGAGCAACAGTCATTCACCCCCCCCCCCCAAGGTCCCCCGAGACCCTGATTTTTTTTTTTTTTAATGCTGTGAACAAACTTGTGGTTGAAGGTTGTTGGTCAAGTTTCATCGAAATTGTGTGTGTGGTTTCAGAGCAGAGAGGTCAACAGATGTCTGGGTCGGGCCTGGGGAGTCATGGATTCACTGGATTATGGGGTATGGTGCTGCCGGTACCTGTGCGGGAGGACGAAAGTCTGAGTCTTCAGGTCCTTGGTGTTTCCAGTCATGCTCTATGGATGTGAGACTTGGACTCTGAGCAGGGATCTGAGACGATGACTCAACTCCTTTGGTACCAGGTCTCTTTGGAGAATCCTTGGCTATCACTGGTCGGACTTTGTGTCCAACAAGCAGTTGCTGAGAGGGACTCAAATGAGACTTGTTACCTGCATAGTCCGTGAGCGACAACTGCGGCTGTATGGACATGTGGCTCGTTTTCCTGACGCTGATCCTGTTCACCAGATTCTCTCAGTGAGGGAGTCTCATGAGTGGAGGATACCAATAGGCCGACCATGTGCCTCGTGGTTGCAGCAGGTTGATCGGCATCTCAAGGACATGGGGATGGGCCATCATCACGCTCGATGGGGGAGAAGTATAAAATGGATGCTAACCATTTGGAGGACTGATAAAACCAAATGGTTTTATTGATCGTGCTGACTCAAAATAACTCAGAGGAGACTCTGTGAATGAATGTGCATTTTCATAAACAGGGAAGGGAGAACAAGGAACAATTTATACACAATTCTATTTACAATGTGAAATCTGCACCCCAAGTTTCTTCTGAGCAGGAGGTCCTTAACGTTAAGCTTATTGGGTCCACAATCGCACCACAGGAGGAAGATAAGAAGAAAAAAACAGGACTGAAATACCAGTTGCGGCCTGGTGGGGCACCACCAAGCTCCCTCTGGAGCTAACGACTCCACTACCCTGTCAGGAGGCCAAGCACACATCGAACTCATGCAGGCAAGAGGTGGGAACCCCGAACTCTCCCGGGCTTCGCAAACTGGACACACCGTACTTGGGACCTCGTTTGAATCCACTTGGACCCTGTCAGGCCAGAGCTCTGAACTCAAGGAACTCTCAACTGGAACAGTGAACCGGACGAAGCTGGACTGCAACAAACAAACACTGGCTGGATGCGAGTTGAGAGAACAATGACTGGACATGCACACGAGCTTTTATTTTCTCCCATGATGCCCCAACCCAGGATGCCGCCCCACCCCGTAACGATTGGCGGTTTGGCCATCAATCAAGGAGAACCCCTCCATTGAGCCTCTGGACTCACCATTCACGCCAAAACGTCCCCCTTTGCAGCAAAGCCTGCGCCTTTGTGGTGTTGTGAGGCCAAATCCCCTGATAAAGGACATACAAGTCAGATTACAAGGGAAGGAACATTTTAAAGGGGGTTGAAGGGAAAAGCGGTTTTAGACACAAACATCAGGAAGGGAAGACAACAGTTTGCGATGCAAATATTGACATATTTAAATTACCTCACGCATATTGCTAAACATGCACCACAGAAATAACTATTGCTGAGCTTCTTCTTCTTCTTCTTCTTTCGGCTCACTCCCGTTTGGGGTCGCCACAGCAGATCAACCGTCTCCATTTCGCTTTATCCTCCACATCTTCCATTGACACTCCAACCACCCGCATGTCCGCCCTCACCATATCCATGAACCTCTTCTTTGGCCTTCCTCTTCTCCTCCTACCTGGCGGCTCCATCTTCAACATCCTTCTCCCGATATACTCCGCTTCCCTCCTGAGCACATGTCCAAACCATCTCAATATCGCCTCTCTCACTTTGTCTCCAAACCGTCCTACCTGCGCTGTCCCTCTAATATACTCATTCCTTATCCTGTCAATCCTCGTCACTCCCAACGAGAATCGCAGCATCTTTAACTGTGCCACCTCCAGCTCCGCTTCCTGTCTTTTTGTTAGTGCCACCGCCTCCAAACCATACAACATAGCTGGTCTCACTACCATCTTATATACTTTCCCCTTCACTCTTAAAGCTACCCTTCTCTCACAAATCACTCCTGCAACTCTTCTCCACCCACTCCATCCTGCCTGCACTCTCTTTTTCACTTCTCTCCCACACTCTCCGTTACTTTGGACAGTTGATCCCAAGTATTTAAACCCATCCACCTTCCCCACCTCAACTCCTTGCAACCGCACCATACCACCACCCTCCCTCTCATTTACGCACATGTACTCCGTCTTACTCCGACTGACTACACTGAACAACAAATTTCAATTTTTTTTTTTTACTGGAGATGTGTAAAGTGATTAAGACTAATTTGGGTACGCTGATTTCAAAAATCATAACCGTTTTGCTGTATCACGTCAGGATTTTCAGGAACAGAAATATTCCTATTGCCTAGAAGTCAGGATTTCAATGAAATTTACATATGTCTTTAACATGTCTATTTCGTACAATTGTTGTTAACTTGTGTTATATTTCTTTCTTTCAGATAAAGATGAGTAGGCGTTCCTGTACCAATCATCCTGACAACTTCTGTTATGTCTGTGGTCGGTATACCAAAAAAGATCAACAGCGAAGTATATCTACAGCAGTGAAAATGAAGGCCGCCTACTTTCACTACTTCGGGTGTAAGGTGGGGGACCAAGAACAGAGCTGGGCACCACACATCTGCTGCACAAGCTGTCACACAACCTTGACTCAGTGGTTGGTGGGCAAGCGCGCGAGCATGCCATTTGCGGTGCCCATGATATGGCGTGAGCCGCAGAATCATCATGATGATTGTTATTTCTGCTGCACAAGCATCGCCGGATTCAACAAGAAGAATAAAGGTCACATCAAGTACGCTGACTGCGTCTCTGCTCGTAAACCTGTGCCTCATGATGACGAGAACCCCGTTCCAACACCTCCAGCTGATCAGAACATAGCTGTAAGCAGTGGTGAAGAGGATGGTGATGATGAACCTTTTGAACCCGACACTCAAGAATCACACCTTCTGAACCAGGGAGACTTAAATGATCTTGTAAGAGATCTCTCGCTGTCAAAGGCGAAGGCAGAGCTGCTTGGATCAAGGCTGCAGCAGTGGAATCTACTTGAACCTAACACCAAGATATCCTTGTTCAGAGCACGTCACAGAGACATGGCTGAGTTCTTTGAGATGGAAGACACGATGACATTCTGCAGTGACATTAACGGTCTGTTGAAAGAACTTGGGTGTGATCACGATCCTGCAGACTGGCGCCTCTTCATCGACTCGGGGAAGAACAGCTTGAAGGCTGTTTTGCTCCACATTGGCAACGAGAAACCATCAGTTCCACTGGCTCACGCGTTCGGCATGACAGAGACCTATGAGACTATGCGGCAGCTGCTTGATTCCATCAAGTACAATGACTTCAACTGGCACATCTGCGGAGACTTGAAAGTGGTGGCGCTGTTGTTAGGGCTGCAGTCAGGCTACACGAAATACATGTGCTTCCTTTGTCTCTGGGATAGCAGAGACGACAAGAATCACTGGACGAAGAAAGATTTGGAAGAGCGAAAAGAGCATGTACCTGGTCGACACAACGTGAAGCATGTCGCCCTTGTCGACCCAGCCAAGGTTTTCCTTCCACCACTCCACATAAAGCTCGGCTTGATGAAAAGTTTTGTACGGGCAATGGATCTGAATGGGCGTGGGTTTTTATACCTCAAGGAAAAGTTTGGCAACACCTTGTCGGAGGCCAAGATCAAGGCTGGTGTCTTTGTTGGACCGCAAATCCGACAGATTATGAAGGACGAAACTTTTCCGACAACTCTCAACCCCAAAGAGCTGGCAGCATGGAGGAGCTTCAAAGCTGTGACGGACAACTTCTTGGGGAACGAGCGCGCGGACAACTATGAAGAAATAGTGCAGCAGCTGCTGGAGTCCTTCAGGAAACTTGGCTCCAGGATGTCCCTGAAAATCCATTTCCTACACCAGCACCTGAACTTCTTCCCTGACAACTTGGGAGCAGTCTCGGACGAGCACGGCGAGCGATTCCACCAAGAGATTTCACTCATGGAGACGCGTTACCAAGGGCGGCACAACCCGAACATGATGGGCGATTTCTGCTGGTTCCTGCATCGTGAAACTGACACAGAGCAGCACAAACGCAAAGCCAAATGCCTAAAGCATTTTTAATTACATTCTAGTGGAGTTTTTCTGTAATTTCTATAATTTTGAAGCATTCATGATGAAATAAATGAATAAATGAATTTTTGTAAATTTCATTGAAATCCTGACTTCTAGGCAATGGGAATATTTCTGTTCCTGAAAATCCTGACGTGATACAGCAAAACGGTTATGATTTTTGAAATCAGCGTACCCAAATTAGTCTAAATCACTTTACACATCTCCAGTAAAAAATTTTTGTTGTTCAGTGCTATCATTCCCCTTCTCTCCAGTGCATACCTCCACCTCTCAAGGCTCGCCTCAGCCTGCTCCCTACTCTCCCTACAGATCATAATGTCATCCGCGAACATCATAGTCCATGGGGACTCCAGTCTGATCTCGTCCATCAACCTGTTCATCACCATTGCAAACAGGAAAGGGCTCAGTCGATCCTTGGTGCAATCCCACTTTTACCTTAAACCGGTCCGTCATTCCTACCGCACACCTCACTGCTGCACACTGTCCTCGTACATATCCTGCACGATCCTCACATACTTCTCCACCACTCCCGACTTCCTCATACAATGCCACAACTCCTCTCCTGGCACCCTATCATAAGCTTTCTCTAAATCCACAAACACACAATGTAACTCCTTCTGGCCTTCCCTATACTTCTCCATCAACATTCTTAAAGCAAACATCGCATCAGTGGTGCTCTTTCCTGGCATAAACCCATATTGCTGCTCACAGATCATCACCTCTCCTCTCAACCTAGCTTCCACTACTCTTTCCCACAACTTCATTGTGTGGCTAAACAACTTTATCCCTCTGTAATTTCCACAGCTCTGCACATCACCCTTATTCTTGAAAATCGGAACCAGTACACTTAATCTCCACTCCTCCGGCATCCTCTCACTTTCCAAGACTTTATTAAACAATCTGGTTAACAACCCCACTGCCATCTCTCCTAAGCACTTCCATGCCTCCACTGGTATACCATCTGGGCCAAGCGCCTTTCCACTTTTCATCTTCTTCATAGCAGTCCTCACTTCATCCTTACTGATCCACCCACTTCCAGATTCACTATCTCCACCTCTTCCAACCTTCTCTCTCTCTCATTTTCTTCATTCATCAGCTCCTCAAAGTACTCCATCCACCTTCTCAACACACTCTCCTTGCTCATCAGCACATTCCCATTTGCGTCCTTTATCACCCTAACCTGCAGCACATCCTTCCCAGCTCGGTCCCTCTGTCTTGCCAATCGGTATAAATCCTTTTCCCCTTCTTTTGTATCCAACTTTTCATACAGCTCGTCATATGCCTTTTCCTTGGCCTTTGCCACCTCTCTTTTTGCCTTTCGCTGCCACTTCTTGTACTCCTGCCTACTTTCTTCATCTCTCTGACTATCCCACTTCTTTTTCACCAACCCCTTCTTCCTTATACTTTCCTGTACTTCCTCATTCCACCACCAAGTCTCCTTATCTTCCTTTCTCTGTCCAGATGTCACACTAAGTACCTTCCTAGCTATCTCCCTCACAACTTCTACTGTCGTTGCCCAATAATCCCACCCATCTTTGCCACCATCCAACGCCTGTCTCACCTCCTCCCTAAATTTCACGCAACAGTCTTCCTCCTTCAGCTTCCACCATCTGGTCCTTGGTTCAGCCCTCACTCTCTTCCTCAACCCCACCTCTAAAGTCATCCTACAGACCACCAATCGATGCTGTCGAGCTACACTCTCCCCTGCCACCACCTTACAGTCACTAATCTCTTTCAGGTTGCATCTCCTGCTTAAGATGTAATCCACCTGTGTGCACTTTCCTCCACTCTTGTATGTCACCCTGTGTTCCTCCTTCTTCTTGAAATACATATTTACCACTGCCATTTCCATTCTTTTTGCAAACTCTACCACCATTTGCCCTTCCACATTTCTCTTGTTGAGACCGTACCTACCCATCACCTCCTCATCCTCTTTATTCCCTTCCCCAACATGCCCATTGAAATCTGCTCCAATCACCACTCTTTCATCCTTGGATACTCTCTCCACCACTTCATCTAACTCACTCCAGAAATCTTCTTTATACTCCATCTCACACCCCATATGTGGGGCATATGCACTGATGACATTCATCATCACCCCTTCAATTTCCAACTTCACACTCATCACTCGGTCAGACACTCTCCTCACCTCCAATACCCTCTTGACATAATCTTCCTTCAGGATTACCCCGACACCATTTCTCCTCCCATCCACACCATGGTAGAACAGTTTGAAACCACCTCCAATGCTCCTCGCCTTACTCCCCATCCATTTGGTCTCTTGTACACACAGTATGTCCACCTTTCTTCTCTCCATCATATCAGCCAACTCTCGCCCTTTGCCAGTCATCGTCCCAACATTCAGAGTTCCAATTCTCACCTGCACACTTCTACCCTTCCCCCTCTCCCACTGCCTCCGGACTCACCTTCCCCGTCTCCTTCTCCTCCTTTGCCCAGCAGTAGCACAATTTCCACTGGTACCCTGCTGATCACCGGTACCGGTGGCAGTCGTTGGTAACCCGGACCTCGACCGATCCGGTATGGAAATTCGTTTTGTTGTCCGCATAATGATTTGGCATAGGTTTTTATGCCGGATGCCCTTCCTGACGCAACCCTGGTCGCCTCTTACGACACACAGGGATATGGTACACCTATTCTAACCGGGGCATACACCGGGCCCAGTACAACTGGTACTCATTTCGCCGACCTCGGAAGGATGGCAGGCTGAGTCAACCCCCTGGTGTTTTCGCCTTGGTATATATATATACACACATATTAATTCAGTGTCCCAACGGGGCTTCAACTCAGGACCTTTTGGGTCCCAAGCCACTGCCCTAACCACTGCGCCAACACCAGGCTTAAACTATTGCTAAGCTCTGCAATCTTAACCCCGAGAAGCCATTTCCACAACAATACAACTCCAGGCTGTCCTGTTTGGTGCTGACATCTGAGCACTCATCTCATGATGCTGCAACCTCAGGTTGAAATCACATACTGATCATTCAGGGGTCTGTATTTTTGATCATGTTTACTATTAACCAAGTAATCAACATAAAATAAAATTGTTTAAATTTTAGTTGATGGATGGAACGTGGAGAACGTGCCAAGTGCAAAGCAACATAAGCAGCCCCCTGCGGCATAAACAAAAACAATCCCCAGTACCCCGACATAGGTGATTGAAAATGGCAAGGCTCCTGAAGCCCTGCAGAAACTAAACCACCACCAATGGTTCCTAATTCAGAGTTTGACCTTCGTCGAGGTGGGTCGTCTTAAGGCCCACTCGAAGAGACACCCTTTGTTCACCTATGTGTGATTTATGTACAGTCTCCTTTAAGAGTTTTGGATCACTGTAAAAATAAATATATGAAAAACAAATATCACAACAGGTAACTTAAAAATGATTTTAATATACAATATTTTATTTCAAAAAACAAAACAAAATACAAATGTTAAGGTGATACAATACACTTTTATGAAATATGTCGTTTATTAAAATTTTCGGAACATAATTGTAGGGAAAAAACCCTGGTATATTTTGTTTTAATATTTCTACCACTACTGGGGGATGATTGGACAGCTTAGAGTCACTCACACTCTGCATCTGAGCTGTCTCGCCTGGGTTCAAAACTCGACCCAGCTATAAACTGTCGCCCTGGTGTTTCACATAATGGGTGAGGCATCAATGTGTGTGCCATCCAATGGAGGGACGAATTAACTTGGCGGACACGTGTGCCAGCACGACTGTCATTGGAGATTTAAATATCCTACCCAAGGGTTGGCGAGTTATTCCCGGCACCTTGAACAAACTCAAAATTGCTGCAGCAAGTGGTCTAGTCTTCTTGGTGGTTCCTTGACACTAGGGTACACTGCTTACTATCTTCGAGTGTGGTTGCTCTCTCTAGGCAGCAGCTTCTGCACCATAAAGAAGCTGACCAAGTGATTCACATTTTTAATGTGAACAGCATTCTTTGACTACGAAGGGCAACCAATCCCAAATTCTACCATGACTGAAGCCAGGTAGTTGAGATACAGTACAGCCATAATTATGGGATTTCATGTGCAGGTAAAGCAAATGGTAAAATGTAAAACTTGACATGCTACAAGTCAATCGATCCACAATGGGATTCAAATTATGGGAATAAAAGGAAGAAACTTTAAAATCAAGTGTTTGGGTGGGCTATAGATATAAACTATATATATTTTGGGTGAAGGAACAAGTCCTTAATGACATCTGGTTCTGGTTCAATTAATTAATACATACAGACAAAGGTATTCTTTGTGAGGTTTGCAAAACCTGTTGCTATGACGTTACAATAGTCCTTTTACCCATGCGATTGTCAAAACAACAATTGTTAAAAATCAAAATCAGAAATAATTATCTGAGATTATAAAGTGACCGTATTAATCATGACAATTTCTTTTAGCAAAATATATATATATTTTTTTAATTTCTAACCTCTGGCATCATTATTAATTGTGCCTTTTGTAGCATTAATAATAGCGGATATACCTGTCAAGGATGGGTGATGGGATGGAATGGCATTTTGAAATGATGCGAGGACAACAACAATAAACAACAACAACACTACCAATGTGACAACCATAGTAAATTGATATAACAACAATGCTGTGTTTGGGGTTGAAGTACCATCCACCGAAATGCTGCGACATTATCCGGCAAGATGAACGCTTTGACCAAAGTCCACTTTGGGCCGAGCAGAATAAAAGTTAAAAGTATATTTTGAGACCGAATCAGAATTGTATTACTTAATTATACCCATGAGACTTGGTGACGATACGAAGAAGGGGTGAGAGAGATCAGGTAGTAATTTTGACACACGAAAGGGCAGACTGTTGCATTCTATTTTGGCAGACTGTGTTATCTTTGATTTGTTGGATTTGTGCGACAGTTGCATCGATTTTTAATTATTTGCCGTCACAGCTACCATAAAATGCCTTTCCCATCGTAATGCCATTATCGCTTCCTACACAGAATACCGGACTTTTGAAGTGAAGCAATCCACCCAAGAATGCTCAGTGCGCATGCGCGAACCCCTTAGCAACAATGTTGATTGGGGCATGTGAGCGACGATTGTGTCTGCGAGATGGATAAGGATTGTTATCTAAAATTGCTCATAAAGCTTCAAATAGAAGCCAAAATACTTGGAAAAGTATCTGACAGAAAGAGGTGTGTATCTGCATAACAAAAGAGTTGGAGAACTTTCTCAGGGTTGAGAGGGTTGAGATGTTGCAGCTGCCCGTACTGCAAAAACTCCTGACAATGTCGGCTGGACGTGCAAGGCCCAAACTGTGGACGGGCATGTTCTACCCAAACCTCCAACTATTGCCACCATTGATTGGACTTTGAACCTTGTGGGATTGCCTCTTGTGGACATGGCAGGCTTGGTTATTTATTTAATGGATGTCTGCAATTGGGAAGATGATGCTGTGAAACATTACCAACAAAGTAATGGTTACCAACTCTTCGACAAAGCTTGTGTTCACGACTTGAAAATGCACAAAGCTTAAGACAGGGAGAACAACTTGAGGGAGTGAGTATTCACGTGTGTGCCAGATGTATCATGTCGGAGAGCTGTGAGGGCTGTTCTCAATATAAATGGTTTGTTTGGTTCTAAGTCCACAAGAGAAGTTATACATACTGTATTTTTCATCTATTGCGAAAAGAAGTGTGTGTGTGTGTGTGTGTGTGTGTGTGTGTGTGTGTGTGTGTGTGTGTGTGTGTGTGTGTGTGTACCTACGTACGTGTGTGTACACTTCAATTAACAGGAAATTATAAGAACTCAACACCTCATATCCACGGATATATTTCATATTTCCTATAATTTCGTGAGTCCGATTTGTATCCAGGAACACAACAGTTAACCATTTTGAAATTGCCACTCTTTCGTTTAAATGATGGAAATTATGTTTGAAAGACTGTTTGAATTACAGATTTTGTGTCAGTGACAGCAGGTTAAGCCTGGTGTTGGCTTAGCGGTTAAGGTAGCCAGCTTGGGAACTTCGGGTCCTGAGTTTGAGCCCCAGTTGACTGTTGAATTAACACCAGGTAAGGTTGATTCAGCTTGCCATCCTTCTGAGGTCAGTGAAATGAGTCCCAGTGTACTGGGGTAATAACCATTCGGGGTAACCTGTGTCGGAGTGGCGACCCGTCCAGGACTGTACTCCTTGCCAATTAAACTACCTCGGCAGCCCAATGTACCTTTATGGCATGAAAGGAATGGTATTATTATTATTATTATTAGAATTATCATTATAACGGCAGGTTAAAAAAGCCTGGCAGACAGAAACAGGTCACTGTAAACGCACACACAGCGCGTACACGCAAGGCCTCATTAGCGTTATACATCACTTCAAAAGTCCCGTATTGTGCCTGAATTCTAACAGAAATCATTCAGTGTCAACAGCGTAAGTGAATTTGAATTTGATCCCAAAATCCACCCTCACACACCAGGCAGCCTGCATGTTATGGTTTTGTTCTTGTGGGAATTCACAAGCACAAAAATGGAAACTAAATCTTTATTGGGTGCAAGCTTCTGAAGCACAGAGTAATTATTGGGTGTTATTCGAACAGATTTGAGAACTGACTGTATTGGACATGCAAATGATGTTGGTTGCCAGGAAAGGATGGTGAACAACAAACTGCTTAGAGTTGGAAAGCTGACAGTTTTTTAAACTCCAAACTTTGCAAGTATGATTGTGATGCATTATTTTGTTGAGGAAATATGATTATCTTCTATTGTAATGTGGCCAAATATGGGCTGGCATGATATTGTTACGGCTGTGGAAATTCGCAAACCACCATTCAGGGCCCGTAGGTGAGATAACTCTAAGTACACGTGTAGTTAGCCCCAAACCCGTTGTTTAGAGGGAATTTATGTGATTCATTCGGGCTGCGACGCTTTGAGATAGCCGTTTTTCTGTTCTATCTTTATTTTGAACCAACCACGTCTCAACCGCCATAACCATCAAACCACCACCAAAAACCCTCCACCACCCTCACCTCTCTCCTTCTACGGCCATTCCCACACCACCTGTGAACACTGAGCGTCGGGCTGTCTTGGGCTCATTCAAGATACGCACCGAGCCGCGAGTGCAAATAGCGGCCTTTCCGAGGGAGAATTCGGATCAAGAACGCTACACGCCCACTTCTGATCCGTCCAATCAGTAAGGTGCGGCTTGGCCCCGCCTCCAGGCTGCTCCTTCAGGTCACGCACGCATATTGGCCTACAGGCCCGTCTGCCCCCTTGTCTATGAAGGTGGCTTCTTTTATTTGCTTTTGAGTAAATGTGTGTTGGCGCCGTCTGTAAAGTAGAACTGTATAAGTGTTGCCGTGTGTGCGCGTAGTCGGTAGTAACTCTGCGTCGTTTCTTTTGTTGTAACTGCTATATGTGCATTTTGACTGTTTGGCTGTATATGTATGCTCTCCGTGTGTCACGTAATAAATGTGAATTGTGTGAACTGTTTTCCCGTTTCGCTTCGTCTTTTCTTTATTGACCCTCCATCCTGCTTCACGTAAAAGGGTTCGTAGTGGGCTTAAAACGCCCGATAATTAATCGGAACCGTCGAGGCCGACGATAACACCGCTCGGTTAGCACTGTAGCACGGAACGGACCGCTTAAGCGGTTCGTGTCCGGAGTCAGCCTGCGGCGAGGTACGATCGCATCGCCCGGTCGACCAATCACGCAAGTACTTAGGTAGATCGAATTTGGCGAGCAACCCTATCCTGCGCGGATGGGCAATTGGCACGGTCATGGTGGGGTTAAACCCCCACCCGTGACTAGCTCCCGGCGTTGTTCCGAGAGAGTCACGCCAGAATTGTCCGTTCCGGTGGGCGAGGCGGCCGCCATTCGAGTCGAGCGGCCGATCGCATGCCGGTGGGCGCGAATTCGCAACACTGGTGTCCGGGAGTGGGATTCGAATCCCTCCCGCCTCCAAGCTAAATTCACGGGGAATCGGTCCAGGGGTGAGAGGAGCGACCCCCGGTTCCCTCCAAATTACGAGCAATTTAAATTAACCCCTTACGAGAAATAAGATGGAGTCTCAAGGCGAGCGGGAGCCGGGAGTATTAGAAATGGATGTAGAATTGTTAGAATCCATGGCCCAGGATGGAGACCCTGAGCAGGAAATGTTGGTTGTGCAGGAACAAGAACTCCCCCAACCGAACCCAGAATCCGAAATGGGCGTGGCAGCGGCAGAGGCCGCGGTGTATGACACCTCCCCCCCCCCTCCGCCAAAACCCCCCGATCCTGGCCGAATCGGCTCAGCCGAGTGCACCCGACATGGCCCAGCTATGCGCCATGCTGGCGGCAATGAATGCGAAAATGGATGGAAACGCACTCAAAATGGAAGGAATAAATAACGAAATGAAAAACGAAATAAAAGGCATGAACGGAAAGATGGATACAAACACAAACGAAATAAAAAACGGAATGAAGGAAGAAATGAAAAAAATGCGGGGTGAGTTGCAGCAAATCGGCCGAAGCCTGCAGGCGGGCATGAAGGCAGTGAAGCGTGGACAACGGAGTGCGCAATGGCGACGCCACGTGTGGGAACGAACGAGCACGGGGGAGTGCAACGGCTGCCAGGCCCGCGGTGAAGGTGGGAACAAAAAAAAATTCGGGGGACGTGTTGGGCGAGAAGCGTGGAGGTGACGGAAGAAGTGACGGTGACCGAGAGGGAAAAATTAAATGGGGTGACCGAAACGTGTGAGACGAGACACGAGGTGACGACGGAAAGGAGAAAAGAAATAGTCGTTGAGACAAGGGAGATAACAAGGGAAGAGACGGAAATAATAGAGACACGGGAGATAGAGGGTGAATTGGACGGGATTGAAGACGAGCACACACACACAGGGGTAGTGGAGGATAATGGGGGTGAGCTCGCAGAACGTGTCGGGACCCGGTGCGAGCAGTTGGATGGCCTCCTTCGGGAACGGAGGGAGCCGCTATGCTCCCTTGAAGCGAGTCACGACCAGGCGGGTTCGGTCGTGCTTTGCGAGTTCGAGGGGATGGGTGCTGTGGACAGGTGCACGGAGAGCTTGGGGGGTATAGAGGCCCTGGAACCCCTTGTGGGGACACGAATCCCCAATGTGGTTGTCCCGGTGTGTGTGGTGCAAGGTGTGGAAGCGATCCCGTGTGTGAGTGATGTGGTCGCGAGTGTGCCGGAGAGCGTGCTTCCCAGCACGCCGTGTGTGGATGAGGCACCGCGGGCGAGTGCCCCCGCGTGTGTGAGTGGAATGGTTTGTGTAAGGGAAATGGCACGAGTGAGTGAGCGGCCGAGTGCAAGGGAGACCGTGTGTGTGAGAGAGCGGTATGTAAGGGAGATGTTAGTTGGCATGTGTGAACATGCAGCCGCGTCTCCCGGGGTGAGTTTAATGGAGTGCAGTCTGGGCGTCATAACACGCAGGTGTGTGTGTGGTTTGAATGGCAACGACAACGACAATTGAGAGACAAAGGCCGAGTAGCGGCTGTAGCTATTGTGGGGACCGTGCCAGGTTTACACAGCAGCGAGCGCGAGGTTCGGGCCGTGTTACGCACGAGGCCGCCACGTGCTCGCTTGCGGGAGTGAAGCCCGGTCCGGAAACGCCAGCGGTGAATGTTGCCGATCCCGCGGACGGACAAAGTTTAGGCAGGATTTCGGATTCGGACCGGACAGGTTCTCCACGCGGGCGGGTGTGTGAAGCTCCAACGGGCAGAGCACATGTGTTCGCGTGGCGAACCCCTCGAGACGTGAGGCTTGTGTTTTTTTATGAGCCGGGTGACGTCATGGCTGCGTGAATGGTTGAAATCTGGCAGGAGGGTGAATCCCTGCCGGATGGTACCGTTCATGAGGGATGAGGGACGCAAACAGCTGCCATGACGTCACGCCAAAGGTGCGCGGCTGTGAATTGGCGCGCTGGTGCGCAAGTTGCGAGTTTCCACGCTGGTGCTGCGCAATAAAAAAAAAGCAAGCCTCGCTTTCGGGTGAACAGGATTCCCGGGCAAGGGGTGGAAGACCCCCTGGCCAGCGCACAGGATGACACTGGCTCGGGGGAAGGGTTAGCTTAGTTTGACCGGCTCCATGGGGCAGGGGTAAGTCCTCATGGGGCCCGTGGAATGGATTAGTTAGGGGGATTTTAGTTGAGCTTTAGGTTGGGAAATGGAGAGATGGGAATAATTTAGAAGACAGTGACAGACTTTGAATGTGTAGAGGGGACGTAGCTTAGCTACGTAGTGTTAAATGGAACCTGCTGTAGTTTAAGGGACGACGTGGGAGCACGAGGTAGTTAGGGGATGTAGTAAGCAGAAGGATGGCAGAGTTCAGCGGTGTGCGAGTTGAAGTGCGAAATGAATGGAAACATGAGTGAGTGAGGCCAGCGGGTCTGTGTGTATGGAGCGAATGTGGAACGCATGGTGCGATGAGTGATTGGGGGGAGGAGTGGCTCCCGCCCAAGGGACCCCAGGGTCAGTGTAGAGTGAGTTAGGGGGTTAGTCAAATTAACAAAAATTGAAGTCGTTTTGTTGTTGGTGGGAAAGTAGGCTCGAAACCCGTTTGGAGGGGTGCAGGAGCCCTGTTGACGGGCTGGGAGCGTGGCTGCGAAAGGTGAGTATCGCTGAGTGGGTACCCCGGGCACCAGGCTAGTCGGCCGTAAGAGGCCAAGGGCCCATGGGGGGCCGGGATGGCGTAGTGGGCACGGGTGCGCCCGCATGATGCGGGGGCCCGGGGCGCCCTTAGCCGCGTGGGCAGTGTTGTGGGCACGGGTGACCTTCGGAAAGGGGCCCGGGAAGCCAGCCTGCCACGTGAGCGTTTCAGGGGAGTTGCCATGGAGGGCACTCCCTGGTGTTTAGGGAGCTGGTAGGCTCGGAGGCAGTGTAGTGCCCAGGGGTGCCATCGTCGGAGAATCGGCAGAGGGTAGTGCCTGCCAAGGGGAGCCACGCGTCCCAGCCATGACACCGTGTGAGGGCACGGAAAGAAAATTAGGGGGTGAGGCCCGAAATTGTGAGGACACCAACACAGGCGACGGGAATCTGGGTTGTTAGAACCAATAGTTGAAGCGAGAGGTGCTTGTTGAAAGCCCCGGGGTAGTTTAAGAGTTAATGGTCCAATCAACATGAGCGGGTTTACCTATCCGGATTCATCGATTTGCCATGATAGATGTAGTCCATATAGTAAGACAACATAAACAGACCGATGTACAGAAAACTGCGAAACAGTGGACAATGCAGTTTCATTTAACCCTCCCACGTTTTCTCAAGATATCTTTGTTACATTTTTTAGAGACCAAGAAAGCATATAAACCCATTGACATCAAAACAGGGACCGCTTCTACAATGCCTGAAATAAGAAACCTGGTATCAACTCCCTTAATTTCTCTACCATGTATCTTGTGACAATATGAGTGAAGTTTAATACTGTTATGAGTGACAGTCATCATTTACATCAGATTACTATACTACGTATTAAAGAGGATGAGCCGGAAGTTTTTTGGGGTGATTTTGAGGACAAGTTTTAGGATAATAACAAAGGCTAGATAGAGTACACATCTTTGGAAAGCCTGTGTGTGATTGGTCATGTTATATTTGTTCCACAGGATTGCTTTTACTGTGTGATTGGCTATTCCCAGTTGTGTTACATGCTCATTTGCTTAGCAGACTGTATCTCATTAATTATTGTAATCTGATTGGTTTATTGCTTGCTTTGGGCTGACAGGGTGGCCGAGAGGTATGCACACACCTGTAAGCTGTCTCGCCTGGGTTTGAATCCCGACCCAGCTCTATAAACGGTCATCCTGGTGTTTCACAGGTTCGGTGGTTCATCAGTGTGCGTGCCGTCCCTCGGATGGACGTTAAACTGGGATTCCTGTCTGCCGGCAAATGTTGGTAGACATTAAAGATCCCATGGTGTCCTTTCTGAAGAATAGGCGAGCTATCGCTGGTGCCATGAACAAATTACCATTTCCTGTGCTAACCAGCAGAAGGTTTGAATCCCTCATCAGCAGTACAGCCATGCCCTCAGCCAATGATGCTACCCCATAGCCTTGTTCTGTATATGAACAAGGAGGATGACTTGCTTTTATCTAACTATTTGCCTTAGTCATTGACGAGACGTGTGGGTTCATGGGCGGGAAAACTAAGCTCATACCTCGGACGAAGCTCAAAGGCATGGTAATGATGGTGACAATGATGGAGATTAATAACCTCACATTGCGATGCTTTTCCAAGTTCATGATTACGATGTATTAAACCGTACACCTGAAAAATCACCATATTTGAAAGAAATCCACCGTAGCACCAACTTTACCTCTTTGAAATTAAAATTTTCATTTCCAGATCTTTCTATCTCAATTGTTGTGATTCCCTTGTGAGCATCAACATTTCTCCAGCTGGTTTGCCTTATCTCTCCCCTTTCATGCATTTCGTTTTTTAGCAAACCATTGCCACAGACTGTCGTGAGAGGGCGATCATGTACAACAAACACACAGACAAGCCGGTAGGCGACATGGGTGGTCGCTATATAATTTCATACTAGTCATACAGTTTTTGACGGACCGGGCTGAAATTTTTTGACAAAGAGGTTGATTATAGTGCGCATAAAAGCACGGAAGCCGATTTTTGATTTTCTAAAAATATATATTTGTTCGGATTTTTTCAAAAATTTCAAAGTCCCGTTGCAAGGCAACGGTGGCGTCCATAGCAACTGTACTCAAAAGCATACAATTAGATCCTGGTCTGAACCTACCAGTCAAGTTTTATCAAAATCGGTTGACTCCTCTGGCCTCCAGAGCTGTCCATTACATACATACCTACAGACGGAAAACCTGAGAATAAGGGTAGTCTCGTGACGCGACCACCCAAAACTGCATTTCATGAAAGGGGCAAGTGTAGTACTTGGGGTTGACAGGATAGCTCAGAGATAGAGGACTCGCCTTTTCGTCCGAGTTTGATTCCCAATCTGACTATAAATTGTCACTCTTCTGCTTTTTTGGTAGGGAGTTGAATCAATGTGTGCAGTGTTTAGGAGAGGATAAGGCCAGTGTGCCATCCACTAGCATGCGCTGGAGGACGTGAAATACCCCACGACGCCTTTTGAAAAGAGGAGGCCATTGCATGCTGGTACCCTGGCAAAATTCTAAGTTCCTGCCCTGAGTGAGGTCTCCTCTACAAATTTACTCAAGTCAGGAACAACCTGTCTGGAGTAAATTCTGAGATATGGAAATGCTCACATTTGAGCTATTGGGATCCTATGTGTGAAGCTTCTGCCAGGAGGTGGGAGGGGATAAGGAGGGGAATGAGAACAAAATTCAAACACCCAAAGAAGCCATTTGGCCCATCAAGTTTGTGCATATCCAAATTGTTCTCATTTTCTTATTGTTTTAACAGATGCAGTACCTGTTGATTGTTGGATGTATCATTTTTGTGGGCACGGCGATACCTCTTCCCCTCTTACACTTTCACTTGTCTAATAGATTCAAACAGGATGTTAAAATTGTGTTATGTTAATAGCCCATGGATGGAATCAACAGGACGTTGATGGAAGGCATGCCAACTGGTGTGGGAAGCAAGGACAGGCTGACATTTTGGGCGTTATCCCTTTGTCGGAGCAAAAGAGCATGAGCCTTCACAAGCAAGACTAGTTCTTCATTCTACAAGCCTAAAGGCCTAATTTTACAAATCATAGCACAGGGCAGCTTGCTGAAAACGCCCCTTACTTCATAATGCAAACAGCAGTTATAGTGAGATGTGATTTCCTCGGGGTTCAAACGCAGACGAAGCAATTTAAGCACATTACCATTGAACTGTACTACAGACTGAATTATATTTTTCATGGTTTAGATTACTTAAAAAAAAAAAAAACTTTCCTGCAATTTAAAAAGTCTTTAGTTTCAATCCTGAACCATTTACGAGCCATCAAATATTCGGAATATGCTTTCACTTTCCGTTATAATTCTCATCAACACACACTTCCAATATAAGCACTGTGCAATGTCCTCACCAATGGCCTATTTTACCCAACATGGCACCCAGACTATCTTGCAAGCTAATTGGACAGATGGATGGAAATGTCCTTGCAGTGTTTGACTTGAGTGAGCTGTCCTACGTCTACTGCTTCTTGAGAAATAGCAATGGCAGATTATCACGTTCAACGCGTGCATCACCTGAAACCTGTATGGCTCACACAGGCACCTGCTTTAGGAAGTGCACGGTGCCCGGTTTAAAGCATCATTAATTTTGGTCACATCTCGATGCACTACCATGGCTGAAATGCTGGGTGCTTGAGAAGATCTCGGGTAGAAGGTCGCTCCTGTGGCTCGATTTCAAGAGTGCGTAGAGCAACATCACGAAGGCCGGGGGACAGGTGAGGAGGGATAGAGGGAGGCTGGGATGCACTTGCTATCTGTCAGGGGAATGAAGGAGAGAGAGAAGCATGAGAGGGGAAATGACAGCACAGCACTTTGTGAGTCATAATAATAAAATTGCAAAGTTAAATTTGACATAGCGTCGTCTAGGGCTGTATAATAAGGTTCTATGTGTCTTGCCACAAGTTGTGTGCAAATGTTATTTCCTAATCAGTACAATTAGGTTATTCTGTGTGCAAAACTTCATAATTTTGAAGGTTGGCCCAAAAGTATCTCTGATGCATACTTTTGATCAAATTATCAAAATATGCCATGAAAGGAACTGTTATGCCCGTTTATACTTCACGTTCACATCCAAAGTAACCAATGAAGCCTCCCAGGATGGAGTATCTATATTTTACCTACTTGTACATTCCAGCTTCTTGGCCAGCCCAGAGGAATGGTCGAATTCTCGGCCAGGGTCACGCAAGGAAATGCCATCAACACGTTTCTTAATTTCCCCACTCATTGCCCAAGGGTGTTATTTTATGGTGACGGACCCATGAAATGAGGGATGGCACTCGTCTTACCTTCAAATGTGTGTTGGTGATGCAAGTCGTTAAAAACAATGCCATCTTTTGTTTTGCTTGGTCAGATTGGAAGCTAACACCATCATCCTATTACCAATGGGCCAATTGCTGGATTTATAAATGAACAAAGGATGTGTGTTATTGAATGGTGTCAAACACCTGTATGATCATTGCGGGGGCAGCGGGGGTCTGGGTGGAGGCTACAAGCCAGTAGGTACATGATGTGGACAGGGGGAGAATATGGTAGTCAGGGCCAAAATATTTGTATGTAATAAATATATAGCCCTTACTTTGATTGGCAACGATGGGATTTGGATATTTTTGAAGCTTCTGCCTCAAGGATAAAAAATATTTGACATTTCGGAATAAATTGAAGTTGAATTATTTATTGTTCATTAGTATTCCAGAAACAAACGAATATTACGTACCCATTACCAATTGTACCAAACAGCAAGTGATGACATCAATGGCGACTTTACATTCAATAAAGAAAGATTATTGACCCGGTATTGGAATAATTAGTTTCCGACTGCAAAATGTCAACCTGGTGCTTTGCAGACAGCACATCGCAAAGTTTGCCATCACTTCCAGAGACATCAATCTGGCTCTCCCATATGCGAGCATTCACTAATGGATGTTAAACATCTCACCATTATCATTCACCGGGACCTCAGCCAAATATTAAATGCCTGCCTAATATATGGGGGTGGAGATGGTGGGGCACTGCATCATTGGTATAGCAGCTCCAATATAAATTTTG
>NC_140971.1:23021089-23108589 GCF_056783735.1 Eptatretus burgeri
CCGATAATTAATCGGAACCGTCGAGGCCGACGATAACACCGCTCGGTTATCCTAATAGTACGGAACGGATCGCTTAAGCGGCCCGTGTCCGGAGTCGACCTGCGGCGAGGTGCGATCGCCCAGTCTACCCTCCGCGTGGGTACTTAGGTAGGTCGAGTTTGGCGAACAACCCTATTCCACGTGGGTGGCCGATTGGCACGATCGTGGTGAGGCCGAAAGGCCCACCCGTGACTAGCTCCCAGCATTAGTCCGAGAGGGTCACGACAGAATTGTCCGTCCGGTGGGCGACGTGCCGCGATTCGAGTCACGTGGCCGTTCGCACGCCGGCGGGCGCAAATTCGCAACAATATATATATATATATATATATATATATATATATATATATATATATATATATATATATATATATATATATATATATATATATACATACATACATACATACATACATACATGTCTGATTTAATGCAATTTAATTCCAGGCTAAAAGGCAACAAAAGGTGAAAATTCTGAAAGGGGATGTAGACTTTCCAAAGGCACTGTATATATATATATATATATATATATATATATATATATATATATATATATATATATATATATATATATATATATATATATATATATATATTCTCCCTGCCAAAGAAAGCTACCTGAAGCAAGCAAGAAAAGCTACACAAGGTAAGCCCTTTGCTGTTCCTCTGCAGTTGTAGACATTCACAAACAGCACAAACATGAGAATCTCATTGCGAAACACTCCAATCAGCCACCAGACTAGTTTCATCATTTATTGGTGAATCATCAGTGACAGCATAGAGCCGTAGACAGAAACATGCACCGCCGAGGCTCCCAAACATGCACAACATGCACTGCCAAAAGCAGTCATCACATGAATATCATGACCATCACGTGATTGGCTTCAGGAACGAGTTGCCTTCTGAAAAACCCTTTCAACAACTGCTCTTGCTTCTTGATCATGTGCTTTCTCTGGTCAACAAAACCATGATACAGGATTCTTTTCTCTGACAAATACTTTTATTGACATTGCCTTAAAATTAAGATCACCTCTGTTGTTGTTGGTGTTGTTTTTTGTTGTTGTTAATTAGCCCTGCAGTTCTGCTCGAACAGACCCATTGCATGGAGATAGCCAATCAATGTCTTGGGAGCAACCCAGAGATCCTCACATCTAAAATGTTGCCTCTGTTGCTGATATTCCTGGAATAAAAGTAAATTGTTTTTGTTATTTCCCACTTTTCTTGATCTTCTTTCAGCAACTTTCATTACCTGCTCAATTTGTCTAACTCCTCTCTAAGATCAACATAATAAATGGTTTTCCTTTGTCTTGAGTGAGGGCACAATAGTGCTATTTTCCCAATCTTCTGGGATCTCCCTTTCCACCCAGATCTTTCTGCAGAACTTCATTATCCACTTGATTCCTATATCTCCAGCAATCTCTGATCACTTGGACTATGAATCCAGTTGGACCTGCCATTCCTTTCTTTAATCTTCCAAAAGCTGATTAAACTTCTTCTTCAACTATCTCTTCCTCTGGACCTTCAACTTTATTATAATCCAGCTCATTCTCCCATCACTACTGTTTACAACAAAGATGTAAATATTTAAGTTGGCCTATTTCGCACTTCCATCTGAATACCTGGCTCAAGAAGCTGGGATCCCAGGTTCAAATTGCATATCTAAGCTTTGTTGACTTGTCTATTGTTTCCTAATGTCCTTGTAATTCATTTAAAGGTTTGCTGATGTCTATTTATATCTTTGTATTGTATTGTGTGTGTTATGTTTGAGCTCTTCCAGAAAAATGATGAATACTGGATTATATGATCACAATCATCATAATAATTTGAAAACAATGACTGTCTTCTTCTGCGACTACTACTACCACTACTACCACTACCACTACCACCACTACCACTACCACTACCACTACCACTACTACTACTACTACTACTACTACTACTACTACTACTACTACTACTCCTCCGACGACCCGAATTATTCCCACATTCTTGTGTGGTCAGCCTGGGAACGTTTCTGGGCTAATTCTTTCATTAACGAGATAACCAAGCCTGAAGTTCGATGAAATTGGCAGGAATTTGGAATTTGTTCAGGCAACTAGTGATAACGAGGCGAGTCTGTGAAAAATACTGTGGAATCGATAGTCTATCAACAAACGAGTCCTCCAGCTTAATGCCTTCCTGTTGGGTGACACACATCGATGCCTCATCCTGAATTCAAAGCACCAAGTTGAGATTCGAACCCAAGCCAGACAGCTAAATGACGAGTGTGTGTACTGGCTATCCTACTAGCCCATAAAACAGTGACAATGATCGAGTCAGCAATAGATGGACAAAGCAAGCAACCTTTACTAATCAATAAACTGGAAGAATGCTCTAAAGAGTGTTAACCTTTCTCTGCTACCTTTTATGTCACGATGAATGATGAGGTTTTCATGGATGAAGGCAAGACCACGCAGCAGTTGCTCCAGGTAGCTGAGTATGACGGTTTCTCGTAAAGGTCCATACCTTCCCAGCAGGTTAGCTACAGAGCCTCCTGTACG
The DNA here is from genome assembly GCF_056783735.1 of Eptatretus burgeri. NCBI lineage: Eukaryota > Metazoa > Chordata > Myxini > Myxiniformes > Myxinidae > Eptatretus > Eptatretus burgeri. The sequence continues at coordinate 23,023,666 of NC_140971.1, forward strand.
AAGACATTATGATGAACACACATAATGCAGCTGTACATAATAATTGATGATGACATTTATGCTGAAAATGATTACATTAGATATAGCAGATGCAAGAAAATAATCAATTTAGATCACTGGCACTCGTGCTGCAAAAATAATCATGATAAAGGGTATGATAAATGTGGAGTATGGAAAATAAAAGAAAACACAGGAAGAGGATTTTATTATTATTTTATATGCAGCTCATGGCTACTGGTTGCATCATTGCTGGGAGCATGGTTGTGCCACTGATGCAGTGCCTGCTGGTACTCACTTTGCCGACCTTGGGAGGATGACAGGCTGAGTCAACCCTCCTGGAGTTATTTAATGGAACAGAGCTTCAAACTCAAGACCCTAAGATCTTAAGCCAGCCACCTTAACCGTTAAGCCAACACCAAGCTTAGGAAGAGGACGGAAATTGTCATCTCTTTTGTTTAGTTCCACATATAGAAAGGTGTTCAAGGGCGTAGCCAGATGAGGTCCAAAAGCGATGAGGGGAAAAGAGGTCGGGGGGGGGGGGTATTGTCCTATTTAGGTATTGTGATAGGAGCGGAGATAAGAGTATTCAGAGCACTGCCGGGTAGCTTTGATAGTTTACTCCCCAGGGAGCTCAGATGGCCAGAGGGCTCAGGCCAGATCATATTTCAGGAAATTAGCGACGAGGCAACTGCCACGTCTGCCTCAGTCTGGATATGCCCTTAGTGTTGGAAATATGGAAAATAGAAAGCTTGATATTGTGGAAATAAAAGGAAGTACTGTGCAAAGAAAATAAATTGATTACATTTATATTTTCTGATATTTATTTATTTACATTTTAAAGATTTTTAAAAATTCCTCATTTACTGAGACCATCATGTGATTGAAATGATGCACAAATTTAATTTAATGGAGAAGAATATTTATTTACATTTTTATTTTCAATCCAATATGGCCATCAGACCACGTGACCGATGACATCATAAAATTAATTCTTCACTCACATTGGGTCATAGATCAGATATATGAAGTTACAGATTTTTAGGACAAGGATTTCGATTAAACCACTATGGCTGGAATACCACTTCACCGATGACATCATCTTCAACACCCAATATACCCCATGGGAAGTTTATGACATATGCCAAGTTTAAATTTTTTTCATTGAGTGGTTTCGAAGATGATATCCAATTTGTTTTTTCCTTAAATCCATTATGGCTGCCATACTATGTGACCGATGACATCAAAGTTATCAACAAAATATTCTCCATGTGGAGTCCCTCCTGATGTTTAAAGTTTCAAATCGATCGGACTTGTGGTTGTGGAGAAAATTGTTTTTTTTAAAGAGAAAATATATCTACGTAGATAGACGTAGACCTGGACAACACATGTGCATGCGCATACACGTATGTATGCACGCGCACGCATGCACGCACACACACACTACAATAGTCTCGTGATTCATGAAGAAGTTGTCAGGATTTTTGTAATATGAAATACAAATTGAAATGTAAGCTGATTAGTGGATATAAACAAGCTAGAATGAGCTAAGATCCTCGTCCTCTTAATGATGACGTCATAAAAACAAATATGACATCATTGTGATGTATCAGGTTTGCGATAAATTATCTGTGCTAATGCCCGGCTTGATTCCCGCAAACAAAATTCAAACAGCTTACCGAGCTTCGGAGATAATGGTATAGGCGATTTCCATTAGTGGCGATATTATGACGTCAACTTTTTTTCTAGGAAGAATTTCCAAAATCGGAGATGGTTACTGCCTGCGTGTGGGGTTTCTGCATATACATGGCAAGTTTCATGAAGCTCTGATGAAAACTCTGGGTTGTGAAACAAAAAATGTCAAAAAATAGGAATGACGTCATAAAAATTGATATGACGTCATCGTGATGTATCATATGTGCGGTAATTCATCTCTGCTCATGCCCTGTTCGATTCCCGCAAACAGAATTCAAAAAGCTTGCCTAGTTTCGGAGATAATGTTTTAGGCGATTTACATTCGCGGAGATATTTTGACGTCATAACTTTTTTTTCTCGGAGGAATTTTCAAAATCGGAGATCGTTACTGTCTGCGCAGGGTATATTTTACATATATACGCCAAGTTTCAGGAAGTTTCGATGAAAACTGTAGGCTGTGAAACAAAAAAGTCCACAAGAACAACAACGTGAGTAAGACTTGAAGATCCTCCATGAGGATCTAAAAATATATTATTATTTTCTGATATTTATTCTTCATTTGTATGTAGCACAAGGCTGTGGGGTCACATCATTGGCTGAGGGCATGGCTGTGCCACTGATGCAATTCCCTCTGCTGGTTATGGCAGGACTTTGTAATTTGTTTCTGGTGCTTGCCGAGTCTTCACAAAGGACACCATGGTATCTTTAACATCCACCAAAGAATGCTGGCAGATGGGTTTCTCAGTTTAATATCCATCTGAAGAATGGCACCCACATTGATGAATCACCCTGCCTGTGAAACAATGGGATGACAGTTTATAGCTGGGTCTGGATTCATACCCAGGCGAGACAGCTTAAAGGTGAGTGTGCATACTTCGAGGCCATCCTATCAGCCCATTTTTTGATAACGAAAAGATATACTTTAAATTAAGAGCAACCATTAAAAAGCAGGAATCAAGAAAATGGACTTTGATAAGTGCAAATGGAACAATGAAAAATTAAATGGATTTCATATTGCTAAACAACAAGAATCTAATATAATTTGTGACAATACTGAACCGATTCAATACAGGCAGCGATGATTGATTGGTAAGGAATAAACGAGTACTGAACCTAATTAACTAGAAAGGAAAAGGAAAACGAGAAAGACTCAAGCAAATATCAATATATTGATATTGTAAGAACAAAAAGAGGAATTCCAAATTGATATGAACAACATATTCAAACATCTAACAGAAAAAAAAATGCATTCATGATTGCAACCAAGTTAATTAATCAATTAATTTTTATTTATTTATGGTAATTGCTCTAAACAAGGCATAAAGTCACTCGAGGTAAGGGGCTAAGGGAAAGTTAGATAAAGAAGTCCGGGAGCGAGGTGAGATTTGTTCAACATGGAAGGTGCAGAAGGTTTCGGGTGCCAGTGCTGTAGAATTAGGTTAGGGGACCCCAAAAAACCCGATTCTTAAGTTATGCCAGTGGTGGGTGGGGTGGGGGTGCCACCCCAAAACGCACCCCAAATTGTATTTGTTCAACATGAAGGGTGCAAATATCACACCAGTGTCATTTGGTAGAGGAAAGTACACTGAATGAGAAAATTGAACTAAAGAATGGGATTTGTGGTGGAGAGGGTACTCAACTGCTCATTAGACATTTACTTAACATAAAAGGTACTCGTCTAAAACCAACATTAAAATTTACCCATAGACAATATAAGTTTTATTCATCAACTTTAGAATGTAATTGGTGGTGGAAAGTGTACTAAAGAAAGGTCAAAGGTCACAGATGAACCATTTTTGACTTAATGACCCTTTTTGCAGGTTTTCAATTCACAAGTTCACAGAAATGTTGTTTATAGAAAGATGCAACAGGGTCATATACAAAGTCAATAAATCTTGGGCCACCAGTCTCGGTAAAATGTAATTTTATAACGAAAATCGCACTCTTTTGACCCCTATAACCAATTAAAATTTTAATTCACATAAAAAGTGCGAGGATGAAACCTTGCATTTAATGTGGTATTAGAATGATACTATGTATGATCACTCACTTAAGAATGATATTTTTGGTGGTAAAGGTACATAAGAAGGGGTTGAAGGTAAGTTTGCACCGAGTGACCCCTAATTAAAAATGCAATCAACATGAAAGATGCAACAGTGAAACCAGTCGCTAAAGTTTGAAATGGGTACATGGATTAGTATGGTGGTAAAGGTGCTTAAGATGAGGAGATAGACCAGTTGGCATGATTGACATAAACTCAACATCAACTCAACATCAATAGACCATTTGGCATCAATCAATGACAGGTAGCAAACTGGTGATGATATTGAACATACCTTGTGATATTCTGAAAAATTCTTTAGCATTGCTTGTGAGCTCAGTCACTCTGTACCAGGCTGAAGGTCAATTTGCATTGTATTACCAGCACTGAGGGTAAACATGGTGTCATGCATTTGGCAGAGTTCGGACGTGGTGTTTGTTTCATTTCAGCTACCGCACAACTAATCTTCATCAGAAGATAGGCAGTCTTCATCATCAGATGAAGAAATGCTGAAGTCGCTGTCATCAGAGCTTTCTGGATCCAAAGCATCATCTTCGTCTGGGGTCAAATAGTCTGGAAGTTGAGGACCGTCGAACCAAGTGATTTCATATTGATCATCCACCAACTCCCACCCATCAGCTGATGATGGATGCTGGCAGATTTCTGATTTGTCAGCATTGGCCCACATCTTTGCCACGAATGATGATCTGCTTATGTGTTTGGAAACCTCAGATTCACAGGGAGGAATCAGGCTGGCGTCAATGCCCTTCAGCTTCGCTAGGCAGTTCTCAGCTCTGACCTTTGGTCAATATGTCTTTTCAAATATGTTGTAGCGATGGTCATTGAGTGAGATATCTTTTCCCTTTAGACCGTACATCTTGGTTGTAAATTTTTTCAGGGTGTCTCTGTCTTCATCAGTTATTGTTCCTTTGGTCATCTCTGAAAATGCTTTCTGGGCATCATTGTCTTTCACAAGCTGTGCAAAGGGGTGAACTTTTCCCTTCCCGTGGAAAGAGGAAGTGTAGTCTGATCCGGTGAACGCATGGAATCCTGGTAAGGCAGAGAGGCTGTCCGATGCTGGCACCAATGGCAGTGATGTCAATGTATCTGCGACTATTTCCTGATGATGTTCCAACATCCATCTATATCCGTGTCGCCATATCCCCGTAGTGGTAGAGGAGGATGACGGCTATGTCTGTGTCAGATTCCCTCATGACAATATTGCAAGTGTGGTCCATCTCCTTGGCAATTGATTTGACATGTGCACAGATCAGGGTGTCGGCCTCTTCCTGGTTGGTTTTAAGCTCACCTACTTCCTCTCGGACAACCTCCACGTCATGGACAAAGAAGTGACAACACGAACCAAGGAATGAAATGAAGACATTTCTCTCCCCGATTAAATGTGCGTACCGAGGCGACTCCCACTCTGAGGCCAGGAACTTTGGCAGTTCTGATTTGAATGATCTCGACTTCATACAGTCACTGATGTTCCTTGGGCGATGTTGTTCTGGTCCTGAAATGATAAACACCCTTTCCTTCTTTTCGTCAAGGCCTCTTCATGCTCTCTCACTCTCCTTCATAAATGGTATGGGGTAGGCATCAAAGACGAGATCCACTCTCTTCGTACTAAGTGATGTCACCTGTTGCAAGATACCAGCTGCTACATAAGTGCCAGGTAAATGCGGTGGCAGTGTATGCATGAAGTAATTCCCATCAACAACGTAAGCATCACCTGATTGGGGAGAGGTGTGCCGTGGTACCTTCTTTTCCAAGAGGTCAAGGAGAGCACTCTTCTTCGTTTTTACCATCAGGCCATCTCCGCTGCACATAGAAAGTGTGACTGGTGTGAGAGGAAAGGAGAACATGCACTTGAGGTCGAGATCTCTATTGCTTGCCAAGATAAGGAGATGGCCCATCAAGTCCCTAGTGCAAATTAGGGATGCAACTCTTGGGATGCAAATTGACCTTTAGTCCGTACAGAGTGACTGAGCTCACAAGCAATGTTCAAGAATTTTTCAGAATATCACAAGGGATGTTCAATATCATCACCAGCTTGCTACCTGTCATTGATTGATGCCAAATGGTCTATTGATGTTGAGTTTATGTCAATCATGCCAACTGGTCTATCTGCTCATCTTAAGTACCTTTAGCACCATACTAATCTATGTACCCATTTCAAACTTTAGCGACTGGTTTTACTGTTGCATCTTTCATGTTGATTGCATTTTTAATTAGGGGTCACTCGGTGCAAACTTACCTTCAACCCCTTCTTATGTACCTTTACCACCAGAAATATCATTCTTAAGTGAGTGATCATACATCGTGTCATTCTAATCCACATTAAATGCAAGGTTTTATCCTCGCACTTTTATGTTAATTAAAATTTTGATTGGTTAAACGGGTCAAAAGAGTGTGATTTTCTTTATAAAATTACATTTTACGGAGACTGGTGGCCCAAGATTTATTGACTTTGTATATGACCCTGTTGCATCTTTCTATAAACAACATTTCTGTGAACTTGTGAATTGAAAACCTGCAAAAAGGGTCATTAAGTCAAAAATGGTTCATCTGTGACCTTTGACCTTTCTTTCGTTCACTTTCCACCACCAATTACATTCTTAAGTTGATGAATAAAACTTATATTGTCTATGGGTAAATTTTAATGTTGGTTTTAGACTTGCACCTTTTATGTTAAATAAATGTCTAATTAGCAGTTAATTAACCTCGTTCATAAGTACCCTCTCCACCACAAATCCCATTCTTTAGTTCAATTTTCTCATTCAGTGTACTTTCCTCTACCAAATGACACTGGTGTGATATTTGCACCCTTCATGTTGAACAAATACAATTTGGGGTGCGTTTTGGGGTGGCACCCCCACCCCACCCACCACTGGCGTAACTTAAGAATCGGGTTTTTGGGGTCCCCTAACCTAATTCTACAGCACTGGCACCCAAAACCTTCTGCACCTTCCATGTTGAACAAATCTCACCGAGCTCCTGGACTATAAGTATAAAGCAAAACAAAATAAAAGAAAGAGAAAAATAACAAAAAACATCCAAGACAGGAAGTCGCAGAAATCAGGTGAAATGTGATATAACCTCAAAGATGTAATAAGTCGGAATTGACATTCCTCTTCAAGCTGGGGAGATCATAGGATAACAGGAAGCATGTTACAGGTAGTGAATTCCAAAGTGAGACAGCATGAGAGATAAAACTATCTGCATAGCCTTTCCTATCCCTAAGATAGGAAAGTCCTATCTTATCATAGGAAAGTCATATCATATCATATCATAGGTACCAGGTCTCTTCGGAGAATCCTTGGCTATCGCTGGTCGGATTTTGTGTCCAACGAGCGGTTGCTGAGAGAGACTCGGATGAGATTTGTTACCTGCATAGTCCGTGAGCGTCAGCTGCGGCTGTATGGACATGTGGCTCGTTTTCCTGACGCTGATCCTGCTCACCAGATTCTCTCAGCGAGGGAGTCTCATGAGTGGAGGAGGCCAGTGGGCCGACCACGTGCCTCATGGTTGCAGCAGGTTGACCATCATCTCAAGGAGATGGGGATGGGCCTGGCATCTGCCTGGGGGATGGCCAGACGGAGGCCCCTGGAGTACCGGCGGAAAGTGGACGCAGCGACGCGCTGTTCTGGCACATGCTCCCATACCTGACCTGATAGCCTTTCATTCTGCACTTTGGATTAGCTATAGTGTATGGATGTGCAAAGATGGCAAACTGAGTCTTGTGTCCAAACTCTCGTACAGAAGGAACCAAGTTAGAAAGCTCAGCAGAATATTTGCCATGAAAATATCTGTAGAACAGACTAAGAGTGGCAACTGACTTACGGTGAGAGAGCGGTCGAAGAGTTAAACCCATCTCTACACCTACCAGGTTCACTATGTGTTTCTGGAGCCTCTCAAGTTAAGATAAGTGTCAGGCTGGTGCTCCAGCCCAAATGTGGCAACAGTTCTCTATGAGGAGACGTATTGTTGGCTTGCACAGAAATAAAACAGCATCAGAACGTAAATACCTCTGCACTGGATAAAGACAACCAACTCGATTGGAAGCACTCTTAGCAATACCAGAAATGTACTTATCCCAACCTAGGTTAGAGGAGATGTCCAGACCAAGAAGCCGAAGCTCAGAAGATTTTGTTAGGGTTGAAGACCCCATGTGCACAGTAGGAAAGACCTGCTTCTGGAGCAAGACATGGACAACAATTCAGTTTTCTTTTCATTGAAGGTTACCAACCAGTCATGCTCCCACTTCAATACATTCTCTAAATCATTGTCCAGTGAAACTCCAACCTCATTACAAGTAATGTTGAGTGAATCAGCAGATGTACAGTGAAGTGAGGAGTCAGCATACATGGCCAGCAGAGACAAAACATAATCAGGAAGATCAATTATATAAACAAGAATAGAGTGGAACCAAGGATAAAGCCATGTGGAACACCAAAATTGATGGAGCAAGAAGGAGAAGATCGACCCTCAAGTACCACCTTCTTCTTGTGCTTTGTAAGGAAAGCCGAAATGATTGAATTCATCACACCAGACACACCATGTGACTGAAGCTTGTGGAGAAGACCCTTGTGCCACACTTTATCAAGGCTTTTGAGATATCCAAAGCAACTAATCAAGCTTCACCCTTGAGCTCCAAGGCCCTGTTGAAATGACCCATAATTATGGATAGCAGATCACCAGTAGAGGAGGAATGGCGAAAGCTCTACTGACAGTTAGTGAGAAGTTCATTGTCCTCCAGATAGCTGAAAAGTTGTTCATTAATAAAGCATTCAAATACCTTACTTATTATAGGAAGAAGGTTGATGGGGCGATAGTTACTTGGCTCAGAATGCTCACCAGCACCCTGAAAACAGGGACAACAGAAGCGACCACTTTCCAGGATGAAGGAAACACCGAAGCAGACAAGCACTGGTTGTATTGCTTGGCAAGAAACGATGACAGTTCAGGACAACACATCTTCAATACAATCACAGGGATTCCATCAGGACCAGTCGCTTTCGAGTCATCTAGAGTATGAATAATTATATTATGGCAACTTTCTTCGGAGTGATAAATAGAACAGGAATATCAGAGTCTGTATGAGATGGAAAATGAGGAAGAGGGTGTCCCTGATCATTGAGGGTAGAATTAGAAACAAAGGGATAAGAAAAGAGATTAGCCTTATCCAGAGGTGAAGTAACACCTTCAGCTTCATGAAAGAGAGGAGGTATACAAGATTTATTGTGGTTAAGTACATCTTCTTCTTCTTCTTTCGGCTGCTCCCGTTAGGGGTCGCCACAGCGGATCATCCGTATGATCCGCATAGTGATTTGGCACATGTTTTATGCCGGATGCCCTTCCTGACGCAACCCTGGTCGCCTCTTACGACACAGGGATATGGTACACCTATTTTAACCAGGGTATACACTGGCCCAGTATACTGGTACTCATTTCGCCGACCTCGGAAGGATGACAGGCTGAGTCAACCCCCTGGTGTATTAATTCAGTGGCCCAACGGGGCTTGAACTCAGGACCTTTTGGATCCTAAGCCACTGCCCTAACCACTGCGCCAACACCAGGCTATTGTGGTTAAGTACATATACAAGGAATTTACAAGGAATTAAGGCGCATGAGGAGGCCATTCGGCCCATCATGCCTGCACCACACCAAACCAGATTTAATCAATCCGTCGATACCCCTTCCCTTCGTGTGCAGCCTTGTGGCTGCTGCACTGGTACTCATTTCGCCGACCTCAGAAGGATGACAGGCTAAGTCAAACCCCTGGTGTTAATTCAGCGGCCAACGGGTCTTGAACTCAGAACCTTAGGATCTCAAGCCACCACCCTAACCGCTAAGCCAACACCAGACTTATAAATTGTTGGCAATCCACCAAAAGTTCCAAGAGTAAATAAAGGTAATCAAAGATGAGACATCAGCAATTGCAAGGAATGGAAAAGGAACCTCCATGAACCAGTTCTTAGAAAGAATCAAAAATTTAATAAGAAAGAGAATACTGTATAATCGAAAAACCAAAGTTAAAGAAGACATCGACCACTATAACTGAATAAGATTCGAAAGAAGATTAGAATTGACAAAAGAAACTTCAATACATAAGAAAGTGGAAAAATAGAGATGAAGCTTATAAGGTAACAAGTGGAGTTCATTGATAGGACACACAGAATATTTTTGTCTGAATGTTTGAATATCTTAGGCGTTACCAAATCGAAAATATAACAAGTAGCGGTACATTCAAAGTACCAAGTTCACAGTACCCCATGCCAAATAAATATATAACAATCCTCCAGCGCGTGACATCGCCGGGGCACCTTCGGTGCCTGGCGATGCTGCCTTGCAGCACATGGAGTCTGAATTGGGAGGGACCGGTGTACAATAATCGATTAATTAATTGCAGAATTTAAATAAATAAATAATAATCGTAAAATCATTTCGCAATCAATTGCCGAATACCATACCTAAACCACCACTGTTTCAACTAAATCTGTAACTTTTTGAAAATTAAATAATTAATGGAAAAATGACTAATTAATCGATTAATTGATTAATAAATAAATCAAAAATACCCTTTATAGCCAAATCACTTGGTCACTGTCGTGTCCAAATATCAGCTTCCTTGCTCAAAGGATGGCTGAGATATCGCCCAGACAAGCAAGAAAGAAAATAATGAATTGATTAATCAAAAAATCAAAAACAAGAAAACAATAAATCAAACAAACAAGAAAACAAACAGAGTGAAAACCGAGTACTCCCTTCCTTCAGCACCCGGAAATGACGTCATACATCACCTGGATATGGCATTGGGAAGGAGCGGTGTACCAAAGGAGCGGTGATTTTATAGCCAAATCACTTGGTCACCATCAAGTCCAAATATCAACTTCCTAGCTCAAAGGATGGCTGAGATATTGCCCGGAAAGCAAGAAAGAAAATAATTAATCGATGGATGGATTAATCAATAAATCAAAAATACCCTTTATAGCCAAATCACTCGGTCACTGTCATGTCAAAATAACAGCTTCCCAGCTCAAAATATGTCTGAAATATTGCCAGGATGAGAAAAAAAAGAAGTAATGAATAAATCGATAATAATTAAGTAATTAATAAATTATTTGATTAATCAAAAAATAAATAAACCAATGTCACCCGCAGGGTGACCCGTATCTTGCCAAAAGGTGACCACGTGTGACTTCTTTAAGGTCACACTGAGGTGAACAGAGCTGCTATCCACCAGGAGTGACTCCTTGAGGAATATCTGCCCACGAGAGATTCCGATGAGAATCGTTCTACAGAGTAACCATGAAAAATATGCGTTTGCCTCATAACGTCACCAAATGACGTCTTAATGTCTCAAGCTTGACATATCTAGAAAGCACTCATCGAGGTGTTCAATTTGAGGTACTACACGGTATGGTTCCTAAAACTTGAAAATTTGACCTTGGGGTCAAATATGTTTGACCTTAGGTGCTAACCATGAAGGTCAAGTCCAATCGCCACCAAAAATTTATCAGCTGAGCGCCAGACCATGAACTATATTCCCATGAAGTTTGAAGACGATCCGATCAAAATTACTCAAAAAATAAGGGTTTCGTCGACTCCGCTGATTTGCAACAAAGTGACCTTGACCTTTGACCTTGACCTTCAAAATTTTATGTGCTGAAAGGGACCTCTCTAGGCCTCTGATATGCGAAGTTACAAAAATTTCCAATGATAACTGTGCTCTGCAGAATTTTTTATACGTGATAACAGACAAACAAACAAAAAAACAAATAAACAAAAAAAACATACAAGCTGACGAACATATCTTGCAAAAACTTCGTTTTGGCAAGATAAAAATATTGTTTTTGCCAAAGCACATATTCACTTTTGTCCCCAAATTTCAGCTTCTTAGATCAAAGGATGGCTGAGATATTGCCCAGAAAAATAAACAAACAGGAAAACAGAGTGAAAACTGAGTACTCCCTTCCTTCGGCACCCAGCAATGACATCATACGTGCCTGGATATGGCATTGGGAATGAGCGGTGATTGATTAATTGATGAATTGATTAATACAAAAGAGCTCAGTCTCAGAATACTTGCATCCGTCCATCCCTGCCTATGTCCGTCCGTCCTTGCATCCATTCCTACCTGCCTGCATGCATGAATCCGACCATCTGCCAACAATTGTCCTATCGAGGATACCACTAATTAAGCCCAATCTGCAAACAGTATGCTATAGTTGAGTAAGGTGAGGATAGATGGGCCGGTTTCAATTTACATGAAAACAAAAACATTTCCACCTTCATCTTCTTCTTCACTTATAATCATGGTGTTTCATTCAATCCTGTTTCTCATATCGATTAAAAGCTAACTATAATTAACAAATTTTTTTTCTTCAACATTTCCATTTTATTCATATCGCCCTATTAAACAACATTTTCAATTATACACAACCTTTTAAAACATCACAAAGAAGCTCGCTCTACTTGCAACACAGGTAAGAAAAGGATACAAGTAAAAAAAAAAAAACAGCTGATATTTCAGTAATTTAGTCACACGATTTTTAAAGAGTGAAAATTAATTTTTATTTATTTTATCTGGAAGCGACGGGTCTGACATTCTTGTAATTCTCAAAACGACGACAGTATGAAAGTCAAATTCACTGGTATTTCAAGAACAACCACAAAAACCAAAGCCACACCACCAGCGATTCCCATTGAGATTCGGTTTGCATTAGAAGCCAAAGCAAGTGAAAAGGCACCAAGAGAGGATGAAATGGTGAAACATGCAATCAAAAATGGTGGTCAACTGCTCCATACTAAATTGGCAAAACAATTGACAAAGAATCAGGAAGATGAGCAATATCCCCCCAAACTCAGAAAAACTCAAAGCTGATAGCAATCCTAAAAAGGAGACAAGATGGACCCAAATAATTACCATCAAATTAGCCTGCTACCCAATACTAATAAATTGTTCACAAAAGTTATCAATAACAGACTCGTGATTTAAATGGACAACAACCAACAATGGCAGCAAGCAGTTTTTGGAAGTGGATACTCAGCAATGGATCAATTACAAACAACAAATCAGCTCCTGAAAAAAACAAATCAACAGAATATAAATTACCTTTGTGCCCAGCATTTATTGATTATGAAAAAGCCTTCAACAGTGTGGAAACAAATGCGGTAATACTGATGATGATGATGATGATGGGAGATTTAATACAATACAAGCTGTATATCACTAAAAAGTCACTTTCAGATATGGGACGTTAACATTATTAAAGTGAACAATGGTAGAACAGTGACCTTGAAATTGCACCAAACTAGTGGAAATATCAAACTTGAAAGAAGTCTCAAACAAGGTGACACAATCTCATTAAAATTGTTCACTGCATGCCAAGGAGTGGTTAAACAGCAAAATTGGAAAAATAGAGGAATGTACGTAGACAAATAAAGATGAAACCCTCGACAATTCATTTTTTAAATTACAAACAATGCTGATGAACTGAATATCATGATGGAAGAGCACACGTTGGAAAGTCCAAAGGTCAGACTAAAAATGAATATGAAAAAGGCAAAAGGAATGTTCAACTATGACACAAAAAAAGAAATATTCAAATTGATTATCACAAAATTGAAGAAAACAACAATTTAAATTGCTTAGCACAACTCGTACAAATGGATACGGATCATTTTTGAAGAAGTGAAGAGATGCACAGGATGGACAGCATTTGGAGAATTAAGAAAGGTAATGAAAAGTAAATTGCCTTTGTATCTGAAAAGGAAGTGCACAATCAATGCATAATACCAGAAATGACTTATGTCAGTGAAACGTATCCTACGAAGAAGATTGGGCAAAGATGAATCACCACAAAAAGAGCCAAAGAAATGTACAACAAAAGGAAACAAGAAGAGAAACCATTGGATCAGACAGAAAAACAAAATCAATGAGAATCAAAAAATTATTTGAAATTGGGCTTGACACAGCAAGAATGAACAACCGATGCATGACATGAATTAGAATCTCGCAATATAGAGAAAGACTTGGAAGACGTAGAGGGAGAGGAAAAATTGAAAAATTCACTCAAGCATAATGAGTCTGAACTCATCTGGAGAACAGCAAAGAATAGACCATGTTGAGGAAGGCCTTCAGCTTGCAGTGTGCTGAAATATGTTAGTTGTGTCAAGTCAAGTTTACTAGAACAATGCATGAAATCAACAGGATGTTGATTGAAGTATTCCAACTGCCGTGGGAAGCAAGGGAAAACTGAGGTTTCGAGTGTTAACCCTTCATCAGAACAAGAGAAAGAAAAGGGATAGGGGTGAGCTCTAATACAGGGCGGGGTGAGTCAGAGGTGGACGGATCAGAGTGGGGTCAGGGGTTAAAAGTCGAGGGGACTGGGACCCGGAGGAAAGTGAAAATAATCGGGGAAAAACAATAAGTGACAAATAAAAGTAAATATAAAATATATGAAAAAAAAAAAAATAAAAAACAAAATAACAAATTAAAGATTAAATTTTAAAAGAAAAAAAATAAAATAATCATGATTACAAAATAAAAACTAATATAAAGGAGATAAACGAGGACAGGAAAGAGCAGAGGAATAATGAAGGAGAGTGAGAGGAGAGAAAAAAAAATGAAAGTTAAGATGGATAAAATGTAATAAAGTAAAATATAAGGGGAAAACAGAGAAATGGAAGAGATTGAAAAGTTATGAGATGGGAGATCTAAATTAATGAAAGCCATTGGCTGATCCTGCAGATTTTGCTGTTTGTGTTGACGATTGTCTGTGCTGCTGAGATGGAAAGAAAAATCTGAGACCACCATGTGACTGAAGGAATGTCAGGGAAGTTCGAAGTTTTCAGAAACCAGCTGATTCTGAAATTCTGGCACTTGTGCCACTATTTTATTTTTTGCTGTCATTTTGCTGGATGTCATTTTTTTGCGGCACCCAGAGGACTCTGGTGTTAGTTTGTACATCGAGCAAGTGTTCATGAAAGCAATCGCCCAGTCTTTGCCCAGTTTCACAGATGTAGATCTTCTTGCAGAGAGTGTACATTATTAAATCGATGACATTCACTGAGGTTCAGTCAAAGTGGGTCTGTGACTTAAGAGTGAAGACTGTTTTGGGGTCCTGAGAGCAAAGTGTTTGGCTTGATAAAAGGGCAGGTGTTACGGCGACTCTGTGAATACTTGAACGTTTCTGGTGGGAGGTCAGAGTGCAATGATCCTTCAACTCAAGAATTTGTCAAATTTCTGTTCCACTTGAAAGAGATGAGAGGAGGTTGTGGGAAAATCGAAGTGGTGTCAAGATCATTCTGTAAAAGCTCAAATTCTTCTGGATGATGTTCTTGACTCAAAGATTGATGTAATGGTTTATCAGTGTGAATGGGATCCTTTCTTCAGTTTATATTTTTGTCAGAAAGTTGTAAAGCCATTTGTCTGCCAGTGTTGCGGGTGCGTTCCGATGCACCGACCACAATGGAGTTGGGAAAGGCATGTTCAGTGAAGAACTTGCACATCTCGTTTGGTGTTGATTCAAAGCCAGAATCATCATTGCACAGATGACGGAGTCACAAGGAACTGAAAATATGGAATGGAACTTTTGATATGGGAAGGGTGGGTAGATGAATATCGAAGGTGGTGGTGTGAATCTGCAGGTTGAGAAAGGATAGTGTTGGCAAGTCCATTCCTTTTAACTGTGAAATTAATGTTGAGAAAGGTGACAGAGGTACGAAAAATCCTTTGTGCCTAGCATTTATTTATTACACAAAAAAGTTCAGGGGTTAAAAGTGATGTGAAATTGAGGGTAGGGTGTAAAAAAATTGGCAGGTCCTCTCTGCCGCAGGATGTGGCAGAAATAAAGTCATCCATGCAGTGGCCAAATCATCCTGGGGTGGGACAGTCAAGCTGGTCGAAAATTTGTTTTTCAACGAAACAGACAAAACTACAGTATTCATAGAACACGTTACCCCACACAGTGTTCATCCATATACTTCAATTGAAATAAAATAATGATTTTAAAGATCGTTTAAAAAAATTCCGGAGGTTTAGCGGAGTCTTATACATCACCCGTATGCACCACCTGATGTAACTTGTCTAAATGGTACTGCGAAACGGAAGGGATTTGAAAGTGAAGTGTAAAGAAGACTTTGTGTTCTATATTGTTCAACTATATACTCTAATTTAATTTAAATAAAATAAAGACTGTAGAAATCGTAGAAATAAATTAATTCCAGAATTTACCACCATTGATTCAGTATCTATTACACCACCCGATCTAATACATCAGATTAGTTATTCGTGCCTATTGTATGTGTCCTTTATAACATCCTTAAAAAAAGTTTAGCTTCCTGTTTGGAATGATTTTCAATTTTGTTTGACTGCCAGACAGGCAGACAGAATAAAAATATTATCTTTCTTTTCTTTGCGTGCACGATCAGGACAAATTCAAAGACAAAGTACTGCTAAATGGCAGCTTTGTTTTCTGATTCATGTTCCAAATATAACATTTAATTAAAATAAGTTGTTACTCGATTATAAACTGACATTTATAGACGGATCGAAGGATGGACGTGAACCAATTACTTAACCCTGATTTTCACTTCATGACTGACCAGGCTTGCAAAGAGGGTATGGGGAAATAACAAACTGACCATACAAACTAAAGTGGCAGTCTACATACTCTGCATTCTCAGCATGCTCTTGTATGGTAGCGAGTCTTGGATGCTCCACTGTAAAGAAAAAAAGACAACTCCTTATACATGCGTAACCTGAGACACATACTCGGGATATCATGGAGAGATTGAATCCCCAACACCGAAGTCCTCATATGTGCCCAGACTCCAAGCATGTTCACACTGCTCAGCCAATGCCGACTTCGCTTGCTCGGCCATCTACACTGAATGGAAGGTGGGAGGATGGATCCCCAAGGATATACTGTGTGGAGAGCTGGCATCTGGCAAGAGAGCTGTTGGATGTCCTTATCTCCGATTCAAGGACATTTGCAAAGGTGACATGAAAGCTCTGGACATTGATGTTGAAGGGTGGGAAATGCTTGCCAATGATCGGAGCCAGTGGAAGCAGGAACTGAACAATGGCCTCAGAAGAGGTGAGGCTAAGCTACAGCAAGTCATGGAGCCAAAAAGAACCTGGAGGAAGTACACTAACTGGGTGACCCCAGCTGAGACCATGTCCAAGTGCAGCCGATGTAACGGAGAAGTGCAGTAACCGTGCAACCCCAGCTGAGATCATCTAGAAGTGCAGCCGATGTAATGGAGACTACCATTCCTGAGTGCACTCGTTTAGTTACAGCAGATGCTCCTCTCCCAATTGTCCTTCCCAAAAGGAGCGCAAATCCATAGTCTCTCGAGACTGACGGATGACAACGCTTATGTTGCACATAAAAACAGTAAGTTTCCTGTTTGGAATTATTTTCAATATTGTTTGACTGCCAGGCAGGTGGACAGAGTAAAGAAGTTATCTCACTTCTCTCTGGGCATGTGCGGTCAGGACAAATTCAAAGCTAAAGTATGATAAAATGGAAAAATTGTCTTCTTATTCTTGTTATGATCTGTGTTCAAAATATAACATTCAATTTAAATTAGTTGTTCCTCGATCAAAAAATGACGATCATAAACTGATCATATGGATGGACAGACATGAACCAATTGCTTAACCCTTTCTTCACTTCGCGGGGTAAAAATTAGTGCAGAACTGTATTTACATTGTGAATTTAAATTGTAACCGGTCATTCCTTTGATTCTTTGCGTGTTTCATTCCCACACTAATTGTTGGGTTGATCACCTCGCAGGTTTAATCAGTTCACGACACTGCACTCTAATCATAGTAATTAAAACTTCTGCTCAGTTGTTCTTGCGAAAGAGTAGCAGCAAGATTAGTTCTTTCGATCGCATTTGTGACAATGCTCACATTTGCATTTGTGTGAAAAGAGTGAGAATAAGAAGAGTATCTATTGAATATGAAAAGAGTGAGCAATTTAACCTGGGTTGTTTTTGTTATCAGGTTTTTTGATTCCAACAGGGATGAGAAGAAAAACTAAGCAGGGTAGGAAAGCAGTGAGTTCAGTAGAACTTGGATAAGGGTGGAAATAGGGAGATACAGTGATTTAAACGTCTACGGTTGGATTTGGAAAAGCTAATGAACTTATATTTAATCCCATCTACTTCAGTCAACACAGCCACATAGTTAAAACATAGTTGTCGTTAAATAGACATTCATTCAGACCATGTTCCCGCTTGTGCCTACCAGCCATCCACTCAACAAAAAGGTTGTAGAGCTGTTGTTCGCACGTGGCACCAATCATTCGAACCACATTAGGGTGTTCCAGCCTGCTCAGGAGTCTGATTTCCTCCCGCAGGCTCGCAACCACCTCTTCCTGCTCTGCACTTGTGCTCCGCACAAATGTCACCTGTTAAAGCATGGAGCTTACTTTCAGGGTGGAGCAAAGTGAAACATCAGTTTTTACAATGAAAGGACACCCTTATAATAAAAAACTGAAAGGGGCACACTGTCTCAACCAATCGGAGTGATATTAGAAAAAACGAAGCAACACCAATTTGTACAGCTGCCCAGCAAGGAAAGGCTCTAGTCTGATGTATTGATGAAGACCATTCAGTGGTCAAAACACCAGACGAGAGCCTTAGTGCTTTGCGAGGTGGCAATGCTAGTTGGTGATGCTTTCATTTTTGAATCCGGATTATCCCTACTGCACCCAGTTTTTGGCAATCAGAATTCAGAATGAATATTATTGTGACCTATTATAACATATTCTGGCTAATTTTACCATTCATACTTTTAATCACACCTGTTTGACAGCCATCAATGTGCCAGTGCCAATGTCCTGTGCTTGGAAGCAGCAGGAGAAGGCACCGAGGCCAATCTGCTGCCCCCTGTGCCATTCAACGCCCTCACGATACGGCATCGTAGCACGGGTGTGCCCTGGAATATTCTCCATACCCTGTGGAGATAACAAGGACAATTGTGAGGAATCGGCAGAAAAGAGAGGACGACAGATTTTCTTTTTTGATAAAGAGATTGAGCATACAGCTTTTTAACTATTGAGGGACCTAATGTTATTTTAATTCTCAATCCAACGTAGATTTATTCAAATATTTTGCTGTGAGCTGTAGTTTCCAGGGACATTTGTCGGTGAGATCACACCACTCGCCAGCTTTTGGAAAGACTCCTTTCTCGAGATGGAAATATTTTGAAATACAGTAATTCCTCAAAGTAATTGATCGCACAGTGGTATCTCGGCAGATTGAGCGATGTTACATGAAATCAATGTGTTAGGAAAACAACTGAAAATCCTGTGAGCCATATAATAATCCAAGCTTACATGTGAATTTAAAATTAGTGCTGCAGCGAAGTCGATGGTGCGCCATCGGAGATCCCGACGCTTCCTGCCGAAAGCAAAGTTGAAAGGTGGAAAAAATTTCCACGAGGAATATCTTAATATGAAATTTTGAGTTTAATCCCCCCCCCCCCCCGTTTTGACCCCCGGTAGGTCAAAGTCTCCACCCCCTAAAGGAATGAACCGGGGGTCAAATCAATAAAATCGTTACATACGTCATGCGTCTCCCAATGTTGATTGCATATCCAATGTTTCATTAAAAATGTTCCCATAATTGTATTTTTTAGTATTTGACCACTCCACAGGGGGTGAGGCCAAAATGATACTACCTTTGCACCTTCGTGCCATGTGGTGATCATAACCACCAAGTTGGGTAAATTTCTGTACAACTGTTTAGGAGGAGATAGCGTGACGAAAGGACAGACTGACAGATAGATGGAGCCGATGACAATATCCCCCCGTTTTTTTTCCAAAAGCGTGGGGATAATTAGCGTGCAGGTACCCTACGTTTTACACTCTTGTATGCATTTAAATTTTCTATCTTTATTATTATTACTATTATCATTATTTTATACCATCAAATTAGAAATCGGATAGATCAAGGAATGAGTTCCTGTAATAATCCTTAATTTGCATTTTATAGTATCAGGATGAACTACATCTTTGAACACATCACTGTGAAGATAGAAACATTGGAATTATTCCCTTTCATAACATGGTCCAGTTTTGTTTGTAAAAAGTTGGGGGTCTACAGAGTGGCCAGAAAGTCGTTTTATCCCTCCCCATTAAAGCATTTGTAGTGACTCAGTAATTTTCTCAATAATTCATTAATTTTTCAAACACGTGAACAAATAAAGCAAACGCGTGAACTCTGGTGGCCAATCAGTGGCATTTTTCCGGAGAGCCGATGCTAAAAAGGCCGAGGGCTCACCGGAGATTTTTGGAGACGACACGTTGGAAGTTTGCGTGCCTTCTCGGCCAAGCCTTTCTCATCCCTATTCATGAGTCACTCAACACGTCATTATTTTTCAGTGACTTTTGGTTCAATTTTATCAAGACTATTGAACGAAGTGGATTTCACTTGTTTGGTTAAACAACCACGACTGCAACGGACGAGTTTTCCTCTTCTGCCTGCCATTTTTCGGCGCCATGATAAAGCCGCAATGGCTCAGCGCCATTAAATCTTTCCTTCTTTACCAACCACTAGACGACTAGAGAGACGATGAAGGAGCAGTCATCAGCCGGACTTCATCGTCAACACGTCATTGCATTGTTAATGTGAGTGAGATTTCTCTTGTTCTGGTTTAAGCATCATCATCTCAAGCAGCATACGAAAGGGAATAATCACCACAATTCATTCTTAAACTCTTAATATACAGGTTTTATTTCACTGCACTTACAATGATTAAACATTGTATCTGCACGAGCCCATCAAGTACATTACATACCCGTAGTGCCTGTGGCGATTTCAGACTGTCTGAAACCGACCACGAGTCATGTGGTGTCTTGAGCGATTACTTGCCTCCCATGGACCGGTCTACTGCATGCAGTGACCGGTCCATGGAACAGCCGGGCTCATGGGGATGGGTCTTTTCTGTAAGGAATGTGATACTACCGCTATATGTCTCAGAAAGGAGTAACTTGTTGACACGGGTCCTACTCCCCTCCCCCAGAATATCTCGACGATGCTTGCCACTTACTGCGTGTGGCATGGCCCTCTCAGGGGAGTCTGTTGGGGTGAGCAACGGGCATTCTGCCGGCAACCTCAGACTCTTGACCTGATTTGGCTTAACCATACGGGGTCAACCACTAGGTCTTTGCGTGTTAAGCACCACCGGCCTGGTAATATCAGTGTGCACCGTGCCCCGCACTCTTCCGAGCAGATGGTCTTGCCCACCATGCCAGTTGCGCAGATCATGTGGATGTACTATGTACATATGGACGGACAACCCGAAAACATAAAGCGATGGGCGACTGTCAGCAGAGGAATAGAAATATGCTCCTCAATTTCAAAAGAGGCTTTGTATCAATTTGGTGAAGCCGTGGCTGTCTCCATGGATATTACTCAGAAATGCCCAGGTGCATCTACTGTTTAAGGCCCGGTCACACCTTGACGTTTTAGCCAACGTATGCCGATTTTTGAATTTTTTTTCTAAAACGCTGGCACACGTTGAATACGTTATGGGTAAGTTTTGATAACATTGAGAGCACGCTGAAAAACACTGCCATACGTCGTTGTACGTTGGCTTTATACGTTGTACTTTTCGGTTGTCCTCAAATTTTTTCATGCTTGAAATTTCACGACGTATGCCGGCGTATGACTCACACGTTCCGCTACGCTGGCCACAAGTTGTATGCACGGTCTGCGATCGTTGACAGACGTCAACACATGCTACTTGTAAGTTAATCATAAGTTGAGACACGCCGAGGTAATGTTTAGCGTACCTGAAACTTATTTCTAACCTATGATTAACGTGTTGTTGGCACGTTACGCGATCGTTGCCACACATCGACAGACGTTACTTTTAAGTTACTCATAGGCTGAAAGACGTCGGTATAATGGATCGTCCTTGCATCAGCGTCCACAGCCACGGCCAGGACACTTATTTGCAGCATTCTTCAAACTTTTCTTCGGCATGACGAGGATGTTCACACTTCGATGTCGAGCTTGGCTATGATTCCAATTGTCCATCGGCAGCGTCTATTTAAAATAGTCGAGTTTGAGCGTTTTAACACGTTCAGAAGAAACGCTTCAAATTTCCAAACCCCAGCGTCAAAAAACAAAGGCGAGTGACAGCAATTTAAATCGTTCATTGTAAACAATGAAAATAGCTGAGTGGTACCGTTTAGAAGTCGTTGAGTGTAAAAAAAATCAAATTATTGAGCGCAAGCGTCTACTTTCAATAGTGGAGATGCAGCCATTTAAATCGTTGAGTGGCAGCCTATGAACCTACCCGTGGACACGCGGACGCAAGGACGATCCATCATAACCCACACCCTCCCCCTCACACTCACCTACTACTGCCAACATGAACAAACTACTACTAATACTAATACTGATACTAATACTGATACTGTTACTGCTGACATGGACATCGACTCAAAAAGGACTCGAAAACACTGTTGGGTTCCCCTTTTATGAGCAGCATTTTTATATACCAATTCCCAAAATCGCTGGGAACACGTCTTTATATGGAAGTTGTAAGCTAGAAACTCGTTAATTTTTTTTTTTTTGTCGACCAGAAGACGTCATTGGAATACGTCTACATACGTCGATGTGTGTTGGGACGACGTAAAGAATTGGTTCAAAGCACGTCAAACATAAGTTAGAAATAAGTTTCGCGTAAAAAAGACATTACCGCGATGTGTTTCGACTTATGAGTAGCTTATAAGTAGCCTTTGTGGACGTGTGTAAAACTTATCCCCATCGCATGTGGAACGTGTGTCATACGCCGAGTATGTCGTAAAATTTTGAACATGTTTAAAATTTCTTGACGTACTCTACTTACTACGACGTATGATAGCGTACTTTAGCGTTGTACTCACGTATACCAAACTTACTCATACCGTATTTGACGTGCCCCAACGTTTTAGACACATTTTTCTTAGGTCAGCATACGCTGGCAAGATTGCCAAGGTGTGACCGCGATGTTGACACTTCCATTTCTACGGCAGTTATGATTCGAATCGTTGTGCGTCAGCCTTTTAATAGGCTACGTCACGACATCGTCGGCGATGCGTGCAACGCGCTATGCCTAAGTTATACTATCGTTGGGCATCGGTTGTGTAGGCCAACAACAGGTTCAGCATTCGTTGGTATAAGTTATCTATAACACAACGAAACGTTCTGTGTCCATTACTAATATGTTATACATACGACCAACTCGTTATGAATACGTTCGAATCTTAAAAAAAAAACATCAAAAGTTCAACGTCAGCCAGATTTTACATACATTTTAATACGTTGCCATCGCTGGCTAAAACGTCAAGGTGTGACCGGGCCTTTAAGAGTGTATTTTACGTACAAGGATACAACATGAAAAATTCAACATCACTCACATGTAGTCGTTCTCAGTTTTTGAAATATCACTTGTACGTCACTTTAGGAAATACTGCGAATGATCTCCAGGTGGAGGTTCTTTATTCACGGAACGTCGTGGCGTCACTTGTCCTGATCGGTTTTTTTGTGTGGAATTGCCTTCATGAGGCAGAGCGGCCAGTGAAAAGAATTTTCTCTTGAGTTGATCAGACTATGCAAACAAAATATTCTATCTATTCCTTTGACTTGATGCTATCAATCAGATGGAAGTTGGGATTGTAGCTTTGTTAAGTAGATAAAGTCAATATATAAAAGAGTATTGCTCACTCTATCATTTTATGGACTTACCTCATTTTGGACCAGGATGATATCTAGGCCTCCCTGTGGTTTCAATTGAGGAATAACAGGTAAGGCATCTTGCGAGGCTGAAATTGCCATGACAACTGCAAGAGCTTCTTCTTCTTCTTGCTCCATCTTTTCCTTGCAATTCCACTGTTGCTTAACTTCTTCCTGATATGAATCATCTTTATGTGTCGCACCACTGTCACCTTTTTTATATCCTGGCTCCCCAGCCACTTCGCTCAAGAATGTAACTCCATTGGGTTCACTGGGAGTCGGCGAATGCTTAGATTTGTGGCAAATATTCTTGTTCTCAGCCTTATTGCTTTGCAGTGAATCACCATCAACAGTATTTTCTTGCTCAATTCGTTGAAGTGGTGGTACTTCAGAGGTCTTCCTTCGCCGCCCAGCTCGTCTTGCCTCCCGGCCCCTTTCTTCGACCGTCCGTCCGTCTCTGCGGCTTTCAACTGCACGATTTGTCGCCACCCTGGAAGCTCCTCCTCCTCCTCCTCCTCCTCCACTTGTTGCTCCCTCAATTCGACCTCCAGCATGCTTCCTGTTACTCTCTGAGTGGCGATGCTTCACTACCCCTGTTGCCACACGAGCCCCAGGTTCTGTCCATGAAGGCGTTTTGCTTTGACTCTGTACATGATTTCCAACATCACCTGTATTTGCAGACGTGGGACTTGCTGAGGCTTGTACTGAATTTGAGGCCTCGGATAGAGGCCCTGGAGTTAGGTTGAGAGGTTTTCCACCAACCTTTGCACTTACAGAATTGACAGCAGTGATTGTCCCACTTGGTTTACTACTTGGGCCAGGTGTATCTGGAGGATTCACAACAGGGAGAGTCTTTCCTTCAGCTCTAGCTACATACTGAAGTCTGCTTTTCCCAGGAAGCCCTACAATGGGTCGCAGTCCAGTTTCTGAAGGCTTTGGTGTAGCTGGCAGCATACCAACATGACAAGCTGAGGTCCGAATGTCTGTACTCTGTCCCCGGACACATGAATCATCAGGAAGTGCCACATTTTCTGCTTTTGATATCAAAATCTTTGGCACGGAAACCAGATGAGAAGCAGCATTTTTTGGCTGAGAGGCGGGGTGGTTGAGAGACTGTGGAGTGAATTGTGCCACTGGCTCAGAGGCATAAGGGAGGAAAGAGCCGTGGTGAGCAGAGGGATCTGCAGAGAAGGAAGAAAGATCAGTGAACCTGCTGGCAGTTTGTGAGTTGGTTGAGAGTAGTGAAAGAGCCAAATTGGTGTTCAGAGAGTTATGTGGTGTTGGAGGCTCAACGAATCCATCGAAGCGGCCATCAGTAGCAGGATCAGGAATCTGAAAACAAGAAGCTATAGTCATATATTTTGAACGTCATTTATATTTTATACATTTTCGTATCTACTGATATTCTTATTCATTTAATTATTAATCTATTTCTCATTTTTTTCAGCAGAATACATTTTGAAGTACCTAAGATATGAAGGCATGTCGCTTTCTATCCTACATTTCTGCTCCTTGAGTTTGAATTATTTGTATTCTGAATCAATTATTTGCTTTATATCTGAAAACCCATGAAGGTGAAAACAACTACAGCATTAAAATAAACTTTCTCTAAGTGGACAAAATTAACGAGAAAAATCAGTGAAACGTGTTGACTTCCAGAAAACAAATCCACATAATTAGGACAAAAATTACACGCGATTCCATTCCCTGGCATACCCTAATTATTGTCAACCCACCCCCCTTCACTTCTCCACCGACAAAATAAATAATTCCAATGCAATTTAATGAGAGCTCATTGTGCAATGTACCGGCTTTCCCTTTGGAACGCAGTCGTGTTTTATTGAACGAATGTCTTTCATGCAAAATAGAGGTTCATGCAGTTTTCTTTTTGTAAGCACAGCACAGGGTCAAAAACATTTAAGAAAGGCCATTTGATCGAATGAGGTCGTACGTAAGTGGAGAGAGAGAGGGTTTGGAGGAGGTGCTGAATGAAGGAGGTGGGGTGAAGGTGATGAGTGAATAAAATGGATTGGATGGAGTGAGATTGAAAATGTTAACTTCTCAAAGAACAGTAAGATACATATTTTGATTGAACTTCATCATCAGGATGTGAGAAGTACACAACCTTTCCACTGATACCGGAATTAATACAAGCCTTGTATTCTTAACAACAACAAATATGCAATGGCGCTGTTTGTCAAAATGGATGATTTTAAAGTACTGGTTTGCTTGGAAGATGCACAAGTACTGGATAGCTCCGCCATTAAATCACAGAATATTTTCTCATTCTCTGCGTCATATTTGAGACATTGGAATGTGACCTTCCATGCTGCCTGAAACTTTCTTTGCCGTCTCTTCTCACAGTCACTCTGCTTCTTGGCATGGGAAGTCCCACCATTGGACCCCATGACGTCATCAGCTGAGATCAGTGATGTGCCAACCAAACACTGGGGCACACTATCCTCTTGATCCCCCTCGACTTGTCTTCCTACTACTGCTGCCTCAGGAACACTCTCCTTTTGACGTTCTGCTCCACATTTCGTCTTTTTGTCAGTGCAAATCCGAATTGAGTCTTTTCTACCTCATTCCTCTGATTTATCTCAATCAATCTTGCCTGGTCCTAATTGGCCACACTTTACTCTTACACGGGTGTCATGTGTATTCATTGATATAATTATATTTATTAATGAACAGGCAAACAAAGATTACATGTATATGTGGGAAAATTACATGCCCAAACCAGGAATTGAACCCGGGTCCTCTGGTAAACCATACAAGTGCTCTGCCATCTGAGCTGTCTGGGCGTCCCACAAACTGCACATGAAATTCTCTCACATATAGATGCCACTCTCTTTCCCCATCATAATCAACCTGGGTTCGATTTCTGGTCTGGGCATGTAATTTTCCCAGATATACATATAATCTTTGTTTGCTTGTCAGTGGTCTCTCTGTCTTCCAACACCTCCTTTCGGGTCTTTCACCCTCTGTCCTTTCCATGCTTTGTCCCTTCTCCCCAGGGTTCTGCAGGGCACATCTGGTCCACCAGCAACCCTCTTCTGGTGAACAACCTCGATACCGAATCTCTTGCAGATTCTCTTCAATTTACTTCATCCATCAAGCCTGGTGTTGGCTTAGTGGTGAGGGTGGCGGCTTGGGATCCGAGTGTCCTGAGTTCAAGCCCCGTTGGCTGTTGAATTAACACCAGGGGGTTGACTCAGCCTGTCATCCTTCTGAGGTCAGTGAAATGAGTACCAGTGTACTGGTCCCGGTGTATGCCCCGGTTACAATAGGTGTACCATATCCCTGTGTGTGTCGTAAGAGGCGACGAGGGTTGGCGTCAGGAAGGGCATCCGGCCATAAAAAAAACATTGCCTCAAAAAAAGCCAACCCCTGCAGAGCAGGGAAAAATGGCTGTAAAAACGGTCATTTTTTTTTTTTTAACTTCATCCATCAATGTCTTGAAGAGAGTTGTTCATCACCATCTCAGATCATCCCCCATCCAAAACCATGATCTTTTCGACCTCTGCCAACCCCTTAATCCCCCAAACCCAACTCTTTCCAAATTTCCAGTTTTTCCTTCTTGAGAGTTTGCTTCTGTATCCATCTTGTCCACACCCTGTGTCCTCCTATATCATTCATCCTTATCCGCATCCCTTGTTTGTCCGTATCCATCCATTTTGTCCCTCGGCCCTGCTGTTGTTGTTGTTTCCCCCTCTATCTTTGCTGTTCCTTTTGTTCTGTTGCGTATTGATCTGTTCTGTGTTATAGTTCTTCCACGAGGCTTGACGTTGTATCGAAAAAAATAAGAAAAAAAACGAAGAAAAAAGAAGCAGCATACAGTTACCATATGATCACACGTGATGTGAATATCATTGGCATGCGATACCTGCAGTGCTCCTAGGATACCCATCTCACGAGCAAGGCCAATCACTCGCTGCCTGAGTCTGGCCGCACTTCCATCTGCACCAGGAAAGGAGACCTGGCACACATGGATGGGAGACAGATACATGCTCAACAAAACATTATTAGCTCCAATAAATACACATAGATCTTGAAGTACACTGCGCAAAGTAAAGACTTGTAACTTGAAGAATGCTTTGTAGTTTGAAGCCATTTATTACTAAATATACAAAATCGGCCAAATTTTTGACAGATCCAACCTGTTATTTTCTCTATTTTTTGCCCTTTACTCCTTTTTTAGGGCTGATGTTAATGTGAATTTGTGAAACCCATGGTACCAGAGAACACCGTCCCTATTTCAAAGTTTGCCAGGATGGCATAGAGGGAGTCCATTTACTTGTCTTTGAGCTGTCTCGTTGAGATTTGATTCTCGACCCAACTATAAATTGGCCGATTGGTGCTTCACAGGCAATCCGTGACTGTGTGCCATCCCTTACATAGATGATAACCTGGGTGTCCCATCTGCTGGCATAAGTTTCTGGATGTTAAAGATCCCAAGATGTCTTTCAATGAAAATCCGGCAAATCATCACCGGCACCCTGGCCAAATTCCAAATTCCTGCCCTAAGGTGCAGGGGGCATTGCATCAGTGAAACAGCCATGTTATTAATATAGTAGTGCAGCCAGTGCTTGATTGGATGGGAGGGGGAGGCTTATGACTTATAGGATACCAGTAACGACTCAAAGGGGCCAAGTCGGAATTATTTTCTTGAGGATAACTGTAACCCATAGTAATTTTTCTTGTCCTTGAAGAAAATAGAATGCATAGTTTCTATCCAAAAGTATAGTGTGGGAACATATTGTACCATCTGGTTTGTCATGAATGTTGTTTCCCAATCATGAATGTTGCTGTTTTTTTTCTCAAATTTTATACATAGTGAATAAAAAAAACAACCACCCTAACGACTTTTAAACAATTTGTGGCCAGGTGCTGAAATATCATAAGCTGTCTTATAATTATATTCAGTCACCTGCAAACTAGTGAATTAATTTCATGCATCATTTCAAGAATGGTTGGGCATTTTAGTGCTCATCCCAAGTTCTCCTCACATCATTTAGAGTTAATTCACATTAAGGTCAAATCTCAAATTCTTTCCTTCTCCTGTAGTTCATGGCATGCCCCTTGTACCAAAATATCACAACCATTGAGACTTGGCCAATAATGTCAAACCTGTTATATCAAGTTGTGATTTGAGGGAAACTGATATCCTGATATCCCCAATCATATACCAAGAGATTGAATCAATCTCATCAACCTTGTTCAAATGACGATGCCTCATTGGGCAAAGCGAGACCTAAATAAACTTATCAATCATACCTGCTGGTATTGCGTGTATGCTGAAGTGAGCTGTTGCTGCTGTCGGCCATTCCCGGCTTCAGCAATCATTGCGACGAGATGTTGGTACACACTCGGCACCTGGGCAACCATTCGGGCTGCGGTCAAGACGAGGCGCCCAGACACTTTGCCCACAAGAGAATGTGAGCTGTCCAGAAACTTGAGTGCAAAAGCTAGGAGAGACAACAGCTTGTTGTATCTGTGAAAAACAGAGTGACGTGTGAATGTCAAAGAACAGGAAGTTGAGACAATCAAGTTAGTTAGGAGGAAGGGAAAATTTGTCTGAGAGATCATGTGAAATGGGCACAGGAATATATTAACTGTTCTAGTTTTGTAACATGGAGTGTGAAAAACACAGGTGTTGCTGCAATGTTGGGGAATAAACAGACAAGAACAGCAGTCAAAGAAGCAACACCTTTTGGGGTCCTCATCCTCAGTAGTTTCCTCTGACTCATTCAGAACATGTGGGTAGAACTCAGTGGGAAATTCGAGAAGCAGGCGGTCAACAAAGCATAGACGGCCCAGCAGGGCTTGCCAGTTGGCATAGTATGTTTGAGTGGCTAGAATGCAGCTCAACACAAAGTCCAAGCCTCCAAGGCCCAGTGACACTAAACAGAAACATAACAAAGAGATCTTGTTAATGCAGTTATAGCTTTTGGTCGTGATTCAGTACATCATTTCAGGACTGTCTCGAAGTCCTTTTTTGTTGGACTCAGAATCAGACACGAATGTAAAGGACCAGTCACACCTTGACGTTTTAGCCAGCTTATGCCGAT
The DNA here is from genome assembly GCF_056783735.1 of Eptatretus burgeri. Taxonomy (NCBI): domain Eukaryota; kingdom Metazoa; phylum Chordata; class Myxini; order Myxiniformes; family Myxinidae; genus Eptatretus; species Eptatretus burgeri. The sequence continues at coordinate 23,053,216 of NC_140971.1, forward strand.
TTTTGAAAAAATTGTCTAAAATGCTGGCACACGTCGAATACGTTATGGGTTAGTTTTGGAAACATTGAGAGCACACTGAAAAACACTGCCATACGTCGGAGTACGCTGGCTTTCATCGTTGTACTTTGCGGTTGTCCTCAAATTTTAGCATGCTTGAAATTTTACGACGCATGCCAGCGTATGACTCACACGTTCCGCATAATGCTGGTCATAAGTTGTAGGCACGTTATGCGATCGTTGACACACGTTACTTGTAAGTTAATCATAAGTCGAAACACGTCGAGTAATGTTTAGCTACCCGAAACTTATTTCTAACCGATGAGTAACGTGTTGTAGGCACGTTATGCGATCGTTGGCACACGTCGACAAAAGTTACTTGTAAGTTACTCATATGTCGAAACACGTCAAGGTAATGGTTAGCGTCAGTGTTCCAGACTCCCTGGTTTTTTTTTTTCCCCCTTCGGTTTGACAGTGATGTTGACACTTCGATTTCTAGTGCGGTTATGATTTAAATCGTTGAGCAGCAGCCTATTCATAATATTATATTATAACCGCACAAGAAATCAAAGTGTCAACATCACCGTCATACTGAAGAAAAAAAAAACCAGGGAGTCTGGAACACTGATGCTAACCATTACCTCGACGTGTTTCGACTTATGAGTAACTTACAAGTAACTTTTGTCGACCTGTGCCAACGATCGCATCTCGTGCGTACAACTTATTCCCATCGCATGCGGAACGTGTGAAGCATAAGGCAAGTACGTCGTAAAATTTTTAACACGTTTAAAATTACAAGATGTACTTCACTTACTACGACGTATGATAGCGTACTTTAGCGTTCTATTCACGTAGACCAAACTTACCCATACTGTATTCGACGTGCGCCAGCATTTTAGACACATTTTCCAGAGATCGGCAGATGCTGGCAAGATCGCCAAGGTGCGACTGCGATGTTGATACTTCCAATTCTCCAGCGGTTATGATTTGAATCGTTGTGTGGCAGCCTTTTAATAGGCTACGCCACGTGATCGTCGGCGATACGTGCAGCGCGCTATGCATAAGTTAGCCTATCGTTGGCCATAGGTTGTGAACGCCGACAACAGGCTAAGCATTCGTTGGTATAAGTTATCTATAAGACAACGAAACGTTCTGTGTCCGTGACTAATATGTTATGCATACGACCATCTCGTTATGAATACATCTGAATCTTTAAAAAAAATATCAAAAGTTCAGCGTAAGCCACCGTTTTACATACATTTGATACGTTGCCATTGCTGGCTAAAACGTCAAGGTGTGACTGGGCCTTCAGACTTGGAATCGGAGTTTAAACATGGTGACTTAAAATAATCAAATGCGGGAGACGAGGTCAAGTCAAACACAATAATAGATCCCACTGTTAATGTTAAATATTTTCATGTTAACCGTGAAATGATACCTCCTTAAGACATACAAACAAGTCACATCACTGCACATCTTCACTTAGGAATTGATTGATTTACATTGAATTACCTATTCTTTCAAAAAACGTAATTTACTAAACACCGAGCATGGATATATTGAGTAGAAGAGTTTGTCAAATCTTCATGTTCAGTCAATTGTCCTCGAGACATGGCAGATAGTTTTAGTATGAATGATGCAGATGCAGCCAGTGAGGAGTTGCTTCCCTTTATTTCTAGATTGGTCTCCCATTGACTTTCTTGACATCAACTCGTCCTGGGAATTCTTTCAAAGAAACTTGCTCTCTCTCATGCACAGATTTATCCCATCTCGTCTTCAGTTGTCCGACCCTTCCTCCCCGCCCATGGTACATTGAAGCTTGTGGCGAGGCAGTGGTCATGAAACAACTTGCTTTTGCCTCATGGAAGGATAATCCAACTGAAGGAAATCTCAGTTCCTTTCACAAAGCTCGGAACAAGTGTGTGTCTATCCTGAGGAGGGCCAGGAACCAACATCTATCTAATCTCAAGTCTGAACTCTCAAACCTGTCTCCCTGCTCCAAATCCTGGTGGCGTATAGTTAAGTCTGTTTCTGGTGTATGTTCTCCCTCCATCCCCTCTATTACCTCAAATGGCCGCACAGCTGACACGGCACATGAAAAGACTGAATGCCTAAACTCCGTGTTTGCTTCTAAATCTTGTGTCCCAAACCCATTGCTTTCTGCACCCACCTTATCCAGTCACACCCAGATGTTCCTGGACTCTGCATCCTTTTATCCTGACAAAGTAGAGAGCTTGCTGTCAAACCTCGACTACGATTCTGCAACCGGTCCGGACGGCATCAGCCCATGTGTCCTAAAAACCTGCTCTGTTGCTCTTGCTCACCCTCTCTCTTTTCTATTGACCCTTTCATTTACTCAAGGTCATCTGCCATCTGCTTGGAAATCAGCAAACATTACTGCTCTGCATAATAAAGGTGCAAAAACAGATCCCCACAACTATAGACCAATCAGCCTTCTCCCAATCATCAGCAAGGTTATGGAATCCATCATCACTTTAGACATGACATCCTTCCTCTTCTCCAATGCCTTGATTTCCGATCATCAATTTGGCTTCAGACCAGGTTACTCTACCCTGGATATGCTGCTTCTGCTCTCCCAACAATGGATGGAGGTTCTCAATGCCGGACATGAAATCAGAGCCATATCCATAGACGTATCGTGTGCTTTTGATATGGTCTGGCACCCTGCCCTGCTCACCAAACTCTCTTCCTGTGGTATCCAAGGCCATCTCCACTCATGGCTCTCAGACTTTCACTCCTGTTGCAGCCAACGTGTCACGTGTGGCCCTTAATGGAGTTCTCTCATCCCGTTTTCCTGCTCAGGCTGGAGTTCCTCAAGGCAATGGTCTGGGCTCTGTTCTTTCACTGGTTTTCATCGATGATCTCTCTGACTCTCTGGAAAATCCTCTATCTCTTTGCTGATGACTCCACCCTTTGCCATACCTTCTATCATCCCTCAAATTGGCAAGCAGCAGCCTCTTCACCCTCTGCAGATCTGGATAAAATCCCAAGCTGGTCTAACGCTTGGAACATGTATTTCAATCCTGAGAAATCTCATACTCTCACTTTGTCTCTCTGATCGGACCATCTGGAACCCCCAACACCAGTCTACTTTCTCAACAATCCTCTGGAAGATGTCCTTTCATTCAAGCTTCTGGGTCTCACTATCTGCCATGATCTTTCCTGGGAATGCCACATTTCCAAGCTGGCCTCCAAAGCCAGTCGCTGACTGGGAATCCTCCGTCATGCAAAGTCCTTCCTTGGCACACCTGAGCTCATGATCACATACAAAGCTTTCGTCCACAGCCTGATGGAGTATTGCTCTCCCCTCTGGGCTGGTGCTCCCGCCTCTCACCTTTGTTGGCTTCGCACTGTGGAAACCAAGGCATTTAGGATAATTGGCATCTTATATTTCCGCAGGGCGCTCAAGGTCCACCAGCAACCCCCTTCTGGTAAAACTGCCAAAATCAAGAATCACTGCTCACCTTCTCTCTTTCATTCCTCTTTTTTCCCACCTTTGGAACAAACTCCCACACTCTCTTCAATCCCACTCTTCCCTCCATGTCTTCAAAACAGCTGTTCACCACCATCTGTTTTCTTCCCCCATCCAAACCCACGATCTTTTCGACCCCCGTTAATCCACCCCAAAATCACTTCCTTCAAATTCCCTGCTTTCCTTCCTGAAAGTCCCTGTAGTGTTCATCTTGTTCACCCTGTGTTCCCCAACCCCATCCCTCTCCCTTACACAGATCTCTTCATGGCTCTGGGACCCACTGTTTTGTCCTTCCCTCTCCCACCCGTCTTCTCTCCTGTTCCCCTTATTTTATGTTCTGTGTGTTAGCTCTCATACTAGCCTCGACATTGTATACAAAAAACCAAATAAACTGTAAACTGCGTGCCAAAACTGTCAGTGTATTATTTACTACGTGTTAGATTCGTAAATGTATTTGTCCAACTCAGCCCATCTTCCCTGTGCTACACCAACAACAGATTAAATAATCCCATATTAATTAGGACTGAGGAGGTTATGGGGGAAAAGGGTGGGGGGGGAGTTGGGAAGGTTTTATACTGGGATATAATTCAGTGTCTCACAAAGTGAACCATCACAGTAAATTCAGTAACCACACTTTATCAGTGGGAAATTTACTGAAGTTCCATTTAATCCTTCAAAAGGGATTTTATCTGACTATCTATACTAATAAGTGTGTGAGTGAGTGTGAGTGAGTGAGTGAGTGAGTGAATGAGTGTGTGTGAGTGAGTGAGTGAGTGAGTGAGTGAGTGAGTGTGTGTGTGTGAGTGTGGGAGAGAAGGAGTGTGAGAGAGAGAGGGAGAGAGAGAGAGAGAGAGAGAGAGAGAGAGAGAGAGAGAGAGAGAGAGAGAGAGAGAGAGAGAGAGAGAGAGGGAGAGAGAGAGAGAGAGAGAGAGAGAGAGAGAGAGAGAGAGAGAGAGAGAGAGAGAGAGAGAGAGAGAGAGAGAGAGAGAGAGAGAGAGAGACTGAGAGAGACTGAGAGAGACTGAGAGAGACTGAGAGAGACTGAGAGAGACTGAGAGAGACTGAGAGAGACTGAGAGAGACTGAGAGAGACAGAGAGAGACTGAGAGAGACTGAGAGAGACTGAGAGAGACTGAGAGAGAGTGAGAGAGAGTGAGAGAGAGTGAGAGAGAGTGAGAGACAGTGAGAGAGAGAGAGAGAGAGAGAGAGAGAGAGAGAGAGAGAGAGAGAGAGAGAGAGAGAGAGAGAGAGAGAGAGAGAGAGAGAGAGAGAGAGAGAGAGAGACAGAGACAGAGACAGAGACAGAGACAGAGACAGAGACAGAGACAGAGTGTGTGTGTCTCCTCCATAACTGTAAAACCGAGCAGCCTGAAAATTTGCATGCATTCCAAGAAAACTCCAAAGAAGTTCATGAGTGAAAATTGGTTGTTTGGGTTAATTAAAACACCTCTTTTGAAGATAATTAACAGCCATATTTAATTATATCCTTCATCAGGTGCATCCTTGGCCACTTTGCTCTCTGGGGTCTAAAGGTTACCTCACCGGGGTCTGAAGCCGCCATGTTTTTTGGCCTGCTCAACCATGCCTTGACTTGGAACAGGTCGCAACAATTTCTCAACGACAAAGTTTTTTTTTTCTTCTCCACTTTCCTCAATGTGGCACATGCCCGCTATCGTCATCGGTGGTTCACCCTGGCGGCGCGGGGGTGATGTCAGGGAGGTGCGACAATGGTGGTGATCCTGAAGGCCGTGTGTGTGAGCTGTGATTGAACTCCTTGCCTGGAAGGTCAAGCTTCTGAGTGATAAATTACACTCACTCATATTATTGATACCTATGAATTGCAGGATACATTGCAATGCTTATAAACGCCCGGAGACGCCAGCATTCGTGGCTTTATTTCATTTCCACAAATTCGATAACCTCGAGAATCGGTTAAACTGAGCCGGATTACAAAATCTAAGCTTCAGGTTTGAACTTAGCAGCATTTCTGACTGCCAACAAGCTCGAATGAGCTAAGATCCTTGTCCTCTTAATGATGACGTCATAAAAACGAATATGACGTCATTGTGATGTATCAGGTTTGCAATAAATTATCTGTGCTAATGCCTGGCTTTATTCCCGCAAACAAAATTCAAGCAGCTTGCCTAGTTTCGGAGATAATGGTATAGGCGATTTCCATTAGCGGCGATATGATGTCAACTTTTTTTCTAGGAAGAATTTCCAAGATCGGAGATTGTTACTGCCTGTGTGTGGGCTTTCTGCATATACATGGCAAGTTTCACGAAGATCTGATGAAAACTCTGGGTTGTGAAACAAAAAATGTCAAAAAATAGGAATGACATCATAAAAATTGATATGATGTCATAAAAATTGATATGACGTCATAGTGATGTATCATATGTGCGGTAATTCATCTCTGCTTATGCCCTATTCGATTCCTGCAAACAGAATTCAAAAAGCTTGCCTAGTTTCGGAGATAATTTTTTCGGCGTTTTCCATTAGCGGAGATATTTTGACGTCATAACTTTTTTCTGGGAGGAATTTTCAAAATCAGAGATGGTTACTCTCTATGCAGGGTATTTTTACATATGTGTGCCAAGTTTCAGGAAGTTTCGATGAAAACTGTAGGCTGTGAAACAAAAAAGTCCACCAGAACAACAATGTGAGTAAGACTTCGAGATCCTCCACGAGGATTTAAAAAAGTGTTGTCCAATTCGAACATATTTGATATTTCTGGCATCTCCGGGAGGGTGTGTGTTTAATATGATGGTTTGGAGATTGCTATCGTTTGCCAATCGAGCCAAATCGTTGTGTTTGTCATTTTATGTACTTTATGTATGTGTACATTTGCACGTGTGTAGGTATATAAACTGTATTACCACAATGGCACTTTACTTGGCATCAGTGTGTGTGTTGTTGGTTTTCTCCATATGTGGGTTTCAGAAGGTGGAACGGAGCCCTGCTATCCATATCTGGTGCCAACTGTGTCTGCAGACGTTCTCCTGCAGTTGAGAATGTTACCTTGCCTTGGAGGTTGGTGTCGGGATTTGCACTCAGGCCACCACAAAACACTTAACTCTGCAAAACACACTGTAGTGTGTTGGGGTGGTGCTGAGGTATTGTCCACTAGACGGTGCTCTCCTTGGATTAACCTGAGGTGGTCCCTTCAGGTGGGTACCTGGAATGTCCTGTCCCGAAGAGATGAGGATGGGCCAGGTATCTGTCTGGGGAATCTGTCCCAGGGAGCACATGACCTTTGCGATTTTCAAAGAGGACTAATTGTTGGCCAATCGGAAGGTGGAGTCAGCCAGCTTCAGGTAGCTCAGAACCTTGGCATTCTGCTTTCTACGGTCAATCGGGTGATTGTGCAATTCATCAGCGAAGGCAAGGAATCCACAGCTTCCTGTTCTGATCGACCTGGGCCCTCAGAAAGGTGTCTTTGAGTTGTCAAGCGGACCATTGAGAAAACTCCCCGATACAAGGCAGCAGATGTTGCAGAGGAGGTCCAAGTTATCTCAAGAACTGCAGTGCGGTACATTCATCAACTGGACTACTATGGGAGAACAGCTAGGAGAAAACCTCTTCTTAGACCATCCAACATTCAAAGGAGAAAGAAGTGGGCTGACGAGTTGGCCACCAGACCCTTGGAGTTTTGGCAAACTGCCATTTTTTCAGATGAGTCCCAATTTACTCAATTTTCTGAAAGTGGATGCGTATGGGTCTGGAGACTTCCCAGTCAAGAGTTCTCTTTGAACTGATTGCAGCCAACTGTCAAACACGGTGGTTTTCAGTGATGGTGTGGGAGAAATCTGGAACGCTGGTCGGTCAGAGCTTGTGAAGTGTGTTGGCAACATCAATTCTATGATATACATTTCTATCCTTGAGGATGGACATCTCCCCGTTTTCTCCACTGGTCAGATGGTCAAAAACAACACTGTTTATGGAAGCTGGAGCTCCATGCCACACTGCAAAGAAAGACCAAAGAACGGCAGGACAGAAATGGGATCAAGCAACTTCCATGGCCAAGTCAGTCTCTTTAGATGAATCCCATTGAACACCTCTAGGCCAAATTGGATCAAGCTGTGCGGAAATATTTCCATGAAACCAGCATCATGGGCAAAATTGCTAAACCTTTTGCGTGATGCCTGGGCAGAAATCCCACAAGAGAAAATTTCAGAACTTGTTAGTTCTATGTCTGAAAGAGTAAAAGCATTGAAATCTGCAAATGGCAAGTCGACAAAATACTCGTGTATGTATTAAAATGGATCAAATGGTCTTCAAATGTTCAATAAATAAATTCTTTAAAAATCATGGAGTCCATTTACTTCTGTCATGTGTGTATGTATGTATGTATGTATGTATGTATGTATGTATGTCTGTACAGTATTATGAAAATACATCTGAAAATCATAGAAAAAAACAGGGCTGGCCAAATCTCCACCAAATTTTGCATAATACACAGGGTCACCCCCTCCTCCCTCACTCCATGCCAATCCTCCCGAAGGCAGGGGTGTTTCTCGTTCACATAAAGACGTGACGTTGTTTGGGTTTGACTGTTTTGCACTGCCATCTAATCATACGACTCGGCTCACACAATACTGAAATTGAAGGATAAAACCCCATAATCATCATCATCATCATCATCATCATCGTCATCATCATCATAGTCTCTGATCCCCGGAGATTAACTATTTATGGCACGCCATTCAGTAGCTCGAAATTAAGCTCTTATCTTTGACTTCCTCATCCAGTCCATCATTTTGTCCATTTTTACTCTGTCTTCCTATTGCTCTTCCTCAAATCCCATATACTGTGTTGATTTGTCAATTATCTATTAATAACCTTGTAATGCATGAAAAGTACACCAATGCTCTTTATTTCCCATCAAGTTCCATCGAGATCCTAAGATCAGTGTTGATGAAAAATTCAAAATGATTACATAGAATATTAACCCCCACCCTCCTCCTCCTCCCCCACCCCACCCCCTAACTCCCCAAGGTCTTTCGAAGCTCTTGTTTCACTTTAAATCATCCTCAGAGCTTTCAGCAAGCTCTCAACTTCAAATACAGATGGGACAAGATAATCATATAGTGCAAACACATAATTAAGAGGGAAGGAAATGTGAAACATTATTACTGGAATACAATTACTGGGCTTGCGATATAAATTGAAAGCTGAAAGCATCTAGGTAGATATATAAACATTCTTCTCTCTGCTTTTGCTGAAGAAACAGAACTCCCTTATTATCTCCGCCACCTTAGGTGGACGTAGGTTGTGTTTTGACTGCTGTTTGTCTGTTTGCTACTTGGCAAAAAACATCTCATTGTCAAGTACGTTGATCTGTTCAGTTCGTTTGTTACCTACGAAATCTAAAGATTTCGTAAGTATATTGATGACTTCCATCCTCTGTTTGTGTTTGTGTGTGTGTTTGTTTGTAGGCATGATAACTCGAGAATGGAAGAAGCTACCAATGGCAAATTACACCACCTGATTCAGGAGGATGATGGCTAGTGCTGATTAGATTTTGGTCAAAATCGGTCAAAGGTCAAGGTCACAGTGAGGTCAAACATCCAAACCATGATAACTCGAGAAAAGTTACCACAGGTATTGTTGACGGAGCGCGAGTTTGGAAGATCGAGGTAAGTTCAGCGGAATTTGTGTGTCAATTCGTCGAGTTACGGCTGTTTTAAAAATTTCAGTGTTATAAAATAATATTAAATAATTCCGTAAATTCCTGCGAAGAAATGGAGTATTTTTGCTTCGGTCGACGTTACGAGTTCGTTTTAACTTCGATTTTAATTTTGTCTTCGGTTTTTGCAATCGCTTAGGATGCTTAACGCTCGGTTGTCAAAATTCTGGTAAAAATCGGATGTTTTGGAGACGTTTTAAGATTGTATAAAAATATTTCACCCGCTGCGTCACGGCTCGTCACGTGGTGCAGCGCGCTCGAGCAGACGCGTCGTTGAGTCACGTAAAGGTTTTGTGTGTGCGCGCTGACGTCATCGCGCTCGCCCCGGTGTCCTTTCGAGTTGGGGGGGGCGTCGAGTGTGACCTTTACGTTACGTTAATCCGCGGTAACTCGAGAACGGAAAAAGTTGATGGTTTGGTACAGAATCATCATAGAAACTTCTGGTTTGCGTCGCTAACTTCTCTCGAGACAGCTTTTATTGGACAAGGTCAGAGGTCAAGTTGATGATTTCGTAAGTACCAGTCTATGACTACTTGTTTGGTTGTTTGTCTGCTCGCTTTCAGCCCAAACTGCTCAGCTGATCATGATGAAATTTTCGCAGATTGTAGGCAGCATCCCTACGACGGATGCGTGACAAAGTTTCATGAGGTCAACATAGGCCAAGTTTCTAAAATTGTCAATTTTAAACTGATTGACTTGAAATTTGAACAGGATTTTCAAATCAGCTCACTGAATTCAACCACCAATTATTTCTGAGGTCAACATAGGCCAAAGGGCAACAACTTCCATGTGAAATTTCTCAATTTCTCAATCTTCATCCGATTGACTTGAAATTTGAACAGGATTTGCATGACAGGTCACTGAATTCAACCACCAATTCTTAATGCTCAGCTGTGTTTGCAAAACATTGGTTGCATTTGGGAGGACGAAAGGCAACCTTATCTGTTCAAATTGCAAAGATAATAAAACTAGAAGGGCACTCTTTGACGTCACGACATCACCAGATATGCCACTGCCCACATTATTAAATCATTATACTTACTTGTATTAAGTTTGATGTAAATTCTTGAACCCAGATTCAAAATATTAAATAATTTTGGCTGCCACACCATGCATCTGATCAGGTTGAAATTTAGAACATATATTCCACATGACTACCAGATCATAATTGTGATGTTTCACGTTGAATGATAAAGTGGCTTAAGAGAAAGATTTTTGCTCAATCGAATTTTTAAAAGATTTTCGCTCAATCCAATATGGCTGCCAGACCATGTCATCTATTAATTATTGGTAAACATCTTGGTATACCCAAGGCTTGGAGAACATGTGGGTGAAAACCAAAATCACGAACTACTGCTCACCTTCACTTTTTCATTCCTATTTTTTCCCCACCTTTGCAATAAACTCCCACACTCTCTTCAATCCCATTCTTCCCTTCAGGTCTTCAAAACAGCTGTTTACCACCACCTCTTATCTTCCCCCATCTAAAACCATGATCTTTTCTACCCCCGTTAATCCACCCCAAACCTAACTCCTTCAAATTCCCTGCCTTCCTTCCCAAAAGTTCCCTGCCGTGTAAGGTCCTGAAAGTCCCTGTGGTGTCCATCTTGTATACCCAGTGTTCCCCACCGCATCCCTCTCCCTTCCACAGATCTCATAATGTCTCTGTTCCCCACTGTTTTTCCTTTCCTCTCCCACCCCTCTTGTCTCCTGCCCCCCTTGTTGTGCGTTGTGTGTTAGCTCTCATACGAGCCTCGATAAGGTAAACAAACAAAACAAAAGTTTCCCCTTGATCTGTCAATCCATTCTGGAGAGGATTTTTCAAGGTTTATTCCTCAAAAAAATTACAGCTGCTAAACAATGTTACTTATGACGTCACATTGTAAAAGTTCACCTTTAAGAACTTTTTGTTCCTCATGGATAGGCAAACATACCTGTAAAGGTTCACCTCAATCTGTTCAGCTGTCAGGGAAGATGCTTTTTGAAGGTTTTATGTAAAAAAAAAAAAAATCAAAAATATGGCTGCCGAATAACGAACTGATCATATCATCAATTATTTCCCTTATCCAATTTAGCCCGAGATGACCATCAAAAGTTTTCATACTGATTGGATAAAGCATTTAACATATGTAATTATGACATCATAATGAAGCCACCTATGACATTTAAAAAAAGATCACACTTATTCCCCATGGGAAGTACTTCCCATATGCCAAGTTTCAAATTTTTTCCATGGAGCGGTTTCAGAGATACAGAGTTCCAAAGCTTTTCCTTTTTTTCCAACATGGCTGCCACACCACGTGATGTATGACATTATAATTATCACTCCAACATTCTACATGAGTAGTCGCATCTGTGGGGAAAATTTTGTGTCAATCGGATAAGTGGTTGCATCGAAAAAAGAGAAAATTAGCATGGACGTACATACTCGTACGTACTTACAGATGGACGGATGAACAGACAACCACAAAACATGATGCCTCCAACGACTTCATCAGCATAGGCATAAAAACTGCTTTTGACATTTGCTGTGGTTAAAGATGTTTCACATCCTACATCCAAACCACCGTCCACCATTTGAGAACCTGTTACGTCCAGCTTGAAACATTGTTTTGCATAACTATATCATTAATATTTCACTTCGGGCTGCATTTGACTCTCTTTTGGTGCAGCTTCCTTGGTCACCATAGTATTTTGTGGTTTATATTTTCCTTCACCTCCCATGCACAATTCCTTCTTCTATTCAATCGTAATTACATGTGTCGTGGCTCTAGCGCTAGAACCAATGACTCCTGGCGATTTCACTTCAAAATGCCAACCTTTGTCACAGCTGCGATGGACAAACCACAGCTGGTGAGTCATTATGATATTGTTGATACAAAAGGAACATGTCATCATATTCTCACCTGAGTTGAGAAGCTCTCTTCCCACCGCCAACTCTCCAGCCTGGCCTTTGCAAAGCTCAAGCAGTGTAGAGATTGACAGTTGGCTGGTACGGCTGAAAAATAGCAAAAAATGAAATAAACAAGTTCATCCACAAGTCAAATGAAAATGTGTTTTCCCCTAACCACATTTTGTTAATAAAACCATGTGGTTAGTTCTCCATTTAAACACTTTTTCCTAACCTGCCATGTAGAATTATTTTCTGGTGATAGCAACTTTATGATGGAGCAAATGGGCAATTAAACAACCAAAGCAGTAAAGATATGTTGTTTTTTTTAAGTACCTGTTGTTTTTCCTACTATAGAGGCTGCTTTGGATCCTAATAGAGGTCCACCTTGCATTTCACTGTTTCACTTTCTTTAAATACAGGGCGGTCCACATGTCTTGTTGCCCAAATGTATATTTTATGCTTTTTCTTTTTTTTACGATATGTATGTACGGTATGTATATATTTACTATATATATATATATATATATATATATATATATATATATATATATATATATATATATATAAATAAATATATATATATATATATATATATATATATATATATATATATATATATATATATATATATATATATATATAGTAAATATATATATATATATATATATATATATATATATATATATATATAAATATATATAAATATATATATATATATATATATATATATAAATATATATAAATATATATATATATATATATATATATATATATATATATATATTTATATATTGTCGCGGGGGTGGCCGGCCCTGGTTAACCCTCCGACCCAAATTTAAAGGAGCCAGGCGGATAACACCGACAGACCATGGACGGCCGAGCGGTTCCTTCTGAAGTGGAGGCGGACACGTTGATCCACGGATATTTTAACACGTGCTCGAAGGGCATGGTGGAGAGACAATGGCGGATGGGCGGAGGAGTATGGAGAATGGAACGGATGCACAGGGGTTTTATCCGCGAACCCACTACAAATGGACGAGTAACAATTTCTTCAAAATAAACACATATGATGAACATACACAAATATTTACAAAGACAATAATTCAATTGGTAATAATAGTAATAATAAAAAACCCCCAAAAAAACCAATGTCGTATCTTGCCAAAAGGTGACCACGTGTGACTTCTTTAAGGTCACACTGAGGTGAACAGAGCTGCTATCCACCAGGAGCGACTCCTTGAGGAATATCTGCCTACGAGAGATTCCGATGAGAATCGTTCTACAGAGTAACCATGAAAAATATGTGTTTGCCTCATAACGTCACCAAATGACGTCATAATGTCTCAAGCTTGACATATCTAGAAAGCACTCAACGAGGTGTTCAATTTGAGGTACTTCACGATATGGTTCCTAAAACTTGAAAATTTGACCTTGGGGTCAAATATGTTTGACCTCAGGCGCTAACCATGAAGATCAAGGCCAATCGTCACCAAAAACTAATCAGCTGAGCGCCAGACCATATACTACATTCCCATAAAGTTTGGAGACGATTCGATTAAAATTACTCAAAAAAAATAAGGGTTTCGTCGACTCCCCTGATTTGCGTGACCCCCTGATTTGATTTGGTCACTGACAAAGTGACCTTGACCTTTGACTTTGACCTTCAAAATTTTATGCGCTGAAAGGGACCTCTATAGGCCTCTGATATGCGAAGTTACAAAAATTTCCAATGATAACTGTGCTCTGCAGAGTGATTTATATGTGATTACAGACAAAAAAAAATAAAAAACTAGAGGGGGAGCACTCGGGAGAGTGCAAAACCTCCGCCGCCAATACTGCTGGGTCACTCAAGTGAACCTTCTATCTTATTTATTAAATATGATGTCAACAGTGCTGACAGAGTTGTAGTTCTTTTCTCCAACATTTTTTTTGGGGGGGGGGGGGGGTTGGAAATCACTTCAAACATGAATAAATGCAAAAAAAAGAAATCGAAATTTTGTTGAAAAAAAAGTTGCAAAAATTTTTTTCTCGAACAATTTTTTTGGGGGGGGGGGGGTTGGAAATCACTTCAAACATGAATAAATGCAAAAAAAATAAATCGAAATTTTGTTGAAAAAAAAAGTTGCAAAAAATTTTTTTCTCTAAAAATTTTTTTGGGGGTGGGGGGGTTGGAGATCACTTCAAACATGAAGAAATGCAAAAAAAAGAAATTCCCTCTATTTTTTGGAGGGGGCGTAACAATTTTTTGTGGGGGTGGAAATCACTTAAAACATAGAAATGCAAAAAAAAACATTTTTTTTCTCTAACAATTTTTTTTTGGGGGGGGGACCAAGTCCAAAATTTAATGTCATGATCCTTGGACCATACCTAACCCCCCCCCCACCAAGTTTCGTCGAAATCCGTCGAGGAGCTTTTTCGTAATACTGTTCACAAACAAACAAACACACAAACAAACAAACAAACAAACAAACAGAAAGGGGTGAAAACAGTAACCTCCATCCATCTTCGAAGATGGCGGAGGTTAATAAAAAATAAAAAAAACATATGAAGGTCAAGGCCAATCGCCACCAAAAATTAATCAGCTGAGCGCCAGACCATGATCGATATTCCCATGAAGTTTGAAGACGATCCGATCAAAATTACTCAAAAAATAAGGGTTTCGTCGACTCCCCTGATTTGCGACAAAGTGACCTTGACCTTTGACCTTGACCTTCAAAATTTTGTGCACTGAAAGGGACCTCTATAGGCCTCTGATATGCGAAGTTACAAAAATTTCCAATGATAACTGTGCTCTGCAGAATTTTTTATACGTGATTACAGACAAACAAAAAAACAACAACAAAAAAAAACATACAAGCTGACTAACATATCTTGAAAAACTTCGTTTTGGCAAGATAATAAATCCGACTGTCGAGGCCTCACACACAAACGCAAATACAGACAAAGGGTGACACAAAATGAAATGAACCCCCCACCCCTTTTTAAGTATACTGGCACTCAGCTTTGCCCAGAGCTGTCTTTGTCGAACTTGGAATGGGGAGTTTCCACCACCACATGCACACACGTGTAAAATGGCCATCGCAGCAGGGCAGACGTACACCAGGCAATCTGCAAGCAGCTTTCCA
The DNA here is from genome assembly GCF_056783735.1 of Eptatretus burgeri. Classification (NCBI taxonomy): domain Eukaryota; kingdom Metazoa; phylum Chordata; class Myxini; order Myxiniformes; family Myxinidae; genus Eptatretus; species Eptatretus burgeri. Next base: position 23,068,412 of record NC_140971.1, read on the forward strand.
CACAAAAGCTCAAAATGTGCCAGCCTTCCTCTTTACTAAAGTGCCACCTGCCTCGTGCATTCCTCACACCGAACTCATGTACACGCTCTGTAGATCTCCCGCTCTATCCAGACGGAAGCCTTCCACAATCCACAATTGCTCAAGCCTGCATGCCCTCGACCTCGATCACACCAATGTCTCGTCCTATGCAGTAGGAACTTCTTACGCCCTCTTCCTTGTACGCTCTATATCCTCCGCCTTTGTGTGGAGGATATAGGATCCAAAGCAACCTCCGGGGCATGGCCTGCTCGTCCCCAAACCCGGGAAGGTGGGGCTTCTCCTGTTTGTTGTGGTGACAGCGATGCGTTTCCCAGCTTTACTGCCTGACTTGATATATCAAAAACATAAGGAAAATCACAGAGGGTATCACGTACTGGGGAATTTATTCTTACTCCCTAAGCTAATTAACACCGCACCACCCCTCATGTGGTGACACGTAACACTTAAGCTCACAGATTCCCTAACTTAGTTACATCGAGTTGCTTTCTACTCTTCCACATACCAAGCAACTCCACACAATGCTAAACTCCCTTTTATATCCTACCATCTACCCCCCACAACTGAAAGTATATATATATATATATATATATATATATATATATATATATATATATATATATATATATATATATATATATATATATATATAATCACAATTAACCGGCATGCACTTCCAGCCAAGAAGGCTGCGTGAAGCAACCAGGAAAGGCTACACAAGGTAAGTTCTTTACTGTTTCAAACCTGACCCGGGTACTGCGTTGCTTCATGCAGCCTTTGTTGGCTGGAAGCACATTCCGGTGAATTTATTTATAATCCTAGCCACCTGCGGTATCAGGTGAGAGCTGACTGGCTATTTCCTCCAATTATGGGTGCGAGACGTGATCGGGTCTTGAAGTACGATATATACATATATATACATATATATACATATATATATACATATATATACATATATATATATATATATACATATATATACATATATATACATATATATACATATATATATATATATATATATATATATATATATATATATATATATATATATATATGTTACGGATCTGGAAACCATTTGCATTCAACATACAGATGTCCCAAAAGTCAGTTATGTCGTTCAGTATGTGTGTGGTCAGATCCCCTTCCTTTTGTCTGGTGGGAGAATCAAAGGTGTGCGTTGCAATTTCTTTTAGTTAGGTTATTACATCTAACAAGCCATCTAACAACCATCCCATCTGCATTAGCCCTCGGCCCATTATGATCCATGGTACCATCGCACGTGCAGCCCTCGGTTCGCGGGCCACAGCGCACCTTTGCCTGAGACGGATTCCCGAGGATGTTCGAGGCAGTTTCACCACCATGACCTTTCTCGAACATGCGTGGAGGGGAGGGTCGGCTTTCTCCAAACAAGGCCGAAACCTTGCCCCGGAAAGGTATGCCGTGGGACCCTGTCCAATCAAAGGCGGACAGCAAGGTGTGCTCACCAAGGCCTTCCCGCTGAAGGAGGTCCATAAAAATCCCTGAGCACTCTCTGAGAGTCAAGTTTTTGGTGGGTTTTTGCTGTTACGAAGGGGTTACGAAAGCTGTTATGAAGGGGTGATAACACTGGTTGTTATGAGGGCTGTCACTAGGGTTGAGCATAAGGTCGTCGAGGCGGCGAACGTGTCTCTGCTGGCCCTCTGCAAGGAAGGAAAGAGCGACCCCGACCCCCCTCCGTGGACCCCGGCCATTCACCACCCAAGCTCCGCCATGAACCTCAAGTCTCACACGTGCGACTGAGGACCAAACCAGCGACCATTATCAGGTACCGCATTGCAGAGCACCCCCTTCCTCTGACGGTCAGGTACCTAGCCGGACTCTGACCCCCAGCTCGTCTCTCTCCTTGGCTGCGAGGGTCCAATAAAGAACTCTGGGTTTATTTTCATTTGTGTGTGTGTCTGCGTGTGGGCCCGTCTTTTAAGGAGAACTGAATAAGTGTTTTTGGATCATTTTAAATATTCCTTGCTTGCATATTCGCGTTGTCTTGCCTTTGTCTTTTTATTGTAAATAAACATTTGTTAGAAATGTTCCCAGTCCGTTTCCATTGGTCCAGCATGGTTCGGATCTGAGTTTAGGCAGGGTTTTATCCCCAGCAATTAGACAATTGTAGCTGGGACATCCTGGGCAGGCCCGCTCGACTGCATCTGAGCCAGAAAGGTGGGTGGCAGAGTGGTAGTCGGTGGGTGTCATTTTACTGCTGCCGGTAGAGTGAATCCGGTTCGGTCAGGCGTTCCGAGACCGCGTGGTTACTTAGGTACATTGGATCGAGACAAAATAACCCGACGCCACGCGGTTGAAATATTAGCGACCACGGTCGGTTAAACAACTCACCGGCTCGCGAAGTTATCCGAGTGACGACCTACAATTCCAGGGAGTCTGGTGGAGACGAGGTAGCTTTCCCCACCTTGTGGTCATTCTCGTCACCGACCCCTGGCCCACAATTCAATATATATATATATATATATATGTGGATACAAATAAACACGAAATAATGACCGAAGCTTTTCGTGCTGCACTCTTCAGGGTAAAAAATCGCAGCAAGTGAAGAAGGAAGTGAAGGTGTGTACTTTATACGCAGGTCTCAATAAGGTAGATGCTGATTGGTTCTGTAGTGTCGTGTAGAAGATGCTAAGCAGGCAGACACGAGCGGGGGAACAGTCGAGCCCGGCTGTGGGGTACAAGCGTGAGCGCGGGCGTACTTTGCCCGCGGCTCTCCTTTATTACGTACTCAACACACTCACGAGCCGTGGCACTACGACGATGCCTCAGGCGGCGCGCACTCCTTATATTCCTGGCAGACACGACGCTCACGACGACCACTCCCCCCATCATCATCCCCCCACCCTGCAGGCCCGCAGGCTATACCACAGGTTCAACCGTAATGACGTCACGATTAATCTGAACGCCCATTGGTTGGATCATCATCTTCACCTTGAGCTCCCATTGGCTGGAGCAGAGTTCGCCGATGATTCACGTTTGCAACCGCATCCTGAAGAGAGGGGTGATGGGTTTCCCCTAAGATCCATTCACCATTTGTTACCGTACTTCCCTTGATCTTTCCATGCTGAAAGAGTCACATAGATCGTCCAAATTCCTCTTGACTCTGCCAAGATCGACGAACTCTGCTCCAGCCAATGGGAGCTCGAGGTGAAGATGATGAGCCGACCAATGGGTGTTTGGATTAACCGTGACGTCATTACGGTTGAACCAATCAGTGTCTACCTTATTGAGACCTGAGTATAAAGCACACACCTTCACTTCCTTCTTCACTTGCTGTGATTTTTACCCCGAAGAGTGCAGCACAAAAAGCTTCGGTCACTATTATGTCGTGCTTGTTTGTACCCATATTAAAGTTCTGTTGCACCAAACATCTGTTTATCTATATATATATATATATATATATATATATATATATATATATATATATATATATATATATATATATATATATATATATATATATATATATATATATATATATATATATATATATATATATATATATATATATATATATATATTAGGGTGGTCCAAAAAGTCGAAAAAAATAGAATGTTGCTCCACAAGCATAAAATTATTCTAATATGATCCAATAACGCGCATAAAATGTTTTAGCTTGATCGGAGGTGATTTAGAGGTCACTCCATATGACGACTTTTAGTCTCATGACTTGAATAAATTAGGGTATGGTCAGGTACGATTATGGGTACTTCTGGATGTCCGAAGTGGAAATGGAGTACATTTTCACCTTGGAAGTTCAGAAGTGTACGGATTCGTATCTCACCATACCCTTATTTTTCAATCAATGGAATTACAAACTATTAGAATATTTCGTCTCATTTACCAAATACCACCATCATCTCGGCCTCGATTGCTGTCTCCACTCCCACCTGAACTTATTTCGAGCCGGCCCAACATCCAGTGTTTTAGATTCAATGATTCACGAAAAATATGTTAGTTATTTATTTAGTTATTATTATATTAAATTAGGGTATGGTGAGATGCGAATCCGTACACTTCTGAACTTCCTTGGTGAAAAAGGACTGCATTTTCGAACTCAGTAGGGTCGATTTACTCTAAGAAATGTTTAGACGGACAACAAATTAATTATAGATTAGAAAATATCGAAATGAGTAGGATTAGTTACTCAACTCCAGTGATGATAAGTCTTGTTTTCGGTCATATTTTCGAAATGGTGGTGAATGCCATGTCGGTGCAGTCATTTCTTAGAGTAAATCGACCCCATAGAGTTCGAAAATGCAGTCCATTTCCACCTCGGACATCCAGAAGTACCCATAATCGTACCTGACCATACCCTAATTTAACCAACTCATGAAACTAAAAGTCGTCATATGGAGCGACCTCTAAATCACCTCCGATCAACTTAAAATTTTTATGCGCGTTATTGAATCGTAATGGAATAATTTAAGGCTTGTGGAGACAACATCTGAATTTTTTATATTTTTTTTTGCTGTTTTTGGACCACCCTAATGCACATATATATCATCTCGTGATGTCAATTGTGGCCAACTTCTGGTGACATTCATGATTGAATTTCTCCAAGCATTCCCATCTTGCACTGCTTCCCTAAACTCTTGCAGAGCAGCTTGTTCCCATCCATCCAGCACATATAAGCATCTTACTCTTTCTCCTTTACCCATGCACAGCATGGTTCTCGAGACTTTAGTTATCTCTGCCACCGAAGGTGGACGGACATTATGTTTTCACTCGTCTGTCGATCTGTCTGTCTATTTGTTTGCCTTTAAGCAGGATATCTCCAAAAGTTGTAGACGGATTCAGACGAAATTTTATTGACATATTGGGTGTGTGACAAGGAATGGGTGTTATATGCCTGGTGTTTGTTTAATTGTTCGGGTGGTGGGTTTTGGATCCTAGGATCCTGAGTTCAAATCCCACTCGGCTGTTGAATTAATATCAGGTAGGGTTGACCCTGCCTGTTATCCTTCCGAGGTCGGCAACATGAGTGCCAGTATGCTGGTATACTGTGTCAGAGTGGCGACCCGTCCAGGATTGTGTCCAATAGCCAAGGAGACTGCTTAGGCACCACCAACGCAATGCACAGAGTATGATCCCAACGGATGAATGGATGGACAAGGAAGAGTTGATATGATGTTGGTGAAGATCCAAATCTGCATCCAGATACAATAATTTTTCGTGATTCTTCACCATCGAGCGATAGGCCGAAAACGATATATCACACGATATCTCAAAAAGTTGTGGATGAGTTATGACAAAGCTTGGTGGATGAGTTGGGTAGGTGACAAGGACAAGCCGATTCGATTTTGGTTCAGGTCCAGATGCAGATCGGGCCGATCAGTGGGATACAAATCGTAAACTGGTCAGCCAGTATGCGCTCTTCCGAGTGCCGTTCCAGTTCTTCTTGTGCTTCATGAAATTCTTGACATTCGTCTCCAACACATTTCAAAACTGTCAAACTTCTTCCTTTCTTTCTTTTTCACTGTCCATGACTCACATCCACACTTTGTAACTGGAAATACCAGAGCATTCACCTGCCTCCTCTTGGTTTGTTTTGTCACATCTTTGTTAATCCTGACATTGCTGTTCTCCCCAATGTGAACCATCAATTAATTTCTTCTCCACATTCGACATCACTTCAGTCTTAGAACCCACATATATTATAATATATATATGTCTAAAAAATATTTGTAATGACATATATATATATATATATATATATATATATATATATATATATATATATATATATATATATATATATATATATATATATATATATATATATATATATATATATATATATATATAACAGCTTACATGAACATACCAACAGAAAAGGGATTTCAAAATGACAGGAGAATGTTATTTGCTCGCTATGCAACAAGACCGATATGAATACCCTGCATAGTTTTGGTTATCAACCTGATTATATTACCCAGTGATTTATCCCTGCCTATCATTACTAATAAATAAAACATGCTTCAACCACAGGAGGAATGGAAGAGATCATCATTTGCCAAATGGGAAATACGTGCACGGAATGTTCTTGTTCGTGTTAAATATTTATTGTGCTCTTATCAGCATGAAATGCGCTTGATGTTCCAAATATTTACTTATGCTTATAAACATGAACATGCACATAACTTTGGTTGTGCTGTTTATTTCTTCTTTTTTTTAACTACAAAGGCTAGGTTCATTGAGGAGTGAGATGACAGACGGTAACGAGGAAATGCAATGACGAAGCCATAAAACAATATCATTCAATAAATCACAAGGCTCTCTGTTCTGAAGTCATTAGTTAAGATGCATTTATGAAGTAAACATGCTCCCAAATAACTGACATTGGGTATCTTTTTTTTTAACCTCAACCCAAGGCAGCTTGAGGTTGGGTTTTAACCCCTGTCAGTTTGTCTGTCTGTGAGCAGGATATCTCAAAATGTTATGGACGGATTCCGACGAAACGTGGTGGACAGGTTGGGTGTGTGACGAGGATGAAATTATTTGATTTTGTTGAAGATCCAAATGTGGATGCGATAATTAAATTTTTTTCTAAAAGTTATTCTTCACCATTGAGAGATGGGGGCTAAAAATGATATATCGCACGATATCTCAAAGTTTTGGACGGGTTATGACAAAACCTGGTAGATGAGTTGGGTAGGTGTCAAGAACAAGCTCATTAGATTTTGGTTCAGGTCAAGATGAAGATCCGGCTTATCAGTGGGATACAAAACGTAAACTGTTCAGCCTGGCGGAGGGATGCGCTTTACTGGGTGCTGTTCTAGTTATTTATTAATTTACCTGACAGTGACATCATAAGAGGCTTCGTGAGAAAGGCAAATCTCCTAACATGGAATATTGTGCTCAATATGCCCAGCCAACGTGTTTGCTGTTTTGGCCTGGAGGGAATTGTCTAACTTGTATCCTCAGATTTTCTTGCAACTTGGAAAGGAAGAAAATTATGATCAATTGTGCAACTGGGGTAAAGAAAATCAAAGTGCAGACGGAAATTGCCACAACATATTCGATCAAAAATAAGGTGACAAAAGATAAACAATCGTACCGTTTTATAATTTAAGCGTATGAGGTTTTTTTGATTTCTTAAATATTTCACTATCAGGCGTAACAATGCTGCATATTCAGACAACACAATTTTAAAGTTGGATGGTGAAAGATTTGCATTGGTTTATATCTTCCAAAACAGAAAATGACATTCTACACACAGGCATATGAATTTTTAAAGAGATTAAATAAAAGATTTCGACAGAAGCACTGTGGGGTGGCAGGATAATTCAGTTGCAAGTGTGCTGTCCAATCTTGTATTCCTGCTGCCTCGATAACCCATCAATCTGATGTTATGCCAACAAGGGGCGCTACATCTCAGAACATCACTCCCATGGACGAGGACGTAAAGCCGGTTGTTCCGTCCACATCCAGATTACGGTCAGTAAATCCCTTATCGTATCTTTAAACAAAAGAGCATATCATTCATTGTCTGCACAATACTCCACAAATACTTTGGTAAAACGTAATGCTGTTTTCAACTGATTCTTTAATGAGACATACTAATAAACATCGCCAACATTATTTATTAATGAAATCAGAACCATCGTCCAATATTTGCATTTAAGTTACCTGTGCGAGTCGGCACACTTCACCAAGATGGCCTCCAAAACTGGTCGCAGTAAGCGCTGAAGGCGCGCTTGCTGGGTCAGACTCTGGCAGAATGCGTATACCAGCAAAGCACGCAGCGTTTTCTGTGGGAAATGAATGCATAAATGAACTAGAATGGTACTCGGTAGAGCACGTACCTCCTCCAGGCTGAACAGTTTACGTTTCATATTCCACTGATAGGCCGGATCTGCATCCGGGCCTGAATAAAAATCGAATCAGCTTGTTCTTGTCACACACCAAACCTGTCCAGCAAATTTTATCCGAATCCATCCATAACTTTTTGAGATACCATGGTCACAGAAAGACAAACAGTGGTGAAAACGTAACCACCGTCCACCTTTGGTGGTGGCTGTAATAAACAAATAAAAATAAAATTCTGTTTGTTTGCTAGAATCCAATGGCGTTTGTAAAGCATAGCTGACTCGATGTTGTAGTTCTATTGTACTTATAAATTATGCAAATTATTTCAACATGACTGTGCAATCTGACCACGAGATTCCCTTGGCAATGAATGAAGCATAGATAATGCCAAAGGCAGCCATGTTGACCCTACAAGTACCTCATCAATTTGTGGGGTCTGGTGGGTAAAGAAGAAGGACTAGTAGTCTTTGTGAAGGGCTAGTGTCAGTCCACATCAGTCGGCAATATGAACAATGCCTTTTATCAACGAAAAGTTGAAAAGCGTGTGTCCATATATTGCCATGGGATGATGCCATGGCATGAAGTTTGAGCATTAGCCCATTGTAAGAGCTTCTGCTTCCCTTTTGTCATTACAAAAGAAATAACAAAAGAAATGCTTCACCTTTACTCTTCTTGAGAAAAGATCCTAGATTCTGTTATCACCAATCATTGTGCCAAGTGAAATGGACCAAAACAGGCCTGGCAGCCATAAACTGGCCATCCATGTGATGCTGTGAACCATGAATAGGAGCATAATTTGTGTATGGCTCAGCACAATCCACACAACCTCACAGCTCGGCACCAACCTCAGTTATTATTCATTACAAGGCTGTAAAACAGCCCTGGTTTGCACATCTGTTAGATGAGCATTTTTAGCTCACATGAGCACACTGTGAAAATGTTTCTAAAAATCCTTACTCGTGGTCGCAAAGGATCACTGAGAACAAGCTTGAAAATACAGGACCGATTCAAGTCAATCATGGGTGAAAGGTCTTTGTTAAATACATGGGCGTAAGGGATCGAATCTGGGAAACCCAAGGGTACAGAGCTTGTCCCTTCCTTCCTCTGTGGACGAGAATTTTCTGAAGAAAAGGATTGTTTTATTGTGTGTGTGTGTGTTGTGTATGATCGAGACTGATGTTAGAACTAAAGCAGAACGGAAGGGAATACAATGGAAAGGAGGAAACACCAACAGCAGAGTAGAAGCGAGTGCGAGAGTAAGATGGGGGTGAACAAGCTGCACACAAGCTCAATGAAGAACAGCAAGAAAAGGAAAGGGAAAGTGGGGATAAAAGAGAAAAGGAACAAACCAACGACAACTAACAAGCGAAAGGAGGTGAGGAAGAGGGGGAAATCACAATCACCTGGAAAAAGAGAGTGCTCATGGGAATGGGGTCATTTGTGGTTTCAGATTCCACTAATAAACATGTATTTAACACCTGATTTTTCTGCATGTTCCGTATTTCATTCCATTGTTTGTCTGTTTTATGTACACTCGTATTATTGAAATGAACCATCCTGTTTGTATTCATTCGTTTAGGCTCAAGTGTTTCTTTGCTTGTATGAACATGGGAGAACATGGCAGAACAGAGTTCCATTGATCCCAAGGAATGTGTGGGCAGAATAATATTTCAGAGTATAATCCTTAGGCAGTTTCATAATTCATTTTGTGTGGGTTGAGTGATTCACAGATACAATAATGTAAGTTAATTAGACTTTGGCAGGAATAATCTGTCTGGCCTATAGGGCAAGTTGGAATTACAAAAAGTCCTTAAGCGGTCCGTGTTGTTCCCCACCTTGCAATACGCTTTTTTCAAGTTTGTTTTGCTTTCCTTTTTTGATTTAAGTGGAATAATACAAACCTGCCGTAAATGTCCTTTAATCAATATTGAGGTCATTGGATAAAAAAAATCCGAATGAAGGAAAGGTTCTCGAGTTTTGACTCTGTGTCTGATTCTGTATTTATTACTTGCAAAATCGAAGATTTTTCAAGTATATTGTTCAGTCAATTTTGTTATTCTGTCTGTCTGTCAGTTTGTTTGTGAGTTTATCAAGTACAGGTCACAATTTGAAACCGATAGTCATGAAACTTTACCAAGTTGTAGAGTTAGTCTCAACTGAGAAACCTATTGATTTTGAGGTCAAATGTCAAAAGTCATCTTGAGGTCAAATTTCTGAACATCGTCATTTTTACCCCGACGTTTGACTCTGTCAATAGGAGGGGTTTTCAAATTGTTTTCTCCTCCTCATCCTCCTCAAATTTATGTCATTGCTGTGATTGGTCATCAGATTGGTCGTCAGACCGTCCATGAGATCAGTAACCAATCAGAACTCGAGCGCTTCAGAGCTCCTGTCAATCATAGAGTTAGTCCACATCCAGGCACGTGGTCAGTCCGTCTTCACCGTTTAAACAGTCACGCACAAAGGACATGTCTTCATTAAGATATGGATAGATTTGTGTTTCTGTCATCTTTAACTGCAATTTCACCTTACATTGTGTCGTCAAGATGACAGGAATTTGTATCTACATTTATTTTATCGAAGAAATCGACGTCATGACATACAAAGGGTGGGGGTCCCGCGTAGTCGCCATCTTGTTATGTTTGGTAATCGGCTATGTAAGTATGATCAACATCATTTAGTAATCAGCTTTTATTTGACCTCATGATCATTCATGGTATTCAGCTTGTATTGTCTAGCAATCGGCTGCGTAAGTGTCATCAACATCATATAGTAATAGACTTTTATTTGACCTCACGATCATTCATGGTATTCATTCTTGTTATTTTTTAAAATATTGTCTGGTTACCGGCTGTGCAAGTATCATCAACATCATATAGCAATGGACTTTTATTTGCACCCGATCATTCATGGTATTCATTCTTGTTATTTTTTAAATATTGTCTGGTAATCAGCTGCCCAAGTATCAGCATCATTTGGTAATAAGCTTTCATTCAACGTCGGGGTCATTCATGGTATTCGGCTTGTTATTAATCTGATTGACTTGAAATTTGAACAAGATTTGCATATTGCATCTTGAATTGAGACATCAACTATTTTTGAGGTCAAAAAGTCAAAGGTCAACTCAAGGTCAAACTTGCTAAAAGAATGAATTTTTATTTTTACTTTTATCTGACATTAAAAAAAAAATTTATCTGAAAAATTGTCAATTTTCATCTATTTGACTTAATTCATCAATTTTCATCCTGTTAACTTTAAAGTTGAACGGTATTTGCATGGTCCATCACTGAATTTTTTTCAAAGTATTTTTTTTTTCAGTTTCAAAGTTTTTTGGGGCCAAAAACACTCCCCGATACTCATTGATGAACCCCAGAAAGTTTGACGAAGATCATTTAATTAATGAAGAAAAATGGCGACACACAGTCAGACAAACATCTCTCTTATAGTATAGATTGTATTGAATCGAAAATTGGGTTGCTTGGGTGCCCACTTGTATGACTACCCATAACCATTGATAATATAGAGTATAATAAGAGTTAAAGAAACACCAGATATCTTTCTTTCGACACAAAAAAAAATTACAGAAATATGCATCACTCAGTGGTAAAACAGTAACTTCAGAAGTTAAAAAATAAATTTTGAAAAAGGAATTATTGACGTAAAAGGTGTGCTTGAATTTTTGAAAAGGTGGAATTTTTGATTCCACCACCTAGTAGAATATCTCATTTCCCCTTCCTCCAATCTTCTCCAAATATATTTTCCCTTTTTCTCCTCAACTTCCCTTTCTCATTTCATTCATCATTTTCTTTTTGAAATCCATGCACATATAGATTTTCATGAAATCAATTTGGTTCACTTTCAAGTCTTTGATGCAAATCTTCAACAATAATGTAAGTCGACTACAATCAGTTTTATACACTGAAGATACAGAGACAAGTAAACTGACCAATGCAGCAACATAGACCCGATAAACAGGGTCAGCGCAGACCATAGACAAAATGCAGCAGCAGCACTCAGACACTGCATCAGCTGAACGTTCACCGGATCCACCAGATGCACCATCGTCCCCATTTCCCAGCTGAACTCCCACACCTGCTGCTGTCGCTCCAGCCACTTGAGGAGCTGCAGCTGGACTGCTGAGCTCCCCATTGGCAAGTAGTAATGCACCTGTGACCTCATGTGCTAAGCGCCTCATCGCAGCCTCTCTCACATGCCAGTGGCGTGAGAAGAGGAAACTAACGAGTTCAACCCCAAACACCTGATGAAGGGGAATGACAAAGTTCAGAATACACATACTTGGAGTTAAGTATATGCAATCAAGGTAAAGAAAACATGCAAGAAAAGAAACGAGATGTAAATGCACTTTGAGAAAGATGAAAGTGAATCAAGAACAAATAAAAAAAAGAGACAAAAAGGTTGAATGGCAAAAGCCTGTTCCTTTGTACCCGGCTCCAGGGCTCAGCAATTCCTCTATAGGCTGCTGGGACAGGCTGGACACCATAGCTGAGCAAGACCGAGTCATTCTCCGGCCGCCGTGCACCCACAGAGCCGGTGCTCAGGTTAGTCGCTGAGACAGCTGCTGCTCCGTCTGTCACTCCAGCTGGATCAAAGCTGTGGTGGTTTGCCAATTTGATTTACATTTGAGTTCCATCAAATTAAAAATAGTTGCAACTTTATTGTCAACATGTTGTGGGATAACAAAGCCCTGATTCTCAGGGTTCAGCATTCTAAACACAGTAAACTCTTCATATGAATGGATACATTTTGTAAGCCATTTCTTTTAATGTTTATTAATGTTAACCAGGATTCATGATATTAACTAATTGTTACAATTTCTTAAACAAAACGCTGCTGAGTATATATGCACACCTTATCAAAATTTAATGAAAAGCGATAAAAAAAAAACAAACAAAAAAAAAAAACAAAAGAGAATAAAAAAAAGGAAACAAGAAAAAGAGCAATCAGAGATTGCAAACCCTCGCTAAGACTTCTTTTGAGTGGTATATTTTTTTATTGGTTTTAGGGTAAATCAAATATGGCTGCCAAACCATGTAACCAAGGACATCACACGGTATGTGTGAACCTTTTGTTCCTCGTGGACAGGCAATCATACATGTAAAGTTTCACCTCCATCTGTTTTGCCATTTCAGAGAAGATGATTTTTGAAGGTTTTTATTTTTTCAAAACAATATGGCTGAGGAATCACATGATCGATGATGTCATGAATTTTTTTTTCTGTGGACCATTTTATCCTGAGATGACCCTCAAAAATGTTCATACTGATTGGATGTGGCATTCGACATGCAATTATGACATCATAACGAGGGCACCGATGATGTCATAAAATCACACTCATTCCCCATGAGGAGTGCTTGCCATGTGCCAAGTTTCAATTTTTTCCTTGATGCAGTTTCAGAGGTACAGAGGTCCAATGTTGTTCTGTTTTTCCAATATTGCTGCCACTCCATATGACCTATGACATCATAATTATCATTAAACATTCTACATGAGTAGTCACACCAATGGTGAAAATTTCATCTCAATCCGACAAGCGGTTGTGGCGAAAAACATGAAAGTTCTGTGCACACAAACAGACAGACAGACAGACAGACAGACAGACAGACAAACAGACAAATGAAAAATTACTCATACAGTGACAACTTGGCAAAACAGCACAAAGTAGAATGGCACTCAGTAAAGCGCATACCTCTGCCAGGTGGAACAGTTTACGTTTTGTATCTCACTGATGGGCTGGATCCGAACCAAAATCCAATCCGCTTGTTCTTGTCACTTATTCAACTCATCCACCTTGTTTTGTCATAACTCGTCCACAACTTTTTGAGATATAGTGATATATTTAGTTTTTGGACCTATCTATCAGTTTTAGAAATTAGGCCTGTGTTGACCTTTTGACCTTAAAATTAATTGGTAGTTTAATTCAGTGACCTGACATGAAAATGCTCTTCAAATTTCAAGTCAATCGGATGAAAATTGAGGATTTTAGAAAACTTGCCCCAAAATTGCCTTTTGTCCTATGTTTACCACAAAATTAATCAGTGGTTGAATTCAGTGACCTGATATGCAAATGCTCTTCAAATTTCAAGTAAATTGAATTAAAATTGAGGATTTTAAAAATTTGGCCGATGTTGACCTTTTGGTCTCTATTGACCTTTTCACTTCTGGGAACCACAAAAATAATAGGTGGTTGAATTCATGACCTGATATGCAAATCCTTTTCAAATTTCAACTCAATCGGATGAAAATTGAGGATTTAGAAAATTTGGCCCAAATTGGTCTTTTTTAACCGTTTGGTCTATGTTTATCTCAAAATTAATAGGTGTTTGAATTCAGTGACCTGACATGAAAATGCTCTTCAAATTTCAAGTCAATCGGATGAAAATTGACGATTTTAGAAAATTTTGCCTCTTGGCCAATGTTGACCTTTTGGCCTATGTTTACCTCAAAATTAATAGGTGGTTGAGTTCACTGACCTTATCTGCAAATGATCTTCAAATTTCAAGTCAATCCGGTTGAAAATTGAGGTTTTTAGAAAATTTGGCCCAAATTGGCCTGTTGGGCGATGTTGACCTCAAAATTAATCTGTGGTTGAATTCAGCGACCTGATATGCAAATGGTCTTTAAATTTCAAGTTAATCGAATGAAAATTGACAATTTTAGAAACATTAAAAACTTGGCCTATTTTGGGTTGACCTTATGGCCGATGTTGACTTTTTGACCTATGATAACCTCAAAAGTAAAAGGTGATTGAATCCACTGACCTGATATGCAAATCCTGTTCAAATTTCACGGATGCTTTATAATTTATATTTTCATTTACGGATGCTTTCCGATGGTTCTGTGATTTTCCCTGGTGTATCGGTTTCGATGTCCGCCGGCAAACAAAATTACCGTGCTTCCCCATTGTCTTGGGTCACTCACCTGAATTTTTTTCATTTTTATTTATTCATTTATTACTTGCAAAATCAAAGATTTTAAAAGTATATTGGTCAGTCGATTTTGTTATTCTGTCTGTTTGTCAATCGCCTTCAGGTCATAATTCCAAACTGATCGTCATGAAACTTTACAAATCTGTAGAGGTAGTCTCAACTGAGAAGCCTATTGATTTTGAGGTCAAATTTCAAAGGTCTTCTTGAGGTCACATTTTTAAAATTGTCATTTTTCATCTGATTGACTTGAAATTTGAACAAGATTTGCAAATTGCATCATTGGATTGGGAAACCAACTATTTTAGAGATCAAAAGGTCAAAGGTCAACTCAAGGCCAAACTTCAAAAATCATCAATTTCAATCTGAAAAATAATCAAATTTAATCCGATTGAACTGAGCTTGAATTAAGATTGTCAATTTAATCTTAATGAAATGGACAATTTGATGTATCCATGGCAAGCTTAGGGGGATGGATGCTGTAAGTATCGTGCTCTGCACGATGGCTTTTTCTTGTTTATATTTTCATTTATGGATGTTGTCCGATGATTCTGTGATTTTTTTCTAGTCTCCATCAGCTCAATGTCCATCAGCAGGCAAAATTTCAGCTTTTGACGTCACCCAGAAGGTACTGATTTTTAATAGTCAGTCAGTCGGGAAGTGAGTAAATCAATAGGTAGAAAGCTTTATATATTACTAGCAGGGTGTGCTTACATATTGTGTAAACATATGAATCGTGTTTCCCCATTGTCTCGGGTCACTCATTTGCATCTGATTTTTCTTTTTATTTTTCATTCTTTTTTAATTTATTTATATTTTCATATACGGATGCTTTCCAACGGTACTGTGATTTTTTTTGGTGTTTCAGCTTTGATGTTCATCGGCACACAAAATTACCGTGCTTCCCCATTGTCTCGGGTCACACCTGCATTTTTTTCATTTTCTTTCATTTATTTACATTTTCATTGGTGGATGTTGTCCGATGATTCTGTGAATTTTTCCGGTATAAGGGCTTCGATGTCCATTGGGAAGCAAAATTTCATCTTTCGAAAGTCACACGGATGGTACCGATCTTTAATATGAGTCAGTGAGTCAGTGAGTGAGTCAGTGAGTGGCAAGAAAGATATGTACAGCATATATATATATATATATATATATATATATATATATATATATATATATATATATATATATATATATATATATATATTGTTACGGCTGTGGAAATTCGCATTACACCATGAAGGGCCCGTAGGTGAGATATCTCAAAGTACATGTGTAGTTAGCCCCAAACCCGTTGTTTAGAGGGAATTTATGTGATTCATTAGGGCTGCGACGCTTTGAGATAGATGTTTTTCTGTTCTATCTTTATTTTGAACCAACCACGTCTCAACCGCCATCACACAACAACCACCAACCACAACGCCACTTCACAACAACCACAACCACACCTGCCTCTCAACAACCACGCCATCCTCATCACTCCGCCAGCAACCGTCAACATCTCCACGAACACAAAAGGGGAACAACAACAACTCCCACCCCGGTTTCTCTGGTAAACAAGAATGACGGTTGGAAACTCAACTCCCACCCCGATTTCTCTGGTAAACAAGAATGACGGTTGGAAACTCAACTCCCACCCCGATTTCTCTGGTAAACAAGAATGACGGTTGGAAACTCAACTCCCACCCCGATTTCTCTGGTGGAATGTCCCCCCCCCCGCGTGCCGTGAAGGGAGGGGCGGGGTGCCGGGGAAATAAAAGGGTGCACAGAGGCGCCGCAAGGAGGAAATCAGGTCAGAGGAGGTCAGGTCAGGGCGGTCGGTGAGAGTGTCAGTATCAGTCGGCGGTTTGTGGTCTTCTGCCCGTCTGGATCTTGAAGAAGCGGTCCGTAGAGCGACCCACTCGTTGGAGCTTGCAGTCGGTGGAGAGTCCGGACGTCGCGGAGGTGACTTGGACTGGAGGTGCCGCTCTGCCAGCTGTGTCGCGCGGACCTGCGCGTTCGTACAAGGAGCGCCGGAGAGAGCTCGCCCACCATCGCACCGCGAGGGTGCAGGTAATCTGCAACGGTCTCGTGGGACTCGTTCGGTCTGCCAAGTCCCACGCCATAAAGGCCCACGGGCCCCGTCTGCCCCCTTGTCTTTGAGGGTGGCCTTTTCTTTTGTTTTTTTTGTATGGATCTTGTGGCGCCGTGTCTTGTAAAGTAAAACTGTATAAGTGTTGCCGTGTGTTCGCGTATTCGGTCGTAGCTCTGCATTGTTGTTTTTGTTTTAAATTGATATATGTGTGCTCTCCGTGTGTCGTGTAAATAAAGTGCATTATGTTGAATTGTTCCCCGTTTCGCTGCATCCTTTCCTTCGTTTGAATCTCCATCTTGCTTCACGTAAAGGGTTTGTAGTGGGTTTAATACGCCCGAGAATTAATCGGAACCGTCGAGGCCGAAGATAACACCGCTCGGTTATCCCGATAGCACGGAACGGACCGCTTAAGCGGTTTGTGTCCGGAGTCGGCCTGCAGTGAGGTACGATCGCCCGGTCTACCATCCGCGTGGGTACTTAGGTAGGTCGAGTTTGGCGAACAACCCTATCCCACGCGGGTGGCCGATTGGCACGATCGTGGTGAGGCCGAAAGGCCCACCCGTGACTAGCTCCCGGCATTAGTCCGAGAGGGTCACGACAGAATTGTCCGTCCGGTGGGCGACGTGCCGCGATTCGAGTCACGTGGCCGATCGCACGCCGGCGGGCGCGAATTCGCAACACTGGTGTCAGGAGTGGGATTCGAATCCCTCCCGCCTCCAAGCTAAATTCACGGGGAATCGGTCCAAGGGTGAGAGGAGTGACCCCCGATTCCCTCCAAATTACGAGCGAGCTAAATTAACCCCTTACGAGAAATAAGATAGAGTCTCAAGGCGAGCGGGAGCCGGGGGTATTAGAAATGGATGTAGAATGTGTAGAATCCATGGCCCAGGATGGAGACCCCGAGCAGGAAATGTTTGTGCAGGAACAAGAACTCCCCCAACCAAACCCAGAGCCTGAAATAGGTGCGGCGGCGGTGTATGACACCTCCCCTCCCCCTCTCCACCAAAATCCCCCGATCCTCGCCGAATCGACTCAGCCGAGTGCACTCGACGTGGCCCAGCTATTCGCCATGCTGGCAAAGATGAATGCGAATATAAACAACAAAATGGATACGAATACGCAACAAATGAACGAAATGAAAACGAAAATGGATACGAATACGCAACAAATGAAAAACAAATTGAAGGAAGAAATGAGAGAAATGCGGGGTGAGATGCAGAACATGGGCCGAAGCCTGCAGGCGGGCATGAAGGCAATAATAGGGGAGTGCGTAATGGCGATGCCACGTGTGGAAGCGAACAAGCTGGGAGGGGGTGCAACGGCTGTCAGGCCCGCAGTGGAGGCGGGTGAGGACAAAGTAATTCGGGGGACGTGTTGGGCGAGAAGTGTGAAGGTGACGGAGAGAGCAACAGTGACGGTGACCGAGAGGGAAAAACTAATTGGGGTGACAGAGACGTGCACGAGGGAGATAACAATGGAAGAGACAAAAATAAGAGACACGGGAGACAGAGGGTGAATTGGACGGGATTGAAGATGAGCACACACACACGGAGGTAGTGGAGGATAATGGGGGTGAGCTCGCAGAACGTGTAGGGACCCGGTGCGAGCAGTTGGATAGCCTCCTTCGGGAACGGAGGGAGACGCTATTCTCCCTCGAAGCTGATCATGACCAGGTGGGTTCGGTCGTGCCAGGCGAGTTCGAGGGGAGGAGTGCTGCGAACGGGTGCACGGAGAGCTTGGGGGGTATAGAGACCCCGGAAACCCTGAGGGTGGCACAAATCCCCGGCGTGATTGTCCCGAGCGTGAATGTCCCGGTGTGTGTGGTGCAAGGTGTGAGTGCGCCCCCGTGTGTGGAAGCGACCACGTGTGTGAGTAAAATGGTGTGCGAGGCTGCGAGTGGGCCGAAGTGCGTGCCTCCCAGCACTCCGGGCGTGAGTGGAAGCCGTGTATGAGTGAGACACCGTGGGCGAGTGCCCCCGCGTGTGTGAGTGGTATGGTTTGTGTGAGGGAAACGGCACAAGTGAGTGAGCGGCCGAGTGTGAGGGAGACGGCGTGTGTAAGGTCGCTGTATGTAAGGGAGATGTCGGTCGGCATGCGTGAGCATGCAGCCGCGTCTCCCGGTGTGAATGTGAGTGTAATGGAGTGGAGTGTGAGCGTCGAAACACGCAGGTGTGTGTGGTTTGAATGGCGACAACAACGGCGATAGAGAGACACGGGCCGGGTAGCGGCCGTAGATGTATTGGGGACCGTGCCGGGTTCACCCAGCAGCAAGCGCGAGGTCTGTGCTGTGCAACGCACGAGGCCGCCACGTGCTCGGCTGTGGGAGTGAAGCCCGGTCCGGAAACGCCAGCGGTGGATTCGCCGATCCCGCGGACGGACAAAGTCTAGGTAGGTAGATGGATTTGGACTGGACAGGTTCTCCACGCGGGCTTGTGTTTGTAGTGGGCCCACGGGCCCCGTCTGCCCCCTTGTCTTTGAGGGTGGCCTTTTCTTTTGTTTTTTTTGTATGGATCTTGTGGCGCCGTGTCTTGTAAAGTAAAACTGTATGTGTTGCCGTGTGTTCGCGTATTCGGTCGTAGCTCTGCATTGTTGTTTTTGTTTTAAATTGACATATGTGTGCTCTCCGTGTTTCGTGTAAATAAAGTGCATTATGTTGAATTGTTCCCCGTTTTGCTGCATCCTTTCCTTCATTTGAATCTCCATCTTGCTTCACGTAAAGGGTTTGTAGTGGGCTTAACACGCCCGATAATTAATCGGAACCGTCGAGGCCGACGATAACACCGCTCGGTTATCCCGATAGCACGGAACGGACCGCTTAAGCGGTTCGTGTCCGGAGTCGGCCTGCGGCGAGGTACGATCGCCCGGTCTACCATCCGCATGGGTACTTAGGTAGGTCGAGTTTGGCGAACAACCCTATCCCACGCGGGTGACCGATTGGCACGATCGTGGTGAGGCCGAAAGGCCCACCCGTGACTAGCTCCCAGCGTTAGTCCGAGAGGGTCACGACAGAATTGTTCGTCCGGTGGGCGACGTGCCGCGATTCGAGTCACGTGGCCGATCGCATGCCAGCGGGCGCGAATTCACAACTATATATATATGATATATAAATGATATCACATGATAGTGATAAATGAGGATATATATATATATATATATATATATATATATATATATATATATATATATATATATATATATATATATATATATTCCGGCACGCCCCTTTCTTTGTTCCACCATCAGATTTTTGTTACTGCATGAAATGAAACAAGATTTGGCACATATACTAATGATATTATTGTCTTCCTTAAGAGGCCCCTCAAAATTCGTTTTGATGCATTTTCACAAACTCCAACGGATTCCATTCAAATTCGGTATGATTATGGCTTTTGGTCCAACTTTGGTCATTGGCTATAAATTTTTTCCATAACACTTCCTATATTCGAAAAAATCGATAAATCGATATCCCTTATGGGATTTTCCATTCAAATCCACTCAAGTTTAAGGCCTACGGGGGACGCAAATTTCCACTTTTCCCCGGGCACTGTTTACCTCCGCTACGCCAAGCTGTTAGGGTTAGGGTTAGCTACCCTAACACTAACCCTAACAGCTAACCCTAACCGCTAACAGCTATTCAGGAAATTTGCAAGAAAGCCTGGGCAACACCGGGCTTTATTGCGAGCCCGAGCAACGCCGGGCATTACGACTAGTATATATATATATATATATATATATATATATATATATATATATATATATATATATATATATATATATATATACATATATACATATATGTATATATGTATATATGCCAGATATGATATGATTGCTGGAAAAAAATTATGCCAGATATTTCAGTGATTGCTGGAAAAAAATTAGAGGGTTCATAAAACACTTTAGCCCACCCAGTATTGAGGAAAAGCACATGGGAAGGGGACTTTTTAAACTCTTGCTTTGCATTTCCAAGCACAAACTATATATATATATATATATATATATATATATATATATATATATATATATATATATATATATATATATATATATATATATATATATATATATATATATATATGAGGCCTCTCCCTTCCAGCAATCATATTGTCAGTTGGGAAACGAGTAAGAGAGTACCTGACTGAGTACTACAATGGTGTGGGAGCTGTGCCCTGGCAGAACAGGATGGTGGGATTACACGAGAATGCTGACCAAGCCTGATTGTTCAAAGTGTTCTGTAACTTGTCGATGTTGCACCCACAAACATTGTGTGTGACTCAATTGTTCATCTGCCTTGATAGGGGCTTGTGGGTGTGACCATATTTTGTGTGTGACCTAATTTATGTAAAAATATGTGTGACGTGATTTATGAATGATGGGAAGGTGAAAGGAATGATGGGAAAGTGAAAAGTTTGCATTGAAGGCCATTACTCAGAACAAGAGAGAAAGGGGACAGACAATGCTGGTTTTACAATATGGACTATGAGTTTTTTTTTTTAGTCATATCTGGATATGAGCTATTGTGAATCTATCTACATTACATTGCATGTCACATTTGTTGCACCTTCTGACTCACGGAAACTAAATTGAGAAGGGTTCGAGACCAGTTTGAGACAACCGCGACGACTCTGACTATTTTGAGATAAAACTTGTCGCACGAATTTTTTGAACATGTTCAAAATTCCAGCGACACCAGATCGACGTCCTGTGACTCACGCGAGGAAATTGGGAACCACTGCGAACGTTTACAGACATTTTGGAGAATCCCTTTCGCATTTTGTCGTGAGCTGTCGCAGCCCAGTGAGATACAGGCTTTAAGCTAGGAAGCTGAAATTTGGGGACAAAAGTGAAAATTTGCTTTGGCAAAAAAAAACGTTATTTTTTATTTTTTTTGATTAATCAATTGATTGATTAATTACTTAATTATTATCGATTCATTAATTACTGATTTATTTCCTTTCTCATCCTGGCAATATCTCAGGCACTTTTTGCGCGAGGAAGCTGATATTTGGACACGACAGTGAACAAGTGATTTGGATACAAAGGGTATTTTTGATTTATTAATAAATAAATAAATTATTAAATTTTTTGATTAATTACTTAATTTTCAAAAAGTTCCACATTCAGATGAAACTGTGGTGGTTTAGGAATGTTATTCGCCAATTGATTAAGAAAGTAATGATTTACGATTATTATTTATTTATTTTAATTCACACAATTAAGCAATCAATTATTGTGCACCGCTCCCTCCTAATCCTGTCGCCATGTGCTGAAAGGAGGCATTGCTGAACGCCGAAGGTGCCCCGACGATGTCGCGCACTGGAACGTTTGTTATTTAATTATTTGGCATGGGAGCAGTGTACTTTGAATGTACCATGGGGGTTTTTTTTTCTTTTTAATAACCAATGATAGTTCTTCTGAGCGGACCACCACTGTCTATAAGGTAAACATGTACCATGTGTCACAGTCCACATCATCACTTTTTGTTGAATTCCTGTTTCTATGAATACACACCCCAAAAGATTACTCATTTGAGGTGACATCTACGAAGCCATTGGAGACGGGTACCCTGCGAGTAACTATTAACCACGAGGCTAGAGGTTGACAAAAACATAATCAGATCTGGTTAAAATTTTACCATGGTTTTCCAAGTCAACAAAACTTATTGTTACACTGATATTCTAAATGCTATATGTACTACTCAGTTGTCAGGCTGTAACCGTCATGGATGATGGCGTGATTGAGATATGTCCTTATCTTGCATGTAACATACTGTTTGTATGACCTGTACACTGAGCCTTATAATTGCTGGAGAAGGTAAGAAATAAAATGATACATTCGTCTTATAGATTTTCATCTTAATGAGAGCGGGATGGAAAATTGCCATCGATTTGATCAAAATCCATCCTTTTATGGATTCTTCATAGTGCGAGTCTACAATGATCAAAACACTATCATTCTTAAAATCACAGGATCTTGAGTTTCTCATTTTACAAAAAGGGCTTGGTAGTAATCCTTTCTCACCTTTGAACAAATGCAAAAAATAAAAAAAATACAAAGAAATGAGTGTTTTTTTTTTAACATGTTTTTTTCCTATTTGCGGATTACTGCACAGATAAATGTTCAGTCCTACCTTGGAAACTCATTTGCTCTCCATTTTGAACGGCAAAGAGGGCAGATTAGAGCTTCATGATTCCTTCTGCACTCCTCAGCCCCTGTGCAGATGCACATGCACACACTTAAACTACATCATCAATTAAAGACCACAACATCATCAATAGGTTTCAGCTCATTAGGTCCAGTACAGTGGTGGATCCAAATCACAAATAACTGCTCCATCCAGAAAGCAGTATATTTACCACAAACTCGATGTACACTCACATTTGGGCACAAAAGCACAGACAAATGCATGTGCACACGTGTGTGCAAAAAACAAGAACACACACACACACACACACACACACACACACACACACACACACACACACACACACACACACACACACACACACACACACACACACACACACACACACACACACACACACACACACACAACTTCAGCTCATATTACTGTGACATCTTTCACAAATAGCATACTCCAGCTCTTACTTACTTCTCTTTTTACGATTTGTTCTCTTTCCTTCAACATTGATGCATGTAATGTACCATAAGCATTCTCTCGGTAAATTTCCAAAAAGACAATGAGTGCAATCAGAATTTTAGGTGTCATGTAGTTTTGAAGCTATCAATTCAACCCCACATATTGTTGGTGATGCAGGATGTGTGTTCTTCCACATTGATCGGCATGACCCTGACTATTACCTCTGCCACCGAAGGGAGACGGAGGTTATGTTTTTATCCTTGTCTGTTTGCATGCCTGTTTGTCTGTCTGTCTGTCCATCTGTGAACAGGATATCTCAAGAAGTTTATGTGGACGGATAAGACGAAACTTGGTGGAGAGGTTGGGTGTGTGACAAGAATGAAATGATTCGATTTTGTTGAAGATCCAGATCATGATTAGTAGAATTTTAAAAGTGATTGTTCACCATTGAGAGATTGGGCCAAAAACGATATGGAACACAATATCTCAAAAAGTTGGGGGCGGATTCGACTGAACCTGAGTTTATGGACGGATTCGGACGTTAGACAAACATTGGCAATATGGTGTAAAAGCGACGCAGATTTGCCGACGTTGGTCCAGCGATAGGGATATGGTGTATTTAAGTCATCCGACGTTGCACAACGTTGATCCAATCGACAAAATTACGTTGGGCCAACGTCGGTAGCCAACATTGGCCCCCACGTTGGTGTGCTCTATCTGGGTTGGCTGCAGAGGAAACGTGCTGCATGAACTTTTATTTTCTCTTTCTTTTTTGATGTAGTTCACGTGTAATTTGGCGTGCTGTCATGACACGTGGAACTGAATTAACCATTTCAATCAAACCCTGTCGTGGGACTGATGGGCCTCATAATTTAGGCAAGTTATGATCCTCCTGACCACATCCAAAGCTTTCGTCCACAGCCTGATGGAATACTGCTCTACCCTCTGGGCTGGTGCTCTCACCGCTCACCTTTCTCAGCTTCGCACTGTGGAAACCAAGGCAATTAGGATCATTGGCATCTCCCGCGATGAGGCTGAGTCTTTGGGTCTCTCACTCTCACCACAGGCAGGTCGGTGGTGTTTCTGTCTTCTACCGTCTCCTCTCTGGCCTTGCCCCCCCTGCTCTGTCTGCAATATGTCCCCCCCCCCCATATTTCCACAGGGCATTCAAGGTCCGCCAGCAGCCCCCTTCTGGTAAAACTACCAAAATCAAGAATCACTGCTCACCTTCACTCTTTCATTCCTTTTTTCCCACCTTCGGAACAAACTCCCACACTCTATTCAATCCCTTCCCTCCAGGTCTTCAAAACAGCTGTTCACCACCATCTCTTATCTTCCCCCATCCAAAATCATGATCTTTTCTATCCCCGCTAATCCACCGCAAACCCAGCTTCTTCAAATTCCCTGCTTTCCCTGCTGAAAGTCTCTGTCATGTAAGGACTTGAAAGTCCCTGTGGTGTCCATCTTGCTGACTCTGTGTTCCCCCTCCCATCTCTCTTCATTCCACAGATCTCCTCATGTCTCTGTTCCACACTGTTTTGTCCTTCCCTTTCCCGCCCCTCTTGTTGTACGTTCTGTGTGTTAGATCTCATACAAGCCTCGACATCGTATACAAAAAAGTGATTTGTGCTGGAAGCTCACATATAGACATGCAGTGCTTGTGGAGCTTGTTGTGGCAGCCATCTTGACAGATTGTCAAATCTTCCTCCTCTTGCATCTCCAGCAAGCAGATAGGGCATGTTTGCTCTTCTGTATCTTCCTTGCTAGTGAGGTAGAGATAAATATGGGGACAGGAGATGACATGTTTAAAAGTATTTCAATACAAACCAAACATTAAATTTGATCTTTATGAACTCCATGTGAGAAATAACTTCAATCATTCGTTCAAGGTTTAGCCTGAAAGGTAACTATATCTCTCGCTCTCTCGCTCTCTCGCTCTCTCGCTCTCTCGCTCTCTCGCTCTCTCGCTCTCTCGCTCTCTCGCTCTCTCGCTCTCTCGCTCTCTCGCTCTCTCGCTCTCTCTCGCTCTCTCGCTCTCTCTCTCTCGCTCTCTCGCTCTCTCTCTCTCGCTCTCTCTCACTTTCTTTCTCGCTCTCTCTCACTTTCTTTCTCGCTCTCTCTCTCTCTCTCTCTCTCTCTCTCTCTCTCTCTCTCTCTCTCTCTCTCTCTCTCTCACTCTCTCTCTCTCACTCTCTCACCAGGTATCTGGGTTACTATTCAGGCCACTGGTCGTGCTCGAGGTCTGAGCTGCAACAGGCTGCCCGGACATCTTGGCCCTGGCCCCTGTGCCCGGAGCTCTAATCCGGCTGCTTCGCCATTTGTGGTATGCCTGGAACAGGCTCTCCACCTGCCAGCACGACATTGTATGTCAAAATGTAACAGGGACAGCAAGATAGCAGTGTGCTTGCCATTTAATTATCTAATCTGCTTTCAATCCCTGTCGTGGTGTTGTCTTTAAGCTGGCTGTTCCAAGTACAAGCACCTGCATGTGGAAGTAAAAGTTACAACAACATTTTTTGAAAAGATTAGTTCCATGAGTTGGTACCCTGAGTAAATTCCAAATTTTCTGTATGCCCCATTGCTGATAGTCAGTTAGTCCCTGACAAACCGAAGACATAATTAATCAACCGATGAGATGGAGTTTAAATAAATTTCACTGTGAGTGCACTTGTTTCAAGGCAATATTTTCCTCACACATTTGACTGGATAATTAAAAAATAGGGGCAATACCTCTGGGCTTTCATCTGGTAGAATAATGATACTGACGAAAAAGTCAACGTGGGACGGAATCGGCAAAATGTACCAATGAACCAACGTTGTAGCAAATACATATTTTGGGGGGCAACCCCTCCCCCCTATAAATCCCCTTCGACCCCGATTTTTTGAATCGTGTGAACAATCTTCGGTACGTCATGAGTGATGAAGGTGGTGGTCAAATTTCATTGAAGTTGTCTGTAGTTTCGGAGAAGAAAGCAAATACATATTTTGGGGGGCAACCCCCCGTTCATCCCTCAGACCCAGATTCTTTTTTAATGATGTGAACAAACGTTGGTACATCATGAGTGATGAAGGTTGTGGTCAAGTTCCATCAGAATTGTGTTGTTTATGAGAAGAAAGCAAATCCCTATTTTGGGGGGGCAACTCCCGTAGATCCCCTTAAAGCCAAATTTTTTTTTAATGCCATGAACAAACTTTGGTACATTCACGGTGATGAAGGTCGTGGTAAAGTTTCATCAAAATCGTATGTGTAGTTTCAGAGAAGAAGTTTTAAGTATTTGTGGACGGACGGACGACGCTCCATTCCATAAGCTCCCCAGGACGACATTCCAGGTGAGCTAAAAAAAAAAATCGTATTATACATTTTGTTTGGGAAAATTAATTAATGATATTGCAGTGTTTAAACGGAAATTTCAAAGCAATAAACAGTCCACGACACACTCCAATCCAAAACTTGATCATCTGTCATTCACCTCAAAGTTTTTTAGTGTTCTTCTCCACAGCAGGGGGTCTGAGGCCTTCAACTGGAAAACCCTGAGCATGACGAACAGGATGTGCACACAGAAAGCACCACGAGCACAGCTGCATGTCTGTGGAGGAAATAACCAAGCAGGATAACCAACACTTCGTCTCTCACTTCCAAATAGCATTCGTTGCTTATTATTACATCCACCACCGAAGGTGGACGTTGGTTATGTTTTCCGTCTGTGAGTAGGACATCTCAAAAGGTTATCGATGGATTTGGACAAAACTTGGTGGACAGGTTGGATGTGTGACAAAGACGAATTGATTAGATTTTGGCAAAGATCTGGATCCGGATGTGAGAATTTTTTTTCAAATTTTGAAAGAGATTGCTCACCAATGAGAGATGGAGCCTAAAAAAGATAGATTGCACGGTATCTCAAGAAGTTATTGACGGATTATGACAAAAGTTGGTGGCTGAGTAGGGTAGGTGAATAGAACAAGCCGATTAGATATTGGTTCAGGTCCGGATGCAGATCTGGCCTACCAGTGTGATACAAAACTTCAAGTGTTCAGCCTGGCGGAGGTACGTGCTCAGCCTGGACCGAGTGCCCTTCTTCTGGTTTTTGCTTTCACATCATATTTGAACGGGAAGAATGATGTTATGCGAGACATGATTAAATAGCATGATGACGGTCTACCGAAGCACGTGACAAGTTACTAAATTAATGAATTTTAAAAATCCGTTTAATTTCCAATCTGCTATGAAGGGAGATTAAAGTCAAACAAAAGTCGAATTTCTAAACCTGAGGATTATTAGATTTGTTCATTATGAAACTTTTCACTTTGCATACCGATGTAAAATATTAATTAACTTGTTGCAAATGCAACTCCAGAAGTCCAGCACACATTGCTTCATATAGGTCAGTACATCATGCATTTGATGATACAGTCATGCACGCATAATATATCACACATCATAGGGATCATGTTAATCATTAGAGAGACTCTAGTTTCATCCTGTGTCAGTTGTGGCAGCCATATTTCCACGATGGCTACCAAGGTTACTCAGCATAAGTTCATTGGCAATAATACTCCAATATTTGGTGGACATTTTAATGCAACTTAACCCCCCAACCTCAAAGCAACCCAAAATATTACACCAATTGTCTCAAAATTGAACTTAAATGACCCAATGGGCATAAATAAATTTTAATAACTTCTTTAAATGGCAACAGCACATCTCTGATCCATAACACGTACTCATAATGAAAAATAAAACATATTCATTCTACTGAACCATCGAGCTGCGGTTCGTAAAGAACATAGCTCCAAATGTGTCCTTCCACATTGTTGGAAGGGTGGAAGAGGATTTAGATTTGGGTTGGGATGCAGAAACCTAGTACCAATTAAGATCATGTAATTACAGATGTGCTGCACTTCAGAAAACAGTGAAGCGAACTCAAATCAAAGTCCTTAAACAACAGAGTACCAGAAGTTTAAATACTGCAGCATCGGAAACAAGAGGGAGGACGACATTATCAACAAATAGGGCATGAACAATTGGAGTCAAGAGGGCTTGGCAAGAGAGGTAGTGCTCTGAGCCAAAGTGAGTGCAGGTGACACAAGTGCCTCGGGAAGGCAACAAAGGTTTCTCAAACATCTACGGGAAGGCGAAGTACCACTTGGCATACTTGGGGTGAAAAATGTAAGGCTGAAGGTGAAACACTGCTTGGTTCACTGTGGGAAAAAGGTGTAAGGGCAAAGGTGAGCATCATTTGGTACACTTGAGGAGAAAGGTGTAAGGCTGCAATTGAAAATGACAATTGTCGGTGCTGGAGTCAAAGTTAAAAGGTGAAAGCCAGTGCAGATAAAAAAAAGCTGCTTGGGCAGAGTGCGAGACAGTCTTTGGGGAATTGCAGAGACGAGTTTGAAAGATAAGAAGATTGGCCAGGACACGAGCGAAGGAGCATCCATTGTCAAGTCCACGGTGGGATGTATGGAGCCCGGGGTGGTGAGCGCAGCACAAAGCCTGTGGAGGTTTGTGCAGTGGTGGACGCAGCATGAACCCTGAGTTGTGAGCACAGCAGTAGGCACTGCCAGCCAACAAACTCAGAAGTGATCCAGTGCTTGGTGGCTGAGAGATTGAGCCTGGACTCATAGCACTGGCTGAGGGACTGAGAAGCGAGTGGTTTACCTTTCCCCACAGTTATCACCAATTTTACTTTATACCATCAAACCTCTCAAACTATCGATATACATGTGGTTCACAAGTTAAATAAATTCCTGGATGGAAATGCATAGTTCTCAAAAACCACGCACGCACACGCACACACACACGCACACACACACGCACACACACTTCTGACAAGGCTGGTTAGCTGATTTGCCTATCATGTATGCAACTGGCTGTTACATCCATCATTAATATTCTGTACTGGGGGGGAAAGTATAAAAGCATGAATGCTTATCCTTTACTGCAGTAAGGCATGCAAATCTCTTGAGCAGAGCTCAATTTCTGGGTGGGCTTTTTAACTCGCCTATGCTAAAAAAATGCAACGTAGCAACTGCTTTTGGTGTTATTTAAAATTGCTTGGATGCTTGAAAACAGGTTCTTGTTCAGAAAATAATGTTTCCTCCTTTCATGAACACTACGAAAGCCGGAAATCTCTCCGACCTGAATTAAAAAAACGAAAACGGTCATAAAAACGATTTGGGCCTTCACAGTGTTAAAGCACCCCCCCACCCTTAACCAACCCCTACATTTTCCTTTGGATTTAGCACTATCCCAAGGCCTTAACGTCTTACATCTCTTCTCTGCGCAGAGCAATGGATAACATTCAACACAATGGATAACATGTAAAATATATAAAGGATAACCTTTCCTCAGACCTTTTGTCTTTGTCATGAGCTTTATTGAAATCACAGCATCCTTCTCTTGACAGAAGCAGAAATAACATTGGTCTCAGTGCAGTGAGAAACCCAAGGAGTGCAACAGGGAGCATACCCAAGAGCACGTCCGATCGTGGTACGTTTTGGACCTTCAAAGTCATGGTTAATTCAAGCCAGTGTCTTGCAACTTCGATTGTGGAAATCAAATGATGATACAAGTTGCCCATGGAATAATCCCTGCGTCCAGGCTGGATGAAAGTGTCCGAAAAAAAAAACAACTGCATAAAATCACCAGTGAAGGTGGTAAAAACGGGTACTCGTCCAGCTTGGCCTTGTGCTGGAGATTCAATTCCCGAGTCCCGAAGGAAGATCCTGCACTGGAGTAAATTGCCAAGACAGTGAGCCACTCACCGCAGCAGCTTTGCAATGAACAGACTTGCAAAAACTTTGCGATGAACAGATCCAGCTTTTAAAAGTGTTTATCTTGACGGTCTCTATATTTGCCAGTCCCCCCACTTCAATCCTCCTCAGTACCTCCACCATGTTCACCCTGGCCACGGTCTATCATTGGTTCCTTTCTGCCACAGATTTGAGGTGAAGGGCAGTGTGGCTGGGAAAGTGGGTGGGGAGTTGCAGCTCTGATGCCATGACTCATTGAGACTGCTATCTCTTCTCTTTTGCTGAAGAAACACACAGATCAGCTGAATACATAGACCTCATGAGCTCCTGTCCATTATGAAACCAAGATGGAGGCAAAAATCAGGCATGTTGTCTGTGTGGTTCCAAAATTGGCAGCATGAAAGACATGGATGGAAGGCACTTCAATGCACTTATAAAATTGCAACATCACATTAGACCTATTCATTGCACTTATAAAATCACAACATCAACAATGTCTGTTCATTGCTTGAAATGAAAGGTTGTGAAATCCGATATAGGGTGGATGTGAACTTCCACACTCGTGACATTTCAAATAATCAAATAATCCTCAGTGAGAAAACAGAAATGTACTGCAATTGAAATGTATGCACTCATCCCTCGATTTACGTAATATATACATTCTTGAAAGGTCATACATAAAGTGAACTTCCATATATCGAACCCTATTTTCCCATTGACTTGCATAATATAATTAAATATGCATTCCGACGAAAAAAATACCTTTACATCCAAGGTAATTACTTTCAGGTCTCTTTTCGCACTTCTTCTATCACTTGTACTTTATGGCCTTTTTCCAGACATCTTGACTGACTTTTACTGAAGTAAGAATGTTGAAAGAGGATGAAATCCTGCACATTACAGTATCAAGCGTGATCTACACAATAGACTGAACCAAAACAGGTCAAGCTTGAGTGGCATGAAGAGCATGGAAAAACTAGTGCAGTATGAAAAAAGCACACACAACCGACCTCCCAGGCAAAAATGCTACAGTTTGAACTATAGTATATGAAAGTTGTACTCTCATATACTGCAGTAGTCTGCAGAGAATTACTGCAGGAAATAGTTATTTTTTTGCCTGGTGGAGCAGTGTGAAAAATTTGTAATTCAGAGATTCAAAATTCTGTAAAAGGGAATTTTTACAACATATAATGAATTGGTTCCCTAATTTAGATGTTATGTTATAGTGGAATTCCACATATTGAGTTGCCATATTACGAGGGGTGTATGCATAGAAACAAAGGCACAAGTTAGAGGTTAGCTATCATAGGACGTATATTAATCTCCTATTACAGTTATTGCAAGTTTCTAAATAGATTTAGAATTTATGCACCAACAACAACCAACCTACCTGAGGACCTACAAACACACGGAACTTTGATCCAGGTGTGTCTCCTCCAATGAGGAGTGAGTTTGGGCCAATCTGTTGCAGCAGGTAAAGGCGAGCATGGAGCGCTTTGTTCACCCTTCGCCGTGCCTCCTCGATCCCAAATGGAGTCACAGCATCCGGGGAGGGGGCACGTCGTGGAGGTGTTACACGTCCACTCTGTGGAAAGGAAGAGGTTTGGACATACGTTTATTCCACGTGATGAATGAGCAGGTAAAGTAGTTCAATGGATGGAAATACCCCACTGTGCCTTTCAAAAAGAGCAGGCCATTGTGTGATGTCAATCTCAAATTCCTGCCCAAACCTACAGGGGGCACTGTATCAGTGACACAGCTGGGTTTAAGTAAAGAATCAACCAGCGGGTCGAATTGGGAATTTTATTATGGTTCAATATGCATTTACTGGAACATGATGGGTGGTACCCACAAATTCACATCCCTTCAACCTTGAGTTTTCGTCTCCATGTGAATTACTTTACATTCCTCCATTCAAGAAACATGGACCGTAATGTGTGTTCATGGCTTTAAAATGCTTCGAAATTGTGCATGATGCCAGAAGAATCAAAATGTGTGCTTGAGTGGAATGGATAGACAGTAGTTTTAACTCCTGAATTATTATTATTTTTTGAAAACTCTATTTGGGTTTATTCATGATTAATGGCGGTTTCTAATAATTAGAGGAAAAAAAATTCAAACAAAACTATCTTCAGTTATGCTTCTTACCTTTGTTAACCAATAATTTTTGTGAACAACAACAACACCAACAAAAAAAAAACAAAGTACCATGTGATACAGAATCATTACCCCATGCACGCGTGAAGCAAAAAGTGGAGTAAAGTAATTGGTTCACTTTGTCTAACAGCTTGATTTCAATTGAATTTTATATTTTGAGACATTGTAGAACATGAATCGGAACAGGAATCGACAGTTTGGCAGTACTTTGGCTCTGCTGTTTAGCAGCAAATTGTATGGAATTTCGTCTCGATCGTACATGAGCACAGAGGAGTAAGGTAATTTTGTTTTAGTCTGTATGTTCATCCGGCAATCAACCAAAATTTAAAATCATTCCAAAAAGGAAACAATGTTTTTCGGGACATGATAAAGGACACAAACAACAGGCACGAAGAATGAATGTAGTGTGATAAGGTGGTGTAAAAGACGCTGCATCAATGGCAGAAAACTCCCTGAATTTTTTTTCTACAACCTTTAAAATTTTTATTTTATTTCAAATGAATAATTATATTCTTGAACACCGAAGAACACAAATCGCCTTGTTGCCATTTCCAAAAACCTCGTTTTTCAGTACTTGGCCAATATATTATGCTATTTTACGCCATCTCAACTAGTCAAAGTTGTCGCTCGTGCTCTCAGCATTGGAGAATATTGAGATTCAGATAAAATCACAGTTCGTCATATATATATATATATATATATATATATATATATATATATATATATATATATATATATATATATATATATATATATATATATATATATATAGTTCGTGCTTGGAAATGCAAAGCAAGAGTTTAAAAAGTCCCCTTCCCATGTGCTTTTCCTCAATACTGGGTGGGCTAAAGTGTTCTATGAACCCTCAAATTTTTTTCCAGCAATCACTGAAATATCTGGCATTGCTACCAAAAAAAAAAATGGAAAAAGAAATGGCTATTATTTAATGCATTCCCTTAATTTATTGTACGAATATGAATTATCTGACCTCAAGAGCTGATATTAATAGTTAATGAAAAAGAGTGAAGAAAAGTGATTTCAAAGATATGTGAGAAAGTGATAAATGAGGGGGTGATGGAAAGCTTTAATAAGAGCCTCTTTTGTTCCAGATATTGTTAAAAAAAAAAAATGAAATTAATCCATGGGATGTGGAAGAATAATTTGTGAGGAAGATAGGAGGGAGCGAGGGTTAAACCCCCAAGAATACATTCCCTTTCTTTGCTTCTCTGCTGATTTCCTTATCAACAGCTTTCTTTGGCTGGGATGGCTGCTTTAATGTTTTCTTGAACTTTCAGCAACACTTGGGAATTTTATGTTGACTCGTAGATGACTGTAGGAAAATGTTTCTGGTTAACTTGCTAGTTAATATTGTGACTGTCATTTGATCTTGAAGGTAGAATCATTCCTATCAATGACTCTGTGTAATAATAATAATAGAGCAAAAAGCAGTTCCAAATAAAATTGGTCTGCTTACTCCATAACATACCTGACGAGCTCCTTGAGGAATTACTCAGCGAACAAAACAGGATCACAACATTTGAAAAAAGTTGTAGCCAAATGTTATGAAAACATTATTTTGTACATTTAAAAAAATAACATAATGAACACATTATCAGAACATCTTGCATGCTTAAAACGTTTTAAAAATATTTTGACAGTTATGATGTAAATTTGGAATATCGTAATAGCATTTTAAAAAATTACAACATTTGCAGAGTTTCAATGTTTTAATGATGTTATTAAAACCCTACAAAATAACTACATATCTGTGATCACCAAGTGATGATCGCCAAGGGTAAGCTTCTCTGGCACCTGTGATCCAATGATGGCCATATGATCTTGAGCATCAATATTTAGGGATGGAGTGTAAATTAAGAAAATGTGTCCCCATCTACAATCTACACATACAGTATAACTCAACATCATGAAAATCGGAGCAAATTATTCAAGGTATGATGAAAAAGTGTTTTTTGTTAATTAGGTCACAATATGAAAAAAGTAGGTCAAGGACACAAATCAAATATCAGATGCACATCAGTGCAGGTCCACAATTATGATGCATGAGCATCTTGGAAGGCCAAGCCGTCTTTAAGATTCAGCATTGGCAAAAATGAGCGATGCCAGAAAAAAAAACGTTTTTATCTTTTTTTCAGAATGCCATTTGACATTGATCTTTCACCCATATGGGTATGATGTAAATTAAGCATAAATGTGTCTTGCTGTACAGTAGGCTATCTAGGAAGAGCAATTTTGTTCCGATCGGACAAACATTAGTCCAGTTATGGTGAAAAATGTTAAAATGTCTATAATTGGGCCATGACCTTAAAATTATGTGAAGGTCAAAATAAACTATGTCAACCCCGCATACTTTTTTAGTCCCATTATTGACGCAAAATTTCATTCCAAAAGTCCAAGCCGGCTCTGAGATACAGTTTCGACATTGGCAGAAAAAAACAAAAGGAAGGAAAAAATAAAACACCGAAATGGTGGTTTAATACTCCGAGGGGTCTAATAAACTCAGGTGTACCATTAAAAACTGGGGGCACTAATTGTAGAAACAGACCATACAACAGGTATAAGCCTCCCCCTATCCCATCGGGGGAGGCATAATAAGATTGGCACAATGTTTTGTGACGTTTTAACAACATTATTTTATTTGCAAAGTAGTGGTGATTGGGAGTTCAGAATAAAGAATATAACCTCACAGTGTCAACCTTAGCGACTTCAGTCCGAGTATCATCCACTACATTGTAGCTTTAACAAGGAATAACAGGGAATACCAAAGGAAATTTGATGCAGGAAGAGGCCATTTGGACAATCATGCCTGTGCTACACCAACACCTCCGTCAAGATAACTATTTCATTTAATTGGAGGTTTGTTTGGGAGGAGTGAGGATAAAAAAATGTGGCAGGCTCAGGAACACCAGGGTATTAAAAATAAAAATGCTATTTTTTTTTCCCCTCAACACTCGGAGGGTGGAACGCTCGGAGGGTGGAACGCTCGGAGGGTCGAAGGGTTTTTGTGTTTTTTTTTTCTGGTTGTGAATCTTATTATGTTTTATTATTTATCTACATTTCTTTTTGGGAGGTAGGAGAGTGGGCAAAGGTGGTTCTCGAGTGAAGAATGAAGAATGTACAACACCGACTAAACACTATCCCTTGATGACACCCTCTCAAAGACATCACAATAAGCACAGATGAACACCAATACTCACAATCGCTCATCCATACTCAAGTTTGCGACAAGTCCTGCCAATATCCCTGTACCCCTTTATCGCCAATGTTTCTAGATACCTATCAAATTCCAATTTGGACCTATGTACTGTTTCTGCTACCGCGACCTTTCCTGGGAGACAATTCAATGCATTACCTTGAAGTTAATTCTGGTCCGAGACTGGTCCTTTTTCTATTAATTCAAATGAATTTAATTCTGGTCGTCTTATTTGATTGAAATACCCTTGCCTTACTGCCATACTAACTCTCCTCTTGTTTACTCTCAAACAATGTCACCCGGTCATATTCCACTGTCTATTCTGCTGAAGAACTTTTATGCACTTATTTTGTCTAAACCCTTTATTACCTTCAACATCTCCATCATATTCCCTTGTAATCACAAACTTTATGATGTACAAAGCACAGTCTCCTTCAGCTGCTCCTCATAGTTGACTCGAGCTAGGCACAGATCCAATCTAGTAGCCCTGTGATGAACCCTCCCTCTCTATGTCCTTCCTGAGTTTTGGTGACCAAAATGGCACACAATATTTTAGTCCAGCAGGAGCCCACGGAAATTCCGTGTAATATCCAGTGTCATGTGGTGTAAAATTTCAACCATAACGCTGCGTTGTACCAAAAGCATCACACTCTGACACCCATGTGTGGAGAGGGCAGGAGAGGGCAGTCAACAACAGGAAACTCCGCAAACTCCTCCCAACCTCTGGTCCTGCAGGCCGACGTTCCGTGGATAACTCAATGGCCCAGTGGGGTTTTGAAGCAAACACAACCGTCAATCAGCCAGCCAAATCTCCCAGTGTTCCTCTGTCGAACACCGCTTACCTTGGAGTAACGTGGCCCAAATAACCGAGGCTCGTGTCCTCAGCGCACATTTGGATTACTGTTGAGCGGAACAGAGACTGCAGCACTGGCAAGTTAACAGAGCAAAACAGTTGGGGTAAAACTTCCTGGTACTATTGTTGTGGGCCATGGTTTGGTGGCGATAAAAGACTACTAGGTGGAGCAGTCGAGTCGTCTCCACCGAACAACCCAGAATTTAGGTCGTGAGTCTCGGATAAGTCCGAAAGGTCACGGGTCCCTTAGCGAACCGTGGTCGCCAATATTTTGACGGCGTGGGGTAGGGTTAATTGCCTAACTTCAATATACCTAAGTACCCATGTCATCAAATTACCGGGGAAGTCACACCCTCGACGGACTCTGTCGAACCGGGTCGTCCGGTGTAACCGAGCAGTATTACCTGAGTCCGTCGGTCCAAACGACAACTTACGGCACATGGCCTCCCTAATTCTCAATACGCACCATGCTGGGTCAATGATAGAAACTACAGGCAACGAACTGGAACATTTAACAATTGGGGGTTTATTTATAATGGGGGGGGGGGCAATAATCGGGAAGGGAGACACAGAGCATAGTTACAATTGAAAAAAAGGCAGGAATGTACAGTGAAAAGAAAACACTTAACAATTCTATTTAACAGACTGGCCAAACACGAACGAACGAACGAACGAACGCACGCACGCACGCACGCACGCACGCACGCACGCACGCACACACACACACACACACACACACACACACACACACACACACACACACACACACACACACACACACACACACACACACACTCGAAATGGACCACGTGGGTCTTTATTCGGCCCCTCAGCCCAGAGGGAAGGCGAGCTGGGGGAACAGAGCCTGGCCGGGTACCTTCCCGCCTCATGCGGTCGCACCGGACTCCAACCACCACGATGGGACCCGAACTCACGTCCCGAAATCCACAGGCCCACGACCCTGGCTGCTCGGCCACCACCGCCACGAGCAGCCACTGCGAAGGACCGCAGACCACGACCGAGACCAAGCCACCGCGCCAGACCAGAAGCAATAGGCCACGATGACTGCAGTGCAATGGCCTGACAACCACTCCACTCTTTTTGCCAGGTCCAAGAGATTTCTTCCCCTCCCACTCGCCTCCTGATTGGACGAGGGGTTGTCGGGCGATCAGTGGCCTCCCCTCATTGGTCGGGGTGCCTCGGCCCTGCTCGCTCTTCGCCCATTGGCTGGAGGAAACGCTCCATGCCCTTCCTCGGAGCGGAGCCTCGATCTGAAGCGAATGGAGGCTCCACCCACGCCTTCAGCCAAAAACGCGTGGGTAATGGAGTCGATGGTACGGAGAGGTGGAGGGGGTTTGTTGTAAAAAAAAAAAAACTATCTATAAAGAAACTTCGCAGCGCACACATGTAATTCCCGTTCGACATAGGCGGTGGGGCCCTAACTATAAACACATACTTATCGAGATAACTGAACTGCAGGGGCTGCTGTCGGTTTGTGTGCAAATGGCTTCCAAATCCGTAACACTGTCGCTAGTGCAGACTGTGTGTGACCAATATGGAAAAGACAGGTTGGAATAAAACATGTTTGGGTTTATTTATACAGGGGGAATATGGTATGTGTAGTAAAGGTCTTATTAACAAAAATGGTAAAGCACATATGCAGGGCGTTTGTGAGGGTACGACAAGTATACAATGGGGGAATTTTGTTGGGCATGTATGTACAGCAAATAGAGCAGAGACACAGAGCAGAACTTGTTTCGTTCACACTGATGAACCTCTTCTACAATCTTACTTAATTATGGACACAAGAGACCTGAAACCAATCAGAATCACAACTGGAGAAATGTGTGAGAAAGAAAAGTAGATAAGATGTCAAGCAGAGCATGGGTACGGCTCCTTCCCACCTTATTCAGATGCGTGCAAGCTCATACCGCATTTCAACTTGTGTAAGCATTCCCTTGGTGGTTCTTGCGATCTGAACAGGCAAACGTGAGCGCAGGCTTGGCCAAAGGGCTCGTGGTAAGGAGAACTTGATGAAATGAATGCCCCGTAGATCAAGATGCTCGGTAGATGGAGATGCTCAGTAGATCGAGATGTTCCGTAGACCAAATGCTTGGAAGATCAAGATGCTTGGTGGATCGACCACCTGGTAGATCAAATGCTTGGTAGATCAAATGATCAGTGGATCAAGATGCTAGAGGGGTCGATCTCCTGGTAAATCAAGCACTCGGTAGATAAAACGCTTGGGAGATCAAAATGCTCCGTGGGTCAAACACTTCGTCGATCAAGATGCTCGGTGGATTGAACGCTTGGTTGATCAAGAGTTCGGGAGATCAATGCTTGGTAGATCAAATGCTTGGTAAATCAAGATGCTTGATGGATCAATAGTTCGGTAGATCAACAGCTCGGTAGATCAAACGCTCAATGGGTCGAACTCCTGGTGGATCAAATGCTGGGTAGATCAAATGCCTGGTAGATCAAACGCTCGGTAGATCAAGATGCTTGATGGGTGACACGCTCGGTAGATCAATATGCTCGATGAGTCGAACGCCTGGTGGATCAAATACTCAGTAGATCAAAAGTTCGGTGGCTTGAATGCTCAGTAGATCAAGATGCTTGATGGATCGAACGTTCGGTAGATCAAATGCTCGGTCAATCGAACGCTCCGTGGGTCGAACGCTCGGAGGGTCGAATGCTCGGAGGGTCGAACGCTCCGCGGATCGAACGCTCGGAGGGTCGAACGCTCGAACGCTCGGAGGGTCGAACGCTCGGTGGGTCGAACGCTCGGTGGGTCGAACGCTCGGAGGGTCGAACGCTCGGAGGGTCGAACGCTCGGAGGGTCGAACGCTCGGAGGGTCGAACGCTCGGAGGGTCGAACGCTCGGAGGGGCG
Source organism: Eptatretus burgeri (assembly GCF_056783735.1). Lineage (NCBI taxonomy): Eukaryota > Metazoa > Chordata > Myxini > Myxiniformes > Myxinidae > Eptatretus > Eptatretus burgeri. The sequence continues at coordinate 23,107,786 of NC_140971.1, forward strand.
AACGCTCGGAGGGTCGAACGCTCAGAGGGTCGAACGCTCAGAGGGTCGAACGCTCGGAGGGTCAAACGCTCGGTGGGTCGAACGCTCGGAGGGTCAAACGGTCGGTGGGTCGAACGCTCGGAAGGTCGCATGCTCGATAGATCGAATTCTCGGTCGATCAAACACTCGGTAGATCAAACTCTCAGTAGATTGAGATGCCTTTTAGATCTAGATGTTCCGAAAGGCTGCACTTCAATGTCCCTTGTTCAAGGTCTTTCACGTCCTCTCACCTCGGAGATCAAGCTAATCCGTTGTGTTCCGTGAAGCACACGATCGCATTCTTTTTACCTCCTCTCTTTAAGCAGGTCGAGCTAATATGTTGTTTCAGGAATGAGCAAGCTGACGCTGAACCACATGACATGTGCATGGCATCAGCTGCAACACCTGCAGTTTAATGACTTGCAGCTATAAATGTGTTGTTGTTTTCCAAGCGAACAAAAGAACCAAGAGATGACTTCAAGGCTAATAATTACTTCCATTGTTTCCAATTGGGGGTTTTGCATGAATTGAGATAACAATTCTATTTTCTTTCCACGTATTCAAGCACCCGCTTAAGAATCCTTTGTACAAGTCAAATGGTAATTTATGGTCCATTGTTTTGAAGCAACTGTGACGTAGGGCGTGTGGACTTATGACGGGATAATCTGAGATGTGGAATGGAAGAGGAGGGAGGGGGAGGTTTGAATGGCAAATCATAGAATGATGGGGCACAAGGAGCCACGAGCCTGAAAGGTGAACATGGCGAAGGACCGGCGATGGATGTGC